>NW_020946761.1:0-36320 GCF_900497805.2 Vombatus ursinus | reverse complement strand
GGACTGTCCTAAACTTGACACACTGAGTGCTATCTTCTAAACTATAATTAAGCAAGTAAAGATGATTCAATCTGCCTAGTAAATAAATTTGCCTATTCTTTGAAACAGTAATAAAGATGTTTATTTGGAAACACTTTCAAAACTTGATACAATATAGAAAGATGAGAAAAACAAATTCATTGATCAAGAGGCTTCCTGACACTCAACACAGTGCCATGGCTTTATATTGCTCTGAAAATAAAATGTAAACTCTTCTCTGTAGCTTTTAAAGCCTTCAATGCCAACTAAGCCTGGTGTCAGGAAGATGTACCTTTCTGAGTTCAAATCTTGCTTCAGACACTTATTAGTTGTGTGACCCTGGACAAGTCAATTAACTCTGTTGGCCTCAGTTTCCTCATCTGTAAAACTGGCCAAAGAAGGAAGTAGCAAAGCACTTCAGTATCTTTGCCAAGAAAAACCCAAAGAGGGTCATGAAGAATCATACACAATTGAAATGACTGAACAACAACAATCTGGCCCTGACCAATCATTCAGTCTCACTAGTTGTTACTTTCTCTAGACTTTTCTCTGGTCTTCATATGCAATACTCAATCTGCCATCTCCACAGCTTTGCAGTGACTGTCCCACATGCCCAGAAAGTATTCCCTCCTTACCTTTGCATTAAATACTCTTTCTTAAGACACAGTTCAAGCACCATCTTCTTCATGACACCTTTCTTGATGTTCCCAACTGCTAGTACCCTCTCTCTCACGAAACCTTGTATTTAACTGCTTCGTATACATTTGTATTTATTCACTTTATATTTAGATTTTATATGCTCATATGTACTTGTCTTTGTATTAGAATGTAAGCTCCTTGGGAATAGGAATTGTTGCAGTCTTTGTACTTAAGTACCCTTCACAGTGCCTGGCACATAGTAAGTAGGCAATGAATAAATACGTAAGGGGTTTTAACATTTGTTTTCAGAATTGCTATTTTTACACCTTAAAAAAATAGCCCACCCCAAATGGCAAAAGAGGTCCAAAAAGCCAATGAGGAGAAGAATGCCTTAAAAAGCAAAATTGGGCAAATGGAAAAGGAAGTCCAGAAGCTTACTGAAGAAAATACTTCCTTAAAAATTAGAATGTAGCAATTGGAAGCTAGTGACTTTATGAGAAATCAAGACACTGTAAAACAAATTCAAAAGAATGAAAAATTAGAATTGCTGGAGCTAGATAAGCATTTTTTAAAAGTGGGTTTGAGCTTTTCAGAAGCTTATTACCAGCAAATAGGCTTAGGTCAAAGGTCTATTAGCAAAATAGGCTTTGGTCAAATAGGTCTATTACCACCTGTCAAGGTGAATATGATGAATTCCTGATTGCTGCAGTAGATGTTTATAGAACACATCTAGTGACCACCATACATGAGGGAGCAACCCTGGGAAGGAAGAAAGCCAGTGACAAGCCTGTTCTGGGCCATTTAGACAGTAAAACTAGAGACAGATTCTATCCAAATTGCTAGAGATATCTCTAGAGATGAGAAGGGAGGGTTAAAGCCAGGAGAGAGCTGGAGCCAGCTCTAACCAGCTCTGGCTGATTTAAAATTTTCAATGTAAACAAACTTTATAGCTTGGAAACTGGACAACTACAAATTAGACCTTAATTTTTTACTTTGTTGATTTTATAGACTTAACAAAATGATGGAGAAAATGTTAATAGTGCAGTTTAATCTTAAATGTCTTATGTATATTTCCTCCCAAAAAGACAGTTGTTAAACATTAAGCAGCACACCTCTGCATAAAGACTATCATAAATACAAAAATCAAACAAAAAAAAAAAACCCCAAAACAAAAACAAAAAACTCCAACTGACAGGAGGAGATGAAAATCTGCCTTCCTTTTGCTCATGTCTTGCATTAACTTTTAGGGAAATATTATTTTTAAAATCCAATTCAATAAACATTAAGAATTTTGCGTAAGACACTCCACCTCCTAACTCTAGGCGTTTTCCCTTGGTCTTCTTCATGCCTGGAATTCTCTTCCCATCTCTGCCTCGTGGCTTCCTCAAATCCAAGTTAAAGTCCCATCTTCTACAAGAAGCCTTTCCTACTCCTCCTTAATTCTAGTATCTTCCCTTTGTTAATTATCTCCATTTTTCCCCCTGTAAGTATCAAATTTGGACATAGTTGTTTTCAAGTTGTTTCCTTCCTTAGACTGTGACATCTTTGAAAACTAGGATTGGTTTTTGGTTTTTTGTGTTTTGTTTTTGATATGCCTGGGGCTTAGCACAGTGCCTGGCCAAAGGTAATAAATACATGAATAAAAATCATCTATGACATCAAGAAGTTCAGTTCAGTGGAAAAGGTAAAATGGGTATATAAATCTGCATTATAAAAAAAATAAAATAAGTTCATATGAGAGAGAGAAAAACAGGTTTTTTTTTGTTTTTTTTTAGGCAATTGGGGTTAAGTGACTTGCCCAGGGTCACACAGCTAGTACGTGTCAAGTGTTTGGTCTGAGGCCACATTTGAACTCAGGTCCTCCTGACTTCAGTGCTCTATTCACCGCACCACCTAGCTGCCCCTTGAGAAAAACAGTTCTAAGATAGGCCTGAGGGAAGCATTTTTTCTGGTGGTGAGAATCTGAATATTTATGGAGATTTATAACTATTAGTGCTCTTTGGATAGAGGAACCAAGTTGTACATCACAATGAGACTGGCAGGACAGTTTTAAGTTTTGTTAAGTAGTTTTTTTCAAATGAAGTTATTATCTACTACTTTCCATAAGTAATACAATGTCTCTCTTTGGGAAAGGAAACAAGTATTTATTAAATGCCTACTGTGTGTCAGATACTATGTTAAGTGCTTTATAAATATTACTTGATTCTCAAAAGGTAAGTGTTATTATGATCCCCATTTTACAGTTGAAGAAACAGAGGCAGACAGGGTCACATAGCTAGCTAAAATGTCTGAGGTCAGATTTGAACTTAATTCTTCCTTACTTCCAGACCCAGCACTCTCTCCACTGCACAATGCTAGCTGCCTCTTTTGCACTATAGAATAGCTACTTCATCTCAGGTGAAACTCTAGCCAGATCGGGTTCTAAATTATACCAGGCTAATAGGTTTATATTTTATCATGTAAGAAATAAAAAAGTCAGTGAAGGTTTTTGAATGGAAGAGGGACATGATCAGAACTTTGTCCTCTCTCTGTGATGGGGAAGGAAAGGAAGAGAGGAGGCAAAGAGGGAAGGAGTTAGAAGAGGGGAGA
This sequence comes from Vombatus ursinus, assembly GCF_900497805.2. Taxonomy (NCBI): domain Eukaryota; kingdom Metazoa; phylum Chordata; class Mammalia; order Diprotodontia; family Vombatidae; genus Vombatus; species Vombatus ursinus. Next base: position 33,074 of record NW_020946761.1, on the reverse strand, counting down.
GAGAGACAGAGATGTGGAGATTGCGGGTTTTACACGGGGATGAAGTTGAGATCTTCAACACTGAAGAAGAGAAAATATTTTGGAGACAATAATGAAACCCTACTAGCACAGGGACATTACTAAGGCTGACACCCCATTAGCAAGGATTCTAGAACTTGGAAGGCATGGTGTTTGGTTCTCCACAGATTATTTTCTGAATAGCACTCTAAATGTTGCAGCAGACACTGGCCTCTTGAAGATTTTAATAAAATACTCAATCTGATACAGAGGAAAGTTTAGACGTAAGTTTTCTAGAGCTGTTTTCCCCAAATACTGATAACGTGCAACATCAGGGTACACATTAGTGGTGTTACACTTAGATTAAGGATGTTTAAAACACAGATTTTTCTACTGATATGTCATAAAATTTAGGATAAATCAAAAAGTTTGGCATTTCTCATTAGGAAAAGGTTGGCAGTACCTGGCCTTTGGCTAGTGTCCAAACCTGCTGATTTCTTAACACCCAGTAGACTTACAATAAAAAAGGAGGCCCATTTGAGTTTGGACATTGGAAAACTATCCACCAGTGAAAACCCAGGGCAGCTGAAAATGAAAGCCAGATGGAATTGGCACAAGAATGATGACCTAAAAGGATTTAACTCACAGAGAAAGGCCAGAGACTGAAAATAATGCAAACAAGGCATTAGGCTATTACAATTCTGTAATGCTTTTTTTGGTCAATGTTTTTTAGTCAACTCTTTATTCCTGTTTCATCCATATTTTATAGATGGTGAAACTGAGTCAAAGCAACTTAGCCAAGATCACGCAGTAAGTGAGTGACAAAAGGACCTAGATTCAAATTTTGGTTCTATTTTACGACCTGCGTGAGCTTGGCCAAGCACCAATCTAGCTGATTCTCAACTTTCTTACCTGCAAAATGAGAGAACTGATGAGTTGTCCTCTATGGTACCGTTCTGCTCAAAACTCCATGCTCTCTCACTCCTACACCTAGGCCTGAAGTAGGTAACATTCTTAGAACAGTATTTTTTGAAGAGCTGCATTGAACTTCACCTTTCTCTAAATAGACACACACATTTACACATATTCACATCATCTCAGTCAACAAATATGTAAATGCCTACTCTGTGCCAGGCATGCGTCGAGTTCTGCAATTACAGAGAGAGGCAAACACATGCTTGCTCCCAAGCAACTCACGTTCTTTTTATTAATTTTATTACACATTTTTCTATTAGGAAGCATTTATTTTCTCTCCCTCTCATCTCCTCCCATCCTTCCCTTCTCCCCATCCATGGGGGAAAAAAAAGAAAAAGAAAAAAATATTTTGACAAATATACATAGTGAAGCAAAATAAGTTCCTATATAGGTCATGTCTAAAAACGTATGTCTCATTCTGCATCTGGAGTCCATTATCTCTGACAAGAGGTGTCTCAGCTTCAGTTCTCTATTATTATGGTTGGTCATTACAATGATCAGAGTTCTCAGTTCTTGAAAAGTTGTTTGTCTTTATAATGTGCCTATTACTGTAAAGTTGCTCTATTATTGCTCATTTCACTATGCATCAGTTCAAATGAGTCATCCCAAGTTTCTCTGAAATCACCTCAATTTATCATTTCTTATGGCACAATAGTATATCATTACAATCTACATATCCTAATTTGTTGAGCAACTTCCCCAGCTGATGGCTGCCCTTTTGGTTTCCAGTTCTTTGTCACTACAAAAAGAGCTGCTATCAATACTGTTCTATATCTGGGTCTGTTTCCTCTTTCTTTAATCTCTTTCAAGGAACTTACACTCTAATGGGGCAGAGGCAGAGCAAGTACATGCAAGATAGATGACAGACAGACGGACAGACAGAAGAAAGCTAGTAAAGGAAAAGTAATCTCAGAGGACATGCCCTAGGATGGGGAGAATGGGGCACCATTAAAAGTCTCCAGAAAAAGGTGGAATTTGAGCTGAGTCTTGAAGGAGGCCAAGAAGCCAGCAGGCTGAAGTGAGGAGGGAAGATATTCCTGGCATGAGGGACAACTCCTGAACAGGTAAGAAATCAGAGATGGAGTATCAGATGTGGGACAAGTAGGCCAGTGTAGCCGAATCATAGAATAAGAAGACTGGAAGGGTAGGAAGGGTCCAAGTTCTGAAAGGCTTGAAATGCTAAACAAAGCACTTCCATTTGATCCTGGACATAATAGTTACAAGAGATGAAAATGGTGGGGTGTGACAAGGTCGGATCTGTGCTTTAGTAAAATCACTATTCATATTGTAAAGACAATCAGCCTGGTAACTGATCAATACAGTAATCCACCACAACTCCAAAGGACGCATGATGTAACATGTCATCCACCACCAGATGGAGAATCGATGGTCTCTGAGTACAGATTGAAGTACATATATATTTCTTTCTTTTTTTAAAAACATGGTTAAGGTGGAAACACGTTTTGCATGACTTCATATATATAATGGGTATCATATTTCTTGGCTTCTCAATGAGTAGGGGAGGGAAGGAGAAAACTTGAAACTGAAAATAAAAATAAAATGAAAATAACTACTGCAGCTGAGTAGAGGATGGATTTGAGTGGAGACTGACTTGAAGCAAGGGAGACCAATCAGAAGACCATTTTCAATAATCTAGGAATGAGGTGATGAAGGCTTGCAACATGATAATGGCTCTTAGTAAACTGAAAGGGAGGTATATGAGAAAGCTGTAGAAGTAGAAACACCAACACTTGACAACAGACCAGATATTTGGAGTGTGAGGAGTATGTTTGCAAGTCTAAGTGACTGGTAGTGTCTTCAATAGTATTAGGAAAGTCAGAGAGGGTTTTGGGGAAAAGATAAAGAGTTCTATTTCAGATATTCTGACTTTAAGATCCAGCTGTTGTTGGCCTAAAGGTAATTGGTGATGCAGGACAGAAGCTTGGAAGAAACTAGACTTGTACATAAAGATCTGGGAATCACCTCTACTGAGACGATAATTGAATCCATTGAAGTTGATGAAATCTCCAAGAGAAATAGTATAGAAGAAGAAAGAGAAGAGGATGTAAGAAAGAGCCTTGGAGAACACTCAGAATTAGTGGGGCATTACCTGGATGAAGATTCAGCAAGAGACTAGGGAGCTGTTGGTAGAAAGAATAACAGGAGAGAGCTATGTCCTGAAAACCTCGAGTGGAGATAGAATCCAGAAGAGAGTGATCAAACATTTCAAAGGCTATCGATAGGTCAAGAAAAATGAAGAACAAGAACAGGCCATTAGATACATCAATTAAGAGATCACTGGTAACTTTGGGCAGTAGTTTCAGTTGAACGATGAGATCAGAAGTTAGACAGGGTTTAGAAACAAGTGAGGGGAAAGGAAGTGGAGGCCCCACATATAGATGGTTTTTTCAAGGAGTTCATATTATATAATCTCAACTGAGCCCTCACTGTGGCAAGGTAATCCTTTTACACTTCTCCTTAACTAGTTCATTATCCCACGCACCACAGCAGCTTTTCCAATGTTTTTCATCCCTCTTCAAACTTCCCACAGCTTTCTCTTCTCTCTGTATATCAGCTGAGAACTTTGCCTCATATTTCGCCGAAAAAAATTAAGGCCTTTTACAGAGAGCTCCCTCTTCTTCCCTTTTCCATTTTTCATATCTCTCAGATGCCTTCTACTACTATCTCCTCTATCCTAGTTTCATATGAAGAGATGGCCCTCTCCTCACCAAGACAAACTCCTCTACCTCCATAAGAAATCTCATTCTATTTCAATTTCTCCAGTAGATTGTCCCCTATCATCCTTATTCTCTCTCTAATCTAATGTGATCTTCCCAAAGCACAAGTCTGCCAAAATCACCCCTGGCTGCTCAATAAATTCCACTGGCTCCCTCCCTAGATGACCTCTAGGATCAACTAAAAAAAAATCCTCAATTTGGCTTTTAAATTTCTTCATAATTTAGTCCCGTCCTACCTTCCTAGTCTTCTTATCCCTTACTCCCCATTTCCCCTCCACATACTCTGCAATCCAGTGGCACTGGTCTCTGCTCTTCTTTGCCGACAACACTCCATCTCCTAGCTTCCTTGCTGTCCTTCAAGATTCACCTGAAGTATCATGTTCCACAAGAAGCCTTTCCCAATCCTCCTTAATCTTAGTACTTCCCCTCTGAGACTTCCCTCCTCCCCAATTCATTCTGTATATATCTTGTTTTTACATAGTTGTTTTCATGTTGTCTCCTCTATTAGACTATGAACTCCTTGACAGCAGTAGGCCTGGGTTTTTGTTTGTTTGTTTTACCTCTTTGTATCTGAAAAGCTTAGCACAGTGCCTGGCACATAGGAGGGGCTTAGTAAATACTAGGTGACTAAGTGAGGAGAGATAAAGGATGGTAAATAGTGGGTACAGTAGAACCAAATGATTTTTTTTTTTTTAGTATAAGATATATGAGCGTAACTTTAGGCAGCAAGGAAAGATCCAGTAGGTGGAGAGAGATTGAAGATTTGAGAGTAAGGATCACAAAAGAGGCAATTTGATCCTCTGAATCTATAATTTCATCAGTGCAGATACTCTCTCCACTAATATAAATTAGCAACTCTATTATAGTTTTAAAGCTCTGCCAGGCGCACTGAAAGGATAAGCAACTTACCACTAGTGACACAACTAGTGTACATCAGATATAGGACCCAAACTCTGGTCTTCCTCATTCCAAGGCTGACTCTCTATCAATTGTACCACATTTCCTCTCATATGAAGTTATACTCTTTTCTTCAATTAATACAAAAGATATTTTGTATCTGCCCTATTTATATTGGTTTGTATATGTTTATTTAGTCTGTTGTAGCATTTATTTTTACTCAATTATTATTTCTATTCAGATGACTCTCTGATCAATATATCAAGGTCCATTCTCTCTTAGCCACAGTAGCTAGCATTTATAGAGTGCTGCAAGATTTGCAAAGCACTTTACAAATATTATCTCATTTTATCCCCACAACAACCATGAAAAGTAGATGTTATTATCCTCATTTTACAGATGAGGAAACTGAGGCAAACAGAGGTCAAGTGACTTGCTCAGGGTCACACAGCTAGTTAGTATCTGAGACTGGATTTGAATTTAATTCTTCCTGACCCTCCCAGTCGAATAGCACTCTATCTGCTATACTACCCAGCTCCCATTATCTATCACCAAGTATTTATTGGATGTTTCACTCAGTGTCCTGCAGGCATCTCAAATTGATCATAACCAAAATGGAACCAATTAACTATACTCTAAAACAATCTGTCTTTGAAGTTTCGCTATTTTTATCAAGGGCATCATCACCCCTCAAATAATCCAAGTTCACAACCTCGTTGTCATCCTTGAAACCTCAACCCATGTATCCTATAAATAGCCAAATCTGATCAATTTTACTTCTATAACACCCCTCACAACCACTCCCTTCTCACCACTCACACAGCCACCACCTTCATGTAAACTCCTTCCAAATAGAGATTGTTTTATTTATTGTATTTGTATTCCTGGCACTTAGCACATATTAGGAAAGTAATGAATGCTCATTAATTTCTCTTCTCCTTCCTGGATTCCTCATTCATTTCCCTGCTTCCAGTTTCTCTCTTCTCTAATCCATCTTCCACAAAGTTACCAAAATGATTTTTCCAAAGTATACAGATAACTTTATCATCTGTTTACTATATAAACATATGCTGACTCCAGGGTTCCCTGTTATCACTAGGCTCAAATACAAATTCCTATTTTTGACAATCCCGTCATGTCCTGGCTGTAACCTACCTTTCTAACCTTATTATATATTACTCCTCTTCCCAAATCCTTGGATCCAGTTATACTGGCCCACTTGCTGTTTCTCATACATGATACTACATCTCCATGCTTTTGTACTAACTTTCCCTCATGCCTGGAATGCACTCTCTCCTTTCTTTCACCTATTAGAATTCCTAATCTTCTTCAAAACTCAGTTCAAGTGCCACCTTGTACATTAAACCTTTCCTGAACCCATAATTTCATCAGTGCAGATACTCCACCAATACAAATTAACAGCTCTCCTCAAGCTACTGGGGCAGCTAGGTGGCACAGTGGATAGAATGTTGGACCTGGAGTCAGGAAAACTCATCTTCCCAAGTTCAAATCTGGCTTCAGACACTTACTAGCTATGTGACCCTGGGCAAGTCACTTAACCGTGTTTGCCTCAGTTTCCTCATCTGTAAAGTAAGCCGGAGAAGGAAATGGCAAACCACTCCAGCATCTTTGCCAACAAAACCCCAAATGGGGTCTTGAAGAGTTACACGTGACTGAAAAAAAAATGAATAAAAACTCTAGCTGCTATTGACTTCCTCCCAAAAATTACTTTGTTTTGTGTGTATACATACACATACACACACACACACACACACACACACACACACACACGTATATTATTCCTCCCGAAAGAATGATTCCCAAAAGAGGGATAATTTCATTTCTGGCTTTGTGTTCCCAGTACCTAGCATACTGCCTAGCTCCTAATAAGTGCTTGGTTGATTTTCACTTAGTTTATATGTTAATATAGTAAGATAAAGACCAAATCTACTGTCTCTAAATCCCTTGTTTTGCTACAATATGGCCCAGAAACTAAGAGGGCCCAGAGAACTTTCTATGACTTTCTTCCACTAGCACATTAAAAAAGGGGGCTTATCAGATGAATCTGTATTCACTTTGGAATTCGGGAAGAGTCTGGCTCTAATAGAATGAGTTATGAGTCTGGTTAAGCCAAAGAATGAAACAAGAGATTTCAGATGAGTGGGGACATACCCACTGGGAAATGACCAAAAGACCCTAAAATGGTACCCTAGCAGAGGTCCTATGCCTTAGGAAAGGGAAAAAGAACACGAGACTTCTAAGCCTGGGCTCTATCAATATTAGAGATTCATTGTTATGTATGGATTTGTAAAATGCATTCAGTTGTCCTCCAGGCAATGCTGAAAGAATGTGAAGAGGGTCCCTGAAACTGGGATCTCCAAAAAGGCCAGCTTCCAGGCAGACTTTGAAGCTTACTGGAAGAATGTAACACCAAACAATATGCTCATCTCAAAGATGTAACAGGTTATCTTTGTATATTAGAGACAAGGGATGGCTGAATGCTTGTTTCTATGCATTTTCTCAAAATGATTTTCTTCAAAGCCATACAAACTTGACAACTGCAAACCACAAGAGGTCATATATGAAGAGAACAAGAGGTAAGCTTCCCATATTTTTAATGCATGTATGGCAAAACTAGATCACATTAAAATAGAGACATTCCTACCTATCTTAAAAGATATTAATTTGTATCTTGATTTTTTGAAACCATATGTTAGCAAGAATGACAAACTATGAGTAAAATATAACAAGTCTTGCCAGTCCCACTGTATTACTATGGCAATTTTATAAAAATTATTTAAAAGCAGCATCTTGTATCCCCACTTTTATCATAGAATGGTAAAGCTGAAAGGGAAGTTAGAGATCATCTAGCCTAGAGGTTCTTAACTTCCTGAACTTTTTTTTTTATATTTTGATGTTGTATTTCAATATAAGTGACTTTCTTTGCAATCCTGTGTATTTTATTTTGTGCACTCAAAAACATTTTGAAATGGCCAAAATGGTCCATGATATATAGAGAAAAGATTAAGAACTTCTGTTCTATTCTAACTCCCTCATTTTGCACATGAGGAATGAGGCCAAAGGAAGTGATGTTTCCTCCCCTAAAAAGCTCATACTTAGCTAAGAGAGCTGGGACTTCAACCCAGGTTCCCTTACTCCAAATTCAGTGCCTCCTCTCTAAAATGCTGCCTTTCAGGCTTTGGAGTTTGTTGTTGTTGCTGCTGTTGTTTGCAACAAGAATAAGTTGTTGTTCTTAATTTATTTTTCAATACAGTTCCTCTGAGCACCTGAGAATTAATCCAAAGTCCTACTCTGAAAAACTGAAAAGGCAGTAACGATCCTAAAGAACAGATAATGAATGAAGCATACCTTCTTCCTCCAAGCAAAGGGAGGGAAGGGGGTATACTACTGTCAGACTCAGTTATTACACAGGTTGTTTTTGCTTAGCTATTGTCTTGTTAGAAAAGGTTCAAGTGGGCTGGAGTGGTGAATAACCAGAAATGACTAGAATATAAAACCAAAAATTCAAAGTTCAATGGATTAAATACATAGTTTCAATTTAAATTTAATTGACATAAGGAATATGCACACAAGCTTAGTTTGCATTGGCTACCTAGTCAGAGAATGGCTTACAAATCATGTGGATAACTGATTTAGGCAAGAGGTGGTCAAATACAGATGAAAATCAGAGTGTAGATTAAGAAAAACAAAGTACTGTGGATAATATTTCACTGGAACTTTGCCAGACTCTCATAGCATTATCATCTGGATTTCTTAATTTAATTTAAAAGGCCTGACCTGCTAATCAACTCTTAAGTGTGTGGGCAGAAATTTTATTAAGTGTCCCAAATCTCCTTCTGAAAGTGTTTGGGGGAGTGACAGGAAATAATTTCTCCTTGCACTGGGGTCAAATTTCATGGTGACTTAGCCATGTGATTTGTTAGTTTTGATTACATCTATGCCTCTGCATTTGGATCACCACCTTCTGCCCCAAGAAGAAAATGGTTCAAGGGTGTCACATTCTATGAAACAAATACGTCCACTGTTGTGCTACAAGCTGGAGTTAGAAGAAGGAAGAGAGGGAAAGGCAAAAATGTTACAAAGGGCATTCTTAGTCCAATTGTCTAGTTTTCAACAATCCAGTATTTTTATAGACCACTGAAAAAAGACCAACAGAAGCAAACTAACTTTGCATGCATTTAGCTATCAGAAAGAGGGTGACTTTTTATACAAAGGTCTCCTGTTTACAAAACAGGCAGAATAGGGTTGTCTCTAGATAAAAAATTTTAAAGAGGCACCCAAATCCCATCCACTATAAAGAGATCATTCAGTATACTGATTAAGATATGCCAGATAACCAAACCTCCAATATTTCAGTGGCACAGAGATAAAAATCAACATTAGCATTCTCTTTGATTAAGAAAGGATCATCAAGACCCAGGTTTAAACTAGGACAAACCCTAAGGGTAAGTCAATCTTGAACATAGTAAAATGCATTCCTGTCAGCTTAACTATTTTATTACCTGTCACACAATTTTCAACTACACCCATGGGTACCATTACCATCACTGCTGGATATAGAAAATATTTCATATAAAGATACATATGCAAAAGGATAATCATATGAAGAACAGTACTGTTCTTAAAGGTAAAGTATCTTGAAACTATCTATGTGATCAGGAGTATGAACAGCAATTATAACCAACATCTTAGGAATCAGATGCACTTGAATAGGGGTCACTCTATTGGAGATCCAGCTAAGGCAGGAAATCTAGTAGTTGGTTTTTTTTTTTTTTAATCCACTCACTCCTTTAGGTCTGATGACTTTGTAAATATAACAGGAATTTGTAAATACTTTTAGCTATTCTCCTTGAAAGGATTCACTTGGACTCAGTAGTAGGCATTGTTTTTGTTTGCATTTTCTTCAATCATCCTTAGTCATCTAGATGGGGAGATAAAATGAGAAGAAATATGATTCCAACCCCAGGTCCCAGAAAGCAGCAGCTTGAACAACCCTCATACACTGCAACCATCTCGCTTCTTGTTCGTGAGTCATGTCCAATTCTTTGTGACCCCATTTGGGGTTTTCTTGGCAAAGATATTGGAGTGGTTTGCCATTTTCATCTTGCTACAGGCAGTTTTAGTCTTCAAATGACAGTGAAGCTACCAACACATCAACTCCACCCCTACCCAATTTTCTTCAGGAAAAGGGGGGTGGGGTGGGGAGCATATAAAAGGACACTTCCTCTGATCTTCAAATTAGCCTGCCCATCTCCAAGTATAACTACCACAATAAAAACTATAATAACTTTAGTGTTTGTGAAAATCCTTCAAAGTTAAGTATCTGACAGGAATGTGCAAAGGCAAATTAACTTACAAAGTTGGGGGGGAGGGAGAGAGAAAACAACCACAAGTACACAAAAAAATGTTGGATTTGGTAGTGAGAAGACCTGGGTTCAAACACTACCAATGTGGCCTTAAGCAAATCATTTATAACCTTTTATAACATTTATAACCTTTCTTGATCTCAATTTTTTTTAATTTATAAAACAGAGTAGGATGAGATCACCAAAAAGGTCTTTTTGAATTCTAAATTTATAATGTTATTATTCACTTAACTGTTTGTCTCAGTTCCTCATATGTAAAATGGGCAGAAGGAAGATATGGAAAAACCATGCCAGTATCCTTGCCAAGAAAACCAAGGGCAAATGTACTCACAAAAAGTTGGACATGACTAAAAATGGCTCAATGACAACATAGGCTCACCATGTCAGTGATTTGAATGTACATGCACCCTAACTACATTATTCATTTTTGGTTAATAACTTTAAACCCTTTTAAAAATGCAAATGTTCTCTTGGAGGAGTTACACAAACTATTTTCATCCACAACTTAGTTTAGAGTATCACTTAACAGGACCCCAAGAAAACAGCATGCCTATCAAATTTTTTAAAATTATATTCTGAGGGACCAAGTGTTTTGGGTTCCCTGTGTTCTCAGCAGTGGGAAGCCTCAAGCAGCCAAGAAACAATGTGAGAACACTGGGTCTCCAGAGAAGGAAGATATTAAAATGGGAATGGAAAAACAGGAGACAAGCTTGCCTACTTCATTATTTGTCACAAAATGCTTATATGAAGCCAAGCAATGAATTCTCCCAACTGTTCATTTGTTTGTCCCACGGGGTAGAGGGAGGGAGGGAGGGGCAGGGGCAGTAGGGGTGGCGGTGAGGGAGCAGTAATCTAGTTGTTGGTCTCAGAGTAATTTTCAGTTGTTGGCTTTTCACCCAGTTGGGGAAAGATCCTATTCAGCTTTACACCAATTTGTAGTGTTTCTTTAGGATTTATCTTTTCGGATCACCTGGTGTCATCACCTGATTGAATTAAATTATAATGGATACTTTAAGGAAATCAGCTTGAGCAATAAATAAGTGAAGGCTCACCCAAAGCTGATTTGTATGCAGCAATTACAAACTGATCGAAAAGATTTCTGGGGTTAGGGCAGACAAAGGTAAAGCAGATTTATTATTTATTCTTAATGTTGAGGTAGTTGAGACAGTCTATCAATTTTTCCATTAAGTTTCAGCTAGAAGAGCTTCAGTAAGATGTGATTTTTTTTCAAGCATTTATACAGCTCTTAATATTTATTGAATAGTTTGTCAACTTACATCAGCATTTATAAAACTTTTATTTATCTTCAACTCATGTCAGAATAAGCTGGCATATACTGGGGGTTCAGATGTAATGCAATTCAACAACAGATATTTAAGTGCTTATTATCTGCAAGACACTCAGGTTCTGGAATACCAAGCTAAAAATGAAAACAGATTTCCCTCAAGGATCTTATATTCTACCAGGGCAATATATCAAATTCATAGATAAAGTATATACACAAAGTGATACAGTGTAATTGCAAGAGGAAGAAAGCACAGTCTAAGAAATAGCACCAGAGCTGTTTTTGGAACGAAGGTCATAGATTATGCAAGTGACTAAGTGTGTTCTTAAGTAATTAGTAAAGAATAAAAGTGGCAACTTTGGTTTAATAAAAAGGAAGAAAAGCAAAAAAAAAAAAAAAAGGAAAAACACTCAATATATATTACCATATATATACATACACACACACACACATACATATATATATATATTGTTTCTGTTCTTTGGAGTTACTTTCCTTTCAAGTTTTGGATTTAGGGCTAAAAGACATTTAATTTAAGGGAAGATAAGAGTAGTAACAAGCTAGAGTTCACTTACTGAGTCACTTCTCAGCATTGAGGTTGCAATAAGGTTATCAGCAACCACCAACAGTCCATCAGTAATAACAACCTCAGGTCTCTGATGGGGAGATTGTGATAAAGAGAGAGAAGAGACACAATATGGGGTAGTATAACTGTCCCCATCCTCCATTTTAGGCAGTCTTCCCATTAACCCTTTGCTTGCTCTGGCAAAAGGATCCTCTACTTAATAAAAACTACTACTTTTTTATTGAACAAAAAAGTGTGCAGAAAAAATCTATGCCAAAAATCTTGATTTGTTAAAAAAAAATTTGTGTATGCAAAATCATAAATGATACTTTTTCATAATGCCTTTAACAAACTGCCAATAATTACAAAATCTAGGATTGTAAACATTTTATATGTAGTACTGGCTCTGTATGAATACCGTACTGAAGACACTGTTTAGGGAAACTGGAGGAAGCTTTGCCTGCTAGCTTGCTGAACATAACTGCCAATTTATGTTCTGAATTCACTGGTTAATAACTCAGATCTGTAATTCAGGGTACACAGTTAATATGGCATTGCAAGAATTTGTCTACTTCCTAGTAAAATCACATAAAAGTATAACACTAGCCTATGTTCATATTAAATAAATTTTAAACCTTTGAAGTGTGATGTGTTTTTGTACTGATAGGCATTCTATATAGACCAAAAGTCTTTAGATTACTTATAAACAAAACTAGCTCTCTACTTCTAAGAAATACTTATTGTATTCTAAAGTTTAAGAGAGATGATAAGAGTATGATTTAAAATGAAACTTCATAATGCTTCTGATTTGGTTAACTTTTATTGGTGTTACTTGTAGGAGTTGAAAAATTTGACCATACTTGAAGACCTAAAGCAAAAGACCTTATAGTACCTTTCTTATTTTAAGCCTTTAAACACTAGTTAGAAGCACTTGGCATAAAATGTAGGTGTCATTGTTCTCCCATATGCCACCACATTTTTGGGTAATTTCGATAAGAAAGCTTTCTGAATGTCAAATGTATATCTTGATGACAGAATTTATATGGAAATGAGGGGAAGGGAAGAGAGAGTGAGACAGAGAGAGAGAGAGGGAGAGAGAGTGTGGGGGGAGAGAGAGTGTGGGGAGAGGGAGAGGGAGGGAGGGGGGGAGAGGGAGAGAGGGAGAGGGGGAGAGAGGGAGAGAGGGAGAGGGAGAGAGAGAGAGAGAGAGAGAGAGAGAGAGAGAGTGAGTGAGTGAGTGAGTGTGTGTGTGTGTGTGTGTGTGTGTGTGTAGAAGTATGAGTTACCATACCACTAACATTCTTTTTCAAGGAAACCCTGACATATTTTTTCAAGAACCTTTGCTAATGACTGGTTTTTTTCCCACCATATACTATTCTAGTTTCTTTCTCTCAATACAAGCTTTGTTAAACACTTTAAAAAATGAACAAATGGAGGAGCCTAAAAACTAAAAAAATAATCAGTGGCAAAGTGTATATGGATAGATACTTCTGTCTGAAGTGGATTAGCAAAAACCATAGGTCAGGTTTAAAGAATGACTAACTCACAAAGAAAGAGGTCTCACCCTACTGTCACTATGCATTATTATTCTATCAGTCATTGATAAGTTAATGCACCTTGGTGTCTTGCCACACTGACATTAAGTTGAATCAAATATTGTCATCTGCAGTATGTGAATTGTGTTAACATCGCCCAAATTGGATGAAGTGCATTACATTAATACTAACCAAATGATTTATATTTGGGGTGGTATATGAAAACACTTCCTTCTCAATAAGATTTATGGACCATAGGTTTTTACTCTGAAAAAAGTTTTATACTTGGTGATTTTTCAATGGATACTATGACTCAAATTTAAAAGACCAAAGACATGCCACAGGACAGTCTAGAAAGTAAAGATATATAAAATGTGTTACCATCCAAACATGCTACGCTTATATTGAATGACCCTTTTCTTGATCCACACCTGACATCAAGAATCTGAGGTCCTGGTTACAGTTCACAAGCTTTCTGAGACTTCGACAATAACAAGACACCTGATAAAATAGTATTAAATATTTCACTGGAAGAAACAACAAAATCTTTATTTTTCCCTCAAAAGATTCACAAACTCCTGTCTCTCCTTAGTGATTTTGGGAAGGTTGGAGAGAGAGAGAGAGAAGAGGGATGCAGGGACTTCGAAACAGGAAGGCCTTCTTTAGGTCAACAATCCATCCTTTCATTCCTTTAGCCTATCCTACTGTCCAGGCATCCCCTGGTCTTTGGAACACAAAGGAAACCAATAATATTGAGATACAGATATCAAAGTATTTTAAAAAACAAGTTCATGGACACCAGGTTAAGAACTCCTACTCTAGAAAGCAACCAGCAGCAGTGTCCTTTAAGCCCCCTACTAGTAATTATGATATTGAACAGCCGTTTTAAGAACCAAACAGCAGTATTAAAGAACTTACTCGAAGCAATTTGAAACACCCACACTAAGGAAGCTGTGTGGTGTGACAACCCAGTGTCACTGCTGATCCCTGTGTTGTTCATTCAGTCAGAGTATAGCTCTAATTCTTCCTTGGCTCAGATTAATTTCTCATATTCTCTAAGGGTGCCCTCTTGGGGTGTTCTGGTATAGACATCACTTCCCTTTGGCAGTGTCTAAACTCAGGTGTTTAGGAAACTTAGGAACTACTGTAATCCAAAATGTTCTTCATTTAGGGAAGGAAACAAGCTTTGGAACTATCACATAATCCTCCAAAGTAACCCCTGCCCTGAATCAAATTTGCTTCTTTTAAAAATACTTCCCCTAATGTACTTTCTTCATAAACTACATTATATTTAACATTATTTAACAAAAAATTTGTGAAAGGAGATGTATACCAAATGATAGAGTCCCTGACATATCTTAAAAAGTTGTCAGGAATATAAAATCCATTAAGAATTACATTACAAGCAATGTGTGGTGATGAATGCAATGTGCTGTGAGAGTTCTAAAGAGACTATAGGAGAGAGATGCTATGAGTTTAGAGAAAACATTGGGGCTTGGCTTTGAAGGAGGGGGAAAGGGAAAGATAAAGGGAGTAAGCATGTATTATTAAGTGCCTATCATGTGGGGCAGATAGGTGTCACAATGTATAGAGCACTGCACCTGGAGTCAGGGAGTCTCGAGTTTAAATCCACTTCAGATACACCTGCGCAAGTCATTTACCCTATCTGCCTCAGTTTCCTCATCTGTAAAATGGGGATTAGCACCTCACAGAGTTGTTTGTGAGGTTTAAATGAGATAATATTTGTATAGTGCTTAGTATAGTGCCAGGCACGTAAGAAGTGCTATATAAATGTTAGCTATTATTAGTCATTATTACTAAGCACTTAATAAATATTTCATTTGATAACCACAACAACCCTGTGAGGCAGGTGCTGTTATTATCCCCATTATACAGTTGAGGAAACTGAGGCAAACAGCAGTTAAATCACTTGCCTAGGATCACAGAGTTAATAAAAGTGTCTGAGTCCAAAATTAAAGAAGGGGTAAGATGGATGGGTATTCATATGGTGAGGTAATTTTAGGCGTGGGGAATTAAGAGATAAACAAGGGCATTAAGGCGGGGAAGGGGCAGCTGGTGGCACAGTGGATAGAGTGCAGAAGATCTGGAATCAGGAACTCATCTTCTTGAGTTCAAATCTGGCCTCAGATACTTACTAGCTCTGTGGCCCTGGGCAAGTCACTTAACCTGCTTTGCCTCAGTTTCCTCATCTTTAAAATAAGCTGGAGAAGGAAATGGCAAACCACTCTAGTATCTCTGCCAAGAAAACCCAAAATCAGACTAGACACCACTGAAATGCCTGAACAACAATTAAGGCAGGAAAACTTGGGATATATGTGAAAGTGAGAAGTCCAATGTGATAGACATAGGGTATATGTGGGGGAATACTATGAGTTAAGACCACAAAAGTGGACCAGATTATAAAGGGACATGAATGTTAACTAAAGGAATGTATACATTATTTTTCAGACAATACAGTCATTCAAGACTTCTGAGGAGAGGAGCAGTGTGATCACAATTATACATTAGGAAGAGTAACATAGCAAAGCACATGGGATGGACTGGGCACTAAATAGACTAGAAGCAAGGACGATTTAGGAGTAAGAGCTAACGAGGACCTGAAATAAAGCAGAGGTGAAAATAGGGCACAACTGCAGCTAAATGATTGACTGGATGTAGGATAAGAGATGGATCAAAGATGGCTGAGGTTTCTAACCTAACACTAAAAGAACTAGGTATGTCGAAACCAGGTATTGACACAAAATAATTTATTATAATTTTACTTTGAAATAAGTTTTCATCCTATCTCTATTGTCTTTGCATTACGGATTAAAAAAAAATATTGCCGCAATTGACACAGCTTGGTCCTTTGAGATACTCTTAAACTCCGTTCCTTCTAGTCCTTGGTAACTAACTTGGTAACTTGGTACCATTAGCAGAAAGAGAATTAGAAGGATGAGAAGTTTTCTGAGGGGAAAAGGTTAACTTTTGTTTTGAACATGTTGACCTTATGGTTGCAACATGATTTCCAAGAGGCAATGAGGCTGCATGGCATGACAGAAAGAGTTATGGACTTGAAGACAGGAAAGACCAGGGTTAAAATCCTATCTCCAATGCTTACTCTTCTCTGTCCACAAGCAAATCATTTAATGTCACTGTCCTTCAGTGCCTGTTTCCTTACCAATGACATGGAAGTGATAATAAATGTAGTACCTACCTTAGGATTGTTGTGATGAACAAATGAGATCTTGTATATAAAGTTTCCTTGCAAGCCTTAAAGCAATAGCTATGTGAGCTATTTTTATAACTATTAATTACATCTGCCAAATAATGAAAATACTGGTTGGAAATTTGGGAAAGTTTGGGTCGAGAGTTATAAATTTAAAAGTAGTTACTACATTAGTGATAGTGGAAGATGGGGAAAATGAATAAATTTACCAAGGCAGAAAATATAAAATATATTTCTGCTACTGAATCTGTTGTGTGTGTTAGACTTTAAAAACAAAAATTTCCTAGCCTATTACTTTGGGAGGGGGGAATTGGGGTGAAGTAGTAAATCTGGTGGTCTTCTTCCAAGAAGTTATATAGTGGTAATACAAAATGTTATTTTGTCTATTCTCTAGATAGTTGTTTGCCCTAGATATGTAGGAGAGGAACTCCTTTCAAGGCTGTCAGGTATTTCTATAAAATAAATGCCTTTTCTAATATACCTGCAAACTAAGAACTGGAGATAGAAGCTAGACTTAAACCAGTGCCTATAGGCAAATCTTTTACATAGTAGCATCATTTTCAGAAGCAAAGTCTTCACACATCTTGCCCTATCTTTCCTATGCCAAGGCAACTTCGGACAAATAAAATTGAAGGAGTTTTCTCACCCTCACAAAATTTCCACTGTTGCTAATAAGCCTATTTGGGAAAATAAAATGCAATAGAATTTCAAAACAAAATGACTTGTTATTCTTTTTCAGGTACATTATGGCTCATTTCAAGTTCCCTGAAGCATAGCCACATACACAACTCACTTTAATATTTACAAAGTACTTTAGTAAAAGCTGAAATATAAACAACTACTCACATGTATAGAACACTTTCTCAACAACTCTGCCAGGTCTAAAAGTATTAGTACCCCTACTTTGCAGATGAGGAAACAGAATCTCTAAGGGATTTGTTCATAGTCACACAGGTATTAAGTGCCTGAGACAGAATTAAACCCAGTTCTCTTAGTCTAGTACTCTCTGTTCTACACCATGTGGACTCTGAGAGTATAAAATGGCAACTAGTCTGTAAGACACCCCACACATGTTTCCCAATTGTAGTATACCTCATCTCCATTCTGACCTGTGGGATCTTACCTATTAACTTCTTTTTCATGTATTTCATGGACAAAAAGTAAAATGGAATATGTTAACTGATAAATAACCATTCATAGTTACATTATATTTTTCTGCCCACCAGAAAAGAACTCTGACAAAATATGACATATATGAAGCCCGCTTCTTTATGTCTACCTGGCACAATCTTACCATTCCTTCAATATCCAACTCAAATTTCAATCTGTCCAAGACTCCCTTAACTAGAAGTGATAATCTCCCTCTGCTGAATTCTCATAACATTCTTTTTGCTTCGCATTTTTTATACTTTATAGATTAGCTATGTATACATTTTCTAGGATCATGAATTAATTCATAGCAGCTCATTTACATAGGATTTAGTTAAGTTCTTTGCATGCATGATCCTTACAACCCTAGTGCGCTCTCCCTCCCAATCCCAGTAAGCAGGCTGAGACTAAACAATCATTTAAAAACAAACATTGTCTAAAGTCATACAGCCAATAAGTGGATCTTATTTTGTGTCTCCAAAATCCAATGGGTTGTGTTTTTCTTTCCCATCTCTCCATACTGCCTCTCCTTGAAGGTAGGGGCCCTCTGATTTGTCTTTTTGATGATGAGGAGCAGGAGGAGGATGGCTGGACTTGAAGTCAAGGAAACTTAAGATCAAATCTGGCCTCAAACATTTATTAGTAGTATAATTCTGGGCAAATCACTTAACCTCTGTCTATCTCAGCTTCTTTATCTGTAAAATGGGAATAATAATAGCACCTACTTCTTAGGGTTGTTAAGATAAAATGATATAAAAATTAACTTCATATAATACTTTAAGGTTTGCAAAACACGTTACAAATATTAATGATTATTTCATTTACCTTCATAATAACCCTAGGTGATAGGTATGAATATTATTCTCATTTTAGAGATGAGGAAATTAAGGCAGACAGGGGATAAGTGACTTGCCCAGGATTACAGAGCCAGTTAAGTGTATGAGACCAGATTTTAACTCAGCTTTTGTCTAGCTGACTTCACATACGGTGTTTTATCCACTGTACCACCTACTAATAGCATCTAGCACAATGTGCTAAAGAGTAGATACTTAAATGTGTACTTCATGTTTGCTGCTGAATGAACACATACAAACTGGTTAGAATTCTGGCTTTTGCCCCCCAAAGATTCATCTTCCCGAGTTCAAATCTGACTTCAGACACTTACTAGCTATGTGACCCTGGGCAAGTCAACATTACATTCCATTTCAATAGAAGAAAAAAGGACTTTTCAATTTCAGCTGCCTAAATTACATGGCACCTGAATGAGGCCAAATTAAAATAAAGTCAAAACTTTCTGATTGTTGAGATAAATAATTATAATTCAAGAAACTAGTCAAGTCCTCAAAAAAAGAAATTATATTAGGTCCTGAGAATCATTGAATCTTAGCATGACTTTTTATGGGAAAAAAAATCCATTTTTGTTTTCATTGTTTTCCGCCACAGTGGATAGATAAGTTAAAAAAAAAAAAAGGACAGATTCTGAAACTGGTCATTCAATGGGGTTACCAGAAAAAAAGGCAGAAGTGGCTTAGTTGACTGTACCATTAATCTAAAGTGTGTTTCAAATGGAAGGATAATCAAGGAGTTTTGTTTTACAGAGCATAATTAAAACTACAGTGGTAGATGATGAGAAGACTACAAGTCTTGGATGTTGATTCATGAAAATCATCCACGAAAAGGGAAACCTCAAAAAGAATAAAATATAATGTCATTCATCAAAATGACATCCAAAACAGAATTCTGGTTTATAGTTGAAGTGTGAAGAGGATGTCTGCATCATTGAGTTTCTCTGGGATCACTGGCATCATTCAGATAAATGGAAAAATAAATCGAATTAGAGGCACAAAAATTGTAATCTAGGCCCTATGAATTGTATAAAAAAGATAATCTATAAACATTTTGTGTTAAGTGATTATTTCTAAACCTACACAAGCATATTTTATTCATGCTTTCAGCAAACATTTGTTGAAGACCTATGTTCAAGGCAGGAAGATGAAGTAAACAGAAAGCTGAAGAACTGACCTTCAAGTCAACAAGACATTCAAATCTCACCTGACATATACTAGCTATGGGGCCTTCTCAAGTAACTTATCTTCTCTGGCATCCCAGGCAACTCTCAAAAACTATGATTTGCAGAACAATTACTGACTTACATTGGTAAATTTCCTAATTGAGAATTTCCTATAAACAATGTGTGGTGGGGGGGGGGGGAGGTTCACAGTAAGATGCTAACTGGAGTAGTGGATAGAGTGCCCAGCCTTAAGTCAGGAAGATTCATCTTCCCAAGTTCAAATCTGACTTCAGACACTTATGAGCTATGTGACCATGGGCAAGTCACTTAACCCTGTTTGCCTCAGTTTCTTCATCCATAAAATGAGCTGAAGAAGGAAAGGGCAAACCACTCTGGTATTTTTGCCAAGAAAACCCAAAATGAGGTCAGTCACAAAGAGTTGGACACAACAGAAATGACTGAACAACAAAAGATGCCAGTGTGTGAAGAAAAGTCTACAAAGCAAAATAATAAACCGAAGTATTCAATATGAGTTAAATACTTTGAGCGAAGTAAAAATACAGGTAGACAGGACACAAAATGGGTATTTCATATGTATATTTATATTTATAGTAAGAGGTCAGAAAAGTATAATGGAAAGTGGGAGGGCAGGAATCTAGAGAACTTGGTTCTAGTCTTCATTCTACTCCTTCCTAGCTTGTGTGCCTTTGGATAAGTCAATGAACTTTCTCTGGCTTACAGCATTTCCATTTGAAAAATGAGCAGGACTAGACAGTCTTTTAAGCCTTTGTCTAGCTCTAAACTCTATAAATTCATGTAAGTTTTTTTAAGGCCCAATGATTGTAATCAATGGAAAGTAAGTAGCATTAGTGCCATCTTCCAGATGTATGAAAGGAGGCACAGGTGTTATTCTCACTAACTCACTCATACCCTAGCTAATAAAGACTTATTACATTTCTCCTATACATAGAGACAGCACAACAACATCTGGCTCAGTTCCCAGGGGCAATAAGATTTTGATTTTAACCCAATGAAAATTATTACTTTTTAAAAAATTCCTTTCTGAACAGCTAATGAGAGAAATTTAAGGGACCAGAAGAGTGGTTTATTTGGGTAAAGTAGGAAAACCATGATGAGAGTATTCTACATAATTACATCATGGTATAATGCTGTGGTTAGTTTTTAAATATTTAATTGCACTTTTAAAACTGTATTTGTGGCCCAAGGCACTTTACATTAAGGAGTGTAATTTGAAGTAAAATGCTAGTAAAAATGAAATAAATTCAATATAAAGTCCTGAAAAAAGCATAATTAGGAATTTCCATGCAAAACTGATAGAATAGTCTAAGGATGTCCACACTATAAAGTGGACAATCTTGGTAATATTTAAATACATATCATAGTGCTACTGCTACAGCAAAAAATGGAAGTTCAATTACTGAATGCCTTTAAAAAAAAAAAACATCAAGTCAAATACCAACATATTGAATTAACATTCAGACAGGCTTCTTAGAATTAGGCATTTTCTCCAGTATAAATGGCAGTGATTTTCAAAAAAATTTAAATTTATTTGGGCCTTAAGGTAAGTGGACTTCTTCTGTTATGCTTTACACATTTTATAAACGTGTTACTTTGAAAAGATCATCTGAAGACCATAAGATTTGGCAACTCAATAGGATGCTGAAAATGGAAACGAATTTTCTGTAGAAATCAACGAACTTAATAGCAGCCACTGCCATTGTTAATTAAGTGAAGTTCCACAGCTTCACCCTGAAATCTTAGGGATCCGCATTCGGAGTTTTAGGGTGGGGGAGGTAGTTGGTCACGGCACACCCAGCATCAGACGTGGCAGTATCCTGGAGAAGTTTTTCTGAACTTTTGAGTCATGAGAATACCACATGCAAACAAGAGCAACAATACGCGCAGCCCTTAAGTCAACAGGTTCTTTAATGAGATGGTGTGTGGTTAGTGCGTGGCAGTTGGATTTCCTTCCTCCTGCCAAGAAGAAAATAACTCTTCCCGATAAAACTGGAGAGTGGGTGCAGTTTTAGTTTGGGGAGCCCACCCAGAAGAATAGTGAGGGGATGAGAGGTGGACTGTCAGCATCCAGACCGCAAAGGTCTTTCCAAATCACTCAAGAAACCACTTAAACGCTCAGAGCGGCCAAGATCTCATGCCCACGAGTTGTCTGGGGTCCAGTTTGGAAAGCTGCACCGTCAAGCTATCCCTTACCAGGCACTCAGGGACTCGGACCAAGGAGAAACTAAGGTGGGAGACGACCCACCTGTTCTCCAGGTGGAAGGCAATACCTAAGTCTTGCACTCCCTCTCATCAAGAAAAAGCCTGACCCAAAATCATTTCTACTAGAGGACCAGTGTACGTGTGGATGTGTGGGTCTCCTTACAGCTCTGAGGGTTCAGCCGAACCGTTCAAAACTTCTTAAGTTGCGCCTGACCCCGATGCTCGCCCTCGGAGCAGGACAGTCTGAAGGAGAGTCAGTTGGAGGCAGGCACAGAGAGCGAAGGGGTGGGGGTGGGGGGCGCGGAGTACCTCAGTCATCACTCAGCCACTTTCCTCTTCTCCTTATCCAGGGGTGAGGAGGGGGAATGGAAAAAAAACGGCCCGGACGAGAGCTGACCCCGACCCCAACGGGCCTCCGGGCACGACGTCCTGCCCACTACCCGCCACTCCTCTCAGCATTTCAGGGGAGCCTGGGGGCTGCTGCCCGCCGAGCTTCTTCCCCAGCCCCCGGCTCGCCTGCCTCACCCTCTCCCGCCGCGCAGTCCCAGCCAGCTCACCTGGGCGGGCAGCTGGAAGAGGCAGCGGCGAGGTGCGCTGGACGCGGCTCAGGCGCCAGGTGCAGGTGGCGGCGGCGGCCGCCGCGGCTTCGGTTGCTACTGTTACCGCTCCAGACCGAGCTCCGGCTCCTCCTCCTCTTCCTTCTCCCTTCCCTCCCGGCCGGCCGCGTTGCCAGGAGAGGCCGGGCCGGGACTCCGCTTCTTCCGGGCGGCTCCCAGGTGAGCTCCAGCCTGCAACGTCGGCAGGAGCGAGCAACACCCCCTCGCCCCCTCTCTCTCCCGTACTGCGCCTGCGCGCCAGTCACCTGCCCCGCCCTAGCCCTTACCTGAGTAGCCCAGGTGAGAAATGAGGAGGGGGCCTGCTTAGGGAAGGGAGATCTGCCCCGGGAATCTCCGCCAGTGGTTACGTGCCTCCTCTTCCTCCTCCTCCTCTTCATCGGCCGCCGCCGCCCTTCTCTTTCTCCCCCCCCGCCTTAGGCTGCCCGCGGGGGTGGTTCTCCCCTTCCACCCGCCGCCACCGAGAAACTTGTCCAGACCTGGTGGCACTAGTCACCCTGGAACCGAAACAGCGGCGGGTCCGGGGTCCGTCGAGGTCCCGACTCGCCCCTTTACTCTGTGGCTGTTCTCGCGGAGTGGAGTAGTTGGGGGTGGGGGGTGGGCGGAGTTGGGAGTTCTGTGGTTTAGGAAGCCTCTTTATCAGAAACAACAAATTTGAGGTTCATTCGGATAACTGAAGATTGACTGGCTACTGCTGCAAATTCAGTTCTTCGTCTATTGAGGGGAGCTGCCAGTTTAGTCTTTTTTTTTTTTTTTTTGATCACTTGACTCAAACGCAGTGCAGCTAGTGGTTTCCGTTGCTGCCGGCTGTCTCAGCACCCTGCGGTAGGGATGCTTTACCTCCCCCAAAAGTCTCTCCAAAAGGAACATGTGGGAGGAAGGACCACTGAGAATTGGGAGGTGGGGAGGAGTTCCTTACCAGTGTAGCCCAGACTTTCTTGTCCCGGGTTGCAGTCCCGAAGGGAAAAGAATGCCAAGTTCAGAGAGCGCAGTTAGGAAGAGGTTACCTCTCGTTGTTCAAAGGGAACCTGTGGTTTCCTCTTTATTTTGTGAAGCAAGTCTCTTCTAGATTTGGGTAGAAGCTTAAAATCTAATTCGGAAGGTGGAAGGAAGCTCACGCTCTAGGATGATGTTATTTAAAGACACTTATTTTTAAAACATTTTTTCTTTTTTCATTCCTATTTTACAGTGGCACTTTAAGTTGTTTTTTGTTATTTTGCCCCAGTGCTGGTATGATAACCATCGCCACACCTTAAAAGTGGGCTTAAAATGACCTTTATAGCTTCCTGTTAAACTTACTACCTCTTTAGATATGTGGTTCTATGTTAAAAGTAAATGGAAATATGAATAGAAATAGCAGAAAATAAAGGCTGGCAACCATTTCTTGTTTTTGGTGGGGTGATCCATTAAAAAGTAAATTATTTTTCCTATTACTTTTCACTCCCTTGCTCATCTATAACCTAAATACAAAGTTCTGTTCTAAGTAGTGAGTCAGGAACTCAATACTAGACCAGTCTTAACAAATGACAGTTTTTAGATTCCAGAGTACTGTCCCATCTATAAAATTGAGTCTAAAGCATTCCTTTTTTTAAATTCTCATAAATTTTTTGGATTCAAGTGGCTGTTTTCCGAGGGTTTAATGAAATAGGAGGTGGCTGCTAACCTCCCTAGCCTGGGGAAAGAAAAAAAAAAACTGGGAAAGGATAAGAAGTGGATAAAGAAGGCCAGGTTGGTGGTGCTTAAACAAAGGAGAGTATAGGAGGAAATATCAACATTTTTTTTTCTAGTGCAGTCATTGAAAATTAATTGGCAAAAATACAATTAAAATATATCATTTAAATAAGGGAGATCATTGTGTTACTGAATCCAGTACTGAATTTAGAAAGGCAAAGTTTTAAAAATAAAATTTTATCTGACTCACAAAAAAAAGTATAACCCCACAGGATATTCATATGTTAGGATTCTTGAGCATCCTAAATTTGATCAGCTAGATTATTTTTAAGTCTCATCCTGTTAAAATTTAGGGCATGACTTTGCTTTATTTTTATTTAATCATAAATATGAAACTACCCTTAATTATTCTTAACAAAATAGTAACATTTTGTTAGTTTATAAACACACAGATTCCAACAAATTTTAGACTTGCAAGATGACAAGCAAGCATTCACAGATTTAGAGGAGCTGAGAGTCTAGGCTTGTTTCCCATCCCTAACAATAATACCCCTTTGTGCTGTTATAAGAACAGAAATACGCATAGATCATTGATATCATTTATTTGGATATTTGTAGGTTTGCTTCAAAGATGCCAAGTACAACTCACTCATGCCTGTACTCTTGTGTGATTTTTTTTGTTTATATTCTCCCATAAGAGGACATTATGAAAATAATTAAAACAAAATAAAGAATTCCATAAAGCAACAATTTTAGTGTATGAAGCACAAATATAAGATAGGAAAGCATCACACAGGTTTAAGACAATTCTCTATTTCAGAAAATGTTTAGATAAAATACAATTTAAAAATAATCCTTAATTTAGGAACATCTGTAGATTATAGGCCTAAAGAGTAGTTTAACCATAAAAACATTGCATTCTTAAGAAATTTTGAAAATATTCCAAATAGAGTCTTTATTGGCATATGAAAGACTTAATGAGAAAGGAATTAGTTATATTAGTGAGCTTTCCTTCTTGAAACAGATAAAGGGGGGGAAATGAAAGGAAAAAAATGTTAATGACCAACCAATGAGATCCAATGAAAAACTCACAATAGCTCATTGTAATGTATAATGAAATGCACATGATTGTTCAAAACCACTATGGCTAACTTCAAACATTTCTATCTCTCTGAATAGTGATTATGTACATCTAAAAAATTTTAGTACACAATTCCATTTTGCAAAACCTTTATGATAAAATACAATACAGTGCAATTTCTACTTTAGTTCCCACATTGTATTTGTGGGAATTTCTACTTCAGTTCCCACAAATACAATGGATATCAAAAGACAAGCTGAGAGATTTGGCTCAAAAATGAAACAGATTGAAGCAATTTCTACCAAAAGAAATGAGACTATAATGGAGATTGACTCAGAAGAGAAAAAAGGCTAGTGTCATAGCAAAGAGCTAGAAATATGAATACTTTTTATAACTGTTCAGTGTGCCATGATAATGTTTTAAAACATTACAAACTTTATAGCAGTACTGACAGGAATAACTATCTGATACACAAACTGCTTGGGGGGTGGGGAGGGAACTTGTTTTACACACAAATTGCTTTTGTAAGAATTTTTTTTTACCCTAAGGAATATCAGGAAGGCATTCAGAAAGATTCACTAAAGAAGAGTTTCAGTTTCATTAAAAAAAAAAAAGATTAGCATAATTAAAAAAAGTCATAATGAAGTAGCCTAATAGTCTACATATGTCTCACTACAACATAAGTGGCACCTGAGGACGTTTTACTGAAATTGTCCTAGTGGTTTTCTATTATGTTTACTGCAAATATTAGAGAAGAAATCTAAATATCCCTTACTTGTTTTTAGTAGCCTACAATTTATTTGTAATTTAGTAATATGAGAATTTTGCTGGCTGCTTATACTGGCACATACCTACAGCCCAGATCCTTTGGTGTTGTTCAGTCATGTCTGATGCTTTGTGACCCCATTTGGGGTTTCCTTGGCAAAGAGACTTGAATGGTTTGCCATTTCCTTCTCCAGCTCATTTTACAGATGAGGAAACTGAGGCAAACAGGGTTAAATGATTTGCCCAGGATGTCTGAGGCTGGATTTGAACTCAGAAATATGAATCTTCCTGACTCCCAGGAATAGGACAGAGAGACCCAGTTCTCTATCCACTGTGCCACTTGGGCCTGGAGTCAAAAAATATTATTGTTGTCATAAAATAAATTGTTCTGGTTCTGCTCACTTCACTCTACCTCAGCACATACAAGACCTCCCAGGTTTCTGGCCTCAGATACTTAGCTAGCTATGTGACTCTGGTGTATGGGGTTTTCAGGGCCGACTAGCACCTTTGGTGTGAGGGTTTGCTGAGTTCTTTTCAGGGCTGCTCATCCACCTTTGGTGTCCACCATTCACCCAACTCTCACCTGTGGCTCTGAGAAGCTGTAGCACGAACAGTGGCCATACCCAGGTTAAACCGTCTCAGCAGATGGTCTAAACCAAGTTGAGAGTAACCTACAGGCCTCAAACCTGTTAGTGAGTTAGAGGGATGTCTTCCCCAAGCGTGTGAAGACATCCCCCAGCAGAATGAGTTTGTTCCCACGGCCATAAAGGTAGTTGAAGAAGGCATTGGGAGCCACTAATAGCTTGGTCAGACGTGGAAGAAACCAAGGTCATCTGCTATATCCCAGGCCATCGACAATATTCTGACTTTTGTCTTGCTACTGGACTTAGAGGACCAAAAGAGAGAGTGAGACTGAGGACTTACGTGAGTCTGCCTCACTTAAATCCAATTCATGTGTCAGTCAAGACATCACCCTATGATGTCATTGGTTTTCTTCAGAAACGACAAACAACAACGATCTAGGAATTAAGGCATTTTAATAAGCCTAAAATATCACTAAATCATGAAGGAGATCCAAGTCAAATGCAGCAATTGTTGTTGTTTGTCCTTTGTGCCTGAAGAAGATCAAAATAACATCACAATGGGGTCGATGTACAGTGTATCTGGCTGTGGTTGATCATGCCAAGATGATCTTGGAAGGCTCTAGTACAAATTAGCCACAAACTGTCTGTTTGATCATTTGGGAGGGAGATGTCTCCAAATTTATTCATCTCATGTTTCTTTTGAGCTACCACAATTCTGCTTTGCTCATAGAGCACAAACACAGCAGTACCCATATTAGAAATGGGCTGTGTTTCAAAAGTTTACAAATTAGTTACTTGGAAATAAAAAATTCACCGC
Source organism: Vombatus ursinus (assembly GCF_900497805.2). Taxonomy (NCBI): domain Eukaryota; kingdom Metazoa; phylum Chordata; class Mammalia; order Diprotodontia; family Vombatidae; genus Vombatus; species Vombatus ursinus. The sequence goes on along the minus strand of NW_020946761.1, from coordinate 5,533 downwards.
AATTCACCATAAATTATTTTATAAATGGTGCATAGTTTCACAGGCTAATCCATAAAAGTTTGTTTAACTTTTAGTGTGTTAAATATTATACTGACAGAAATCTAGAACCTACTCATGATGGAATGATAAATTCTGAATTTTTGAGAGACTGTGGTAAGAACATTGGCTTTGGAGTCAAATCCCAGCTCTTCTATTTATCTATTGTCTTGGACCAGTCACTTTATCTCTATAGGCAGTGGCTTTGTTGTCTGTAAAATGAGGGGGTTGGATTCCATGATCCCTAAAGTCCTTTCCCATTCTAAAGCTTCCTATTCTACTTAAGACCAGGAATATTGCCTCCTTGTTGACAACCTTTTCTAGCTCCCCACTCCCCGCTACAAGGATTTCTTCACCTGCAGTTTAAACAGATTCTCCTAGACCCAAACTGCTACTATTTATTCCCATCACTAGAAGAAGAAACTCTAGGATGATGAAGACTTGGAGAGGTATAGGTGGAGAGTAAAGTCGAGTGGCCAGGACCCCACCCACTGTCTTCTTGGTCTCTGCAGTTTTTGCTATCCTACCCTCTTCTTTTCTTTTGAGGGCTTTGTTTTACACCCTCCCTGGTTTTTTACAAAACTGAAATTAGCCTCTTCCAATCTGTTGGGATTTTCCCAGGGTATTTTTTGCTGTTCATTTGAGTCTCTTAGGCCAGCTTTTAAAAAAAAAAAATTAGGTTATTCAAAGTCACAAGCAAATTCTCTGTGGTAGTAGTTTGCACACAAAGGATCATAGAATCGTGGATACTAGAGCTGGAAAGGACCTTGGAAATCATCTGTTCCAAATCTCTCATTTTATAGAGCAATGAAGTGACTTGTCCTAGGTCACACAGTAAGTACCAGACTAAAGAAAATTATCAAGGGTTCAGAAAGAAACTTCAGTCAAGTTACCTTAGAAATTATGTCACAGGAAATATGAAGGGCAGGGGTTCAGGACTGAAGAACAGATTGTGGGATGAAGAGATGAGATGAGGGCTGGGAATGTTGCTGGGATGAAAAATGCTAGGACTAAGGGCCATTGTAGTTGAATGTTGTTGCAATAAAATTAAAGATCAGCCAGAGTTAAGTTACTTCCCTACTCCTTCCCCAGTCTTTATACTTTCAATTGATCTTTAGGCCCTCACTATTTTCTCTCTTGTCCATGAAGTCCTGCTCTGATGCCTCATCATGTCTTGTAGATGACTTTGGGATTTCAAAGGCCAGGCCAGTGAAGTACATATTCTGAGAGATTGTACCATGCTGGAAAGACTTCAAATATGGCTCCAACAAGAGGTTGATTCTGCTTTCCAAGGACCAACCTAGCTAAGAATGGAGAAACTCTTTACCAGTAGGCTAGCCACTTGATGATTAACTCTTTGCTCATTCAAAACATGACCCTCAGTCCAGTGTGGCAGCAGCAGTGGCACAATGCCCAGATTCACACAGTTGTCAGAACATCTGTAAACCGTAACTTAGCTCTTGGTACTCTGTATGAGATTCTTTTTCAATGACCTATGAGTGGACATACTATTGAGGGATTGAGTCATATCAATCTGGGCATTCTCATGCTATTTGAAACCAGAAGAAGGAACTTTAAGCTAATGGAAGAATGGCCCAAAGTTTCTCATTGAAGCAGCAAGTAGTCAGTGAAATGACTTTCTTGTACAACCAAAGACAACAAAAAGCATTTCTGGGACATTTCAATCATCTTATATGACAGTGTTCATGATAAAAAGCATTTTAAAAAAAGCAAACATGAAATAATTACAGCATAAGCATCAACACCTTGCTGTGAAAGCACAACCATAAAAATAGTTGCAGCCTATACACTAAGAGCAGAGGATGAAAAGGTAGAGATTCTATGAGGAACCTGACATGATCTTCCAAAGTAAATTAACATACACTTTATACTTGGTGACTTCAGTGAACAGGTAGAACTAGATGACAATGGTGAGATATATATTGGAAAACAAAGGTCACAAATAAGGGATGAGAGAGGCCAGACTAGATGGCTCTAACTTGAAAAGTTTCTTTATTAAAAGAAATAATAGGTACTGAACATAGTAACTCCTGACTAACCTGTTCACTGAAGTCTTCAAGTATAAAAGTGTATGCTAATTTACTTTGGAAGATCACGTCAGGTTCCTCATAGAATCTAAGCAAAGTCATCCTGAAAGCATGTAAGGATGAAAGGACAACAGAAGAAAAATGGAAAAGATCTGAAATATTTTTATAATGAACTTTTTTTTTTAACCATCAAGTACAGTAGAGCCACTACCTAGGACTTTAACATCATGGGTCTAGATATTTTTATAGAACATATAGAAACGGCACTAAAGAAAACAAAAATGTCAAAACAGCTGAATGGGATGAAATATACATAGAGTAGATCTGTGCTGGAGGAACCACAATTGTGAAGGCATTGAGGGATTGATTCAGAAGGTATCTGAAAGAAAGTATACCATCACAGCTGTGGAAAGGATCTCAGATTTTATTAATCCTGGGGGAAAAAAATATGACAAAGAAAACACCAGCAACTACCAACCTATATGCCTTCTTTCTATATGAAAAATTTTTTATGAGAGTCATCTATGTACCCATTTGAGGCACCTTTGATGAGGGCATAAGTAAGGAACAGGCAGGCTTTTGTAAGACATATTCTATAGTAGACCACATTTTACTATGACCCAATTGTCCAAAGGATGAAAAAATACAATCTACTCTGTTCATTATAAAAACGTTTTGATTTGGTACAGCAGAATGCTTCCTTAAAGGCAGTCTTCGAACAAGATTTCTCCACTCCATATATCAAAATTATTCAAGCTTTCTAAAAGATATTACAATGGAGATAACCTTGTTCAACAACCTCCAAATTATAATTATCAGGCAAGGCATAAAAGAGGGAGACATGCATTTGCCAAAGGGGTTCATTACTATTATGAAAAAGATACAGCAGAACCCAAGTTGAAGAGGGATTTCTCATGGATGATGAAGTCCTCCATGTGTCCTTGTTTGTAACTGACATCATGCTGGTGGCAACAAGCCCCAGAATATTATAGAACCTCTTGGACTAGATCTGTTACTACTCATGGCAAGGCAACAAGCAGGTTGTTTTTGTTTAATCGTTTCCAACTCTGCAGCTCCTTTTAGAGGTTTTCTTGGCAAAGATGCTAGAGTGGTTTGCATTTCCTTCTCCAGCTCATTTTACAGATGAGGAAATGGAGGCAAACAAGGTTAAATGACTTGCCTAGGGTCACACAGCTAGTGTCAGAGGCTGGATTTGAATTCAGGTCTTCTTGACTTCGGGCAATGCTCTATCCACTGCACCACCTAGCTGCCCAACAATCAAGTGGTAAGCACTTTCTATGTACCAGGCACTTTAGTAAGCACTGAAGATTCAAATGCAAGGAAAAAGAAACACAATCCCTCCCCTTGAAGGAGGTTATATTCTAATAGCTCACAAAGAGGGCTAAAAGGGGTTAAGTGAGGAGAAGATAGCCATGCAAGGACATGCTGTGGGACTCCAAAAAGTTAGAAGTACCCCGAGTAGGGGAATTGTTATCTGACCTAAGCCCCTCCTCAAAATGGAAGTGCCAGCATGGTGGAGGGATTTTTCTAGGGTGAGAAAGCTGCAGAGGAGTTTTGATGTTCTAGGGTGACAAGGTCCCAGGATCTGAAGGAGATTCCAAGGTAAGACTGCAGCTGAGGCATGGTGTTGAAATCCAGAAAGTCAGAGGCACAACCTAACCATCTATACTGGAAAGGTTGAGTGGATGAATTATGCTTATTGTTCAATTTATGACAGCCTAAAAAACTCATCCATCAGTATATGGATAGATGGTGCAAATGAACACAGGATGGGTCTAGAATCTAACAGGAAGAAGTGAGCTGGATCATACTGGGAAAATTATAAAACTCTTCTAATGATCCCCAACTTTTTAATACCAATTGTGATAAGACTAATATCTACCAATATTTCCCTACATCATGAATTGAGCCCATCCCTCCTTCCCTTCAGGAACAGGGATTAGTTTTCCCTAAAAGAAGACAAAGCTCTCCTATGACTTCATTGGCCCCCATTTCCCTAATGAATATTCTTTCTTCCTACCCACAACCTGAGGTAGGCCCAGGCCCCTCTGCCTTCCTTCCTGCAGGGATAAGTTTTCCATAAGTGAAACAAAGCTGTCCCCAGAACCTGATTGGCCCAGCTTCCCTGATTTAACTTTTTGGTCACTTAAGGGTATAAAAAATCCCAGCCAGATGAAATCTGGGCCTCTCAGATTTGGTGGGTGCCAGAGAGCATGCAAGGCACCATGACTTGTCCTAATGACTTCCTCTCCAGAGTAGCTTCTATAAGGAAGTAAGCCAGGCAGTGAAGATAAGCACTACTTTATCCGTGTTGCGTATCATTGCTGTGTTAGACCAAAGTAAACTTCCTTTTTGTTAATTGTTCAATGATTTACGAGTGCCTCAATTCATCCCAGAACTGAACTTGAACTGATAGTGCTAGCATCAGGCCAGCCTCTAACAACATTATTCTTCCTATGTTGTATGGCTGTGAGTTGTGGAAAATAACATTCTCCATTGAATTAAAAATGAGCATCATTCATAAGGCAATGGAGAGAGGGGCATGTTTGGTGCGAGTAAAGTGTAACTTGCAAACAAATTAAGGAATTTTTAAGAACTGATCATGTGACAAGGGTAAGGGTAACAGGTGAAGAGCCTTAGTGGACACCTTGTATCCTGGTGATGTCAGGAGAAAGTGAGGAGACCCACAGCACATTGGGTGGACCCCCTGTGGCATGGAAAAGAGTCTCACAGAATGCAGAAGCATGGATGATTTGCAATCTGCGGAGGGATTCCCTACATGGATGAGTCACATCCATAGCAGGACCTGAATATTTTCTCCTTTTTTTTTTTTTTTAAACAGGACCTATGATTTCAACAGTTCAGGGAACTTTTGATGAAAACTCCCTCTACAAAAACTGATCAATATTAATTCTGCAGCTTAGAACTGCCTGGGGAGGTGAAGGGTTAAGCAACTTGTCTGGGGACAGATGCTTTCACTCTGAGGCAAAACAAACAAACAAACAAAACCCCAAACAATGCCCCTCCCCACCCCACCAAAAACTCAACCTCTGTTATCCTTACAGAAGTGAATGGCAGTTACTACAGGAAAATGATAATTCTGGTATTATTGTCATAAACTTGTCATTCAGCCATCCTTGCATTTCTCTAGGCACTTTCTTCTGCTAACAACCTATGACCACAGCCAGATTAAGACAAGTCCTATGAGACCAAATCTGATTAGAAACCTCTGAGAATTCCTCCTTGTGCTGTTACAATGGGGCTAGGGTTTAAGATACGGCCTTTCTTCTTTCTTGGACCACGCACACGTCCTCTTTTACATTCAGTCACTCTCTACACACTGTTTCCAAGTTCCACACCAAATTACTTCTCCTGAATTACTTTTTTTTTTTGTAAACTACCCCTCTAAAACAAACAAATCCCTCATA
>NW_020946760.1:0-1157 GCF_900497805.2 Vombatus ursinus | reverse complement strand
GCAAAGAACTGTACTAAATGCTGTAGTACACACCTCCAGTGCCAATTTTCACTTCCACTTTCTGAACATCAAAAATCCGTGTTTATGTCTTCAATGTTATTATCCCAAAGATGTGCCTGATGTGTTGGAAGTGTCATTCAAAGGGAATGAAGGGCATTAGGAAAGAGAAGAACAGAACATCTAGTTCTGGAACTTGCCCCAGGGGGGCTGTTCCCCCTGATCTCCACCCTTCCTCATTCTTATCCCCACACCACTCCTCTGCACAGCCTAACATTATCCTGAACATTCAGTAGGTTCTCAACAAATAATTTAGGTTCTGCAACAATTTCACTTAAAATCTAATAAACAAGGAACTGCCTAACTCAGATTTTGTTCATTGTCAACTCTTATCTTCCTCAAATATTTTGAGCCTGGAATGGTGTTTCCAGTTCTCCCAACTCTTTGATGTATCTCATTGATACTATGATTTTTCTTCTCTCTGACTCTAAGAAACAAGAAAAGTTTTGGTGCTGCAGTCCTACCGTCAGGAGAAGTTTTCCTTTAGACAGTGTCAGTCAATCTAGAAGTCTCTGAGTATCTCTCTTGTGCCAGGCTCTCAGAGTAGTCTTGAGCCCCAGCAATCTCTTAATGCAGGGCCAGTGTTGGGATGAAATGAGATAGTGGGACGTCACTGGACAGTTAAGAGTAGCAGATTTACTTTGAGCTAACAGCATAGAAATTCAACAATGTAGTGACACAGTTTGTCTGGATACAGACCCTCTTGTCTCCATATAAACACATCTAGTTGTCAGAGCAGGGTGTCAGGGAAGAGTATGAGGACTTGAGTGTCCTTCAGAAATTCATCAAGTTGGAGAGGTCCTGACTGCCCATTGGAGGGTCTTTTTATGGCCCTGGAGAACCAGGAAGTTTCATTAGGGGAGGAGGAGGAGCAGGAGGGGAAGGAGGGGGGTCCCTTTTCCCCTGAGTCTGGATAGGGGACTATGAACAGCTCCAGATTTGCCTGCCTCTAACCCCCTACATTTCCCCTCTCCCACTTCCTTCCTACAGTCCCAGCATGACAGATCTGAGAAATTCCTGCACTTTCCTGTGTATGAAATAAGCCCCACCTACACCCCTCCTGCTACTGCCCCTCCTGCTCCCCCTCCTGCCCCTCCACA
>NW_020946759.1:0-1105 GCF_900497805.2 Vombatus ursinus | reverse complement strand
GGTGGGAGTTATTATGATCCTTGTTCTGCAGATGGAGAAATTGAGGCTTAAAGAGGTTAATTGACTTTTGCAAGGTCACACAGCCAATTTGAGGTGGGATTTGAGTCCATCTTCTAAAGCTAGCAGCACCATGTCTATTATGTCACACTACCCCTGAGTGTGTACTAGATGGGAAGTCAGAAGAGCTGGGTTCTAATCACTCCACTGAGGTTCCTTGGATGACCTTTGGCAAGTCACTTCTCTAAGCCTCAGTTCTATCATCTTGGAAGTGAAGAGGCTGGATTAGATATAATTCAGTGAACATTTACAATTCCCTAAAATTTCTTTCCAAACACAAACTGTATGATCCTGTGTCCATTTGATTCTGTTTGTGTTTGGAAAGAAATTTTAGGGAATTGTAAATGTTCACTGAATTATATCTAATCCAGCCTCTTCACTTCCAAGATGATAGAACTGAGGCTTAGAGAAGTGACTTGCCAAAGGTCATCCAAGGAACCTCAGTGGAGTGATTAGAACCCAGCTCTTCTGACTTCCCATCTAGTACACACTCAGGGGTAGTGTGACATAATAGACATGGTGCTGCTAGCTTTAGAAGATGGACTCAAATCCCACCTCAAATTGGCTGTGTGACCTTGCAAAAGTCAATTAACCTCTTTAAGCCTCAATTTCTCCATCTGCAGAACAAGGATCATAATAACTCCCACCTGTCACCGTTGCTGTGAGCACTGAATGATGTATATAATTAACATGGGGCAGCTAGGTGACTGGTGGGAGTTATTATGATCCTTGTTCTGCAGATGGAGAAATTGAGGCTTAAAGAGGTTAATTGACTTTTGCAAGGTCACACAGCCAATTTGAGGTGGGATTTGAGTCCATCTTCTAAAGCTAGCAGCACCATGTCTATTATGTCACACTACCCCTGAGTGTGTACTAGATGGGAAGTCAGAAGAGCTGGGTTCTAATCACTCCACTGAGGTTCCTTGGATGACCTTTGGCAAGTCACTTCTCTAAGCCTCAGTTCTATCATCTTGGAAGTGAAGAGGCTGGATTAGATATAATTCAGTGAACATTTACAATTCCCTAAAATTTCTTTCCAAACACAAAC
>NW_020946758.1:0-2561 GCF_900497805.2 Vombatus ursinus | reverse complement strand
GAAGGAAGGAAGGAAGGAAGGAAGGAAGGAAGGAAGGAAGGAAGGAAAGAAGGAAGGAAGGAAAGAAGGAAGGAAAGAAAAAAGGAAGGAAGGCAGGAAGGAAGGAAGGAAGGAAAAAAGGAAGGAAGGAAAGAAGGAAGGAAAGGGAAAGGAAGGGAAAGGAAGAGAAGAGAAGAAAAGAGAAGAGAAGAGAAGAGAAGAGAAGAGAAGAGAAGAGAAGAGAAGAGAAGGAAAGGGAGGGAAAGCAAGGCGAGAGAAGAAAAAATCTGAGCCCAATTTAGGTCAGAAAGGTAGTAAGCAGCAACCTAACCTTGTTCTCAGGTAATGAACCAGGCTAAGACAGCCTGAAGTCTGTCTTTTAGGAGAGAAATCCAAAGGAAATCTCTGGGATAGAACTAATAGTGAAAAGACAAGAAGGGTGGAGTTCCAAGGATGCCCTCAGCATCAAAGGCTGCAGTTTGGCTCTTCTCTTAAGTGTTACATCAGTGCCACCTACTGTCCAACCTTCAGAGCCCAACTTCTACAGATACATGGTCAATGACCAAGATAATAAGTCAAAGCAACAGCTGTTTAAGAATAATGGCTGATAAAGTTAAAGTTTGTAAAGTGCTTTGCAGAACTTTCTTATTTGACCCTAGTAAAAACTCTGAGAGGTGAGTGCTATGATTATTATTATGGTTGTTTTGCAGATAAGGAAACTGAGGAAGCTGAGAGAGAAGTGACCTGCCCAGAGTCACAAGACTAATAAGGGCCACAGGTGGTATGTGAAGCTCCATCTGCCTGGCACCATGCTGATTTTTTTACATGCTAGGTACTACGCCCTTATGTGTCCTTCAAAAACCAAACACAGCTATGCACAAGTGTGTTCCAAGGTTATAAACCTAGAAAATCTGTATATCTATTCACCAGTTTATACTTACAGAATTTCAGAGTAGTCTACCATGGGAAGAGACATAAAGCAGGATTCAAAAGAATGGCCTTAAGTCCTGATTTCGCTAATCAACAGTTATGTGACCTTAGCTGATTCCCTGCACCTCTCTAAACCTTAGTCTTCTCATCTGTGGATTGTACTGGTTGGATAAGATAATTTCTGAGGTACCATTCAATTCTGGGCCTCTGGGATCTGAAGAAAAGGTCAGGATTTGGATCTAAATTCATGGATCTATATTTCTCCATACCCTCTAAATTATTTAGAGCACTAACCTTATGGGAATAACAAGTTGGATAAATCAGTAATTCAAAGTCAGCATAATCAATCTATTATTAAATTATCTGGACATTATCCAGATGTTCAAGACACACAAGTTCTCACTTATGAGAGGGAACTGGTTCAATGGAAGGAGCATTGAGCTGAGGGTTCTAATCCCAGCTTCATTTTCTACTTAATAACATTACCTTGAATAAGGAGAAATTATGTTATAGTGGGAAGAGTATAGGATTTGAAGTAAAAGGATTATAGGCACCAATCCCACCAATACAAATTACTATCTACAAGCAACTACCTATTTTGTAAATCTCTGGGTCTTGATGTTTTCATTAGCAAAATAAAGGGATTAAAGGAATGACTTCTAAGTCATCTCTATAACAACTCTATGTAACAACAACAATAATAATAAATAGCTAACATGACACTATAAGATTCTCAAGGTTCTACATATCTCATCTGATCTTTCCACTTCTGTAAGTAGTCACTGTAGTTATCCTTATTTTACAAGATTAGGAAATTGAGGGTGAGATAGGTTAAGTGACTTATCTAGGGTCACATAGCTAGCTAGTGTTTGAGGCAGGATTCTAATTCAAACTTTGTGGTCTCATTTCCTATATCAATAAAACAAGGGAGTTGAACTAGATGCCATTTAAGATCTCTTTTGTTCCTGACTGTCACTTACTATCCTTATGATCTTGGCCAAATCATTTAGCCTTCTTGGACCTTAGTTCCCTCATTTATGAGGTACTCTATTAAAGTACTACTATCATTTGAGCAGTTTTATTGAGCAAAACAGAACTCAGAAGGGACAACCTAGAAAAAGTTAGAGATAAGAATTAGGACTGAGGTGCACAGGTGAGAGTGTTTTTGTGTGATAATACACAAAACTGCTGAGATGTTTCAGAAGGTGGAGAGTAACAGGTGGGTGGAGTGTGTTAATTACATACTGAGGGAAGGTGGTGGGGTTGGTAGTGCGCTCTTCCCTTTATGAGGTTAGTAAGAACCTTGGGACCAAGCAGTCAGGTTCACTTTCCTGCATTACCAGACCATTCCATTTTCTCCTGCCTATTTGTCCTTTGAGTTGTGGCTATAGGATGACAGGAAGTCCAGAGAGGTAGCCTGAGAAAGTTCTTTGCACCCACAGGTACTTTGCTCAGGCTAGCTGGGACTTGCTCCGAAGCTCAAGGGAAAAGACAGAGCTCTCTAACGGAAAGCAGGGTAGGGTTACAGAGGCAAATCTGAAAGTTTCCTCATGACCTTAAGCCAGAGGAATTTTCAGCTGTGAAACTGAATTAAAACCAAGTTAAACACACACACACACACACACACACACACACACACACACACACACACA
>NW_020946757.1:0-2561 GCF_900497805.2 Vombatus ursinus | reverse complement strand
GAAGGAAGGAAGGAAGGAAGGAAGGAAGGAAGGAAGGAAGGAAGGAAAGAAGGAAGGAAGGAAAGAAGGAAGGAAAGAAAAAAGGAAGGAAGGCAGGAAGGAAGGAAGGAAGGAAAAAAGGAAGGAAGGAAAGAAGGAAGGAAAGGGAAAGGAAGGGAAAGGAAGAGAAGAGAAGAAAAGAGAAGAGAAGAGAAGAGAAGAGAAGAGAAGAGAAGAGAAGAGAAGAGAAGGAAAGGGAGGGAAAGCAAGGCGAGAGAAGAAAAAATCTGAGCCCAATTTAGGTCAGAAAGGTAGTAAGCAGCAACCTAACCTTGTTCTCAGGTAATGAACCAGGCTAAGACAGCCTGAAGTCTGTCTTTTAGGAGAGAAATCCAAAGGAAATCTCTGGGATAGAACTAATAGTGAAAAGACAAGAAGGGTGGAGTTCCAAGGATGCCCTCAGCATCAAAGGCTGCAGTTTGGCTCTTCTCTTAAGTGTTACATCAGTGCCACCTACTGTCCAACCTTCAGAGCCCAACTTCTACAGATACATGGTCAATGACCAAGATAATAAGTCAAAGCAACAGCTGTTTAAGAATAATGGCTGATAAAGTTAAAGTTTGTAAAGTGCTTTGCAGAACTTTCTTATTTGACCCTAGTAAAAACTCTGAGAGGTGAGTGCTATGATTATTATTATGGTTGTTTTGCAGATAAGGAAACTGAGGAAGCTGAGAGAGAAGTGACCTGCCCAGAGTCACAAGACTAATAAGGGCCACAGGTGGTATGTGAAGCTCCATCTGCCTGGCACCATGCTGATTTTTTTACATGCTAGGTACTACGCCCTTATGTGTCCTTCAAAAACCAAACACAGCTATGCACAAGTGTGTTCCAAGGTTATAAACCTAGAAAATCTGTATATCTATTCACCAGTTTATACTTACAGAATTTCAGAGTAGTCTACCATGGGAAGAGACATAAAGCAGGATTCAAAAGAATGGCCTTAAGTCCTGATTTCGCTAATCAACAGTTATGTGACCTTAGCTGATTCCCTGCACCTCTCTAAACCTTAGTCTTCTCATCTGTGGATTGTACTGGTTGGATAAGATAATTTCTGAGGTACCATTCAATTCTGGGCCTCTGGGATCTGAAGAAAAGGTCAGGATTTGGATCTAAATTCATGGATCTATATTTCTCCATACCCTCTAAATTATTTAGAGCACTAACCTTATGGGAATAACAAGTTGGATAAATCAGTAATTCAAAGTCAGCATAATCAATCTATTATTAAATTATCTGGACATTATCCAGATGTTCAAGACACACAAGTTCTCACTTATGAGAGGGAACTGGTTCAATGGAAGGAGCATTGAGCTGAGGGTTCTAATCCCAGCTTCATTTTCTACTTAATAACATTACCTTGAATAAGGAGAAATTATGTTATAGTGGGAAGAGTATAGGATTTGAAGTAAAAGGATTATAGGCACCAATCCCACCAATACAAATTACTATCTACAAGCAACTACCTATTTTGTAAATCTCTGGGTCTTGATGTTTTCATTAGCAAAATAAAGGGATTAAAGGAATGACTTCTAAGTCATCTCTATAACAACTCTATGTAACAACAACAATAATAATAAATAGCTAACATGACACTATAAGATTCTCAAGGTTCTACATATCTCATCTGATCTTTCCACTTCTGTAAGTAGTCACTGTAGTTATCCTTATTTTACAAGATTAGGAAATTGAGGGTGAGATAGGTTAAGTGACTTATCTAGGGTCACATAGCTAGCTAGTGTTTGAGGCAGGATTCTAATTCAAACTTTGTGGTCTCATTTCCTATATCAATAAAACAAGGGAGTTGAACTAGATGCCATTTAAGATCTCTTTTGTTCCTGACTGTCACTTACTATCCTTATGATCTTGGCCAAATCATTTAGCCTTCTTGGACCTTAGTTCCCTCATTTATGAGGTACTCTATTAAAGTACTACTATCATTTGAGCAGTTTTATTGAGCAAAACAGAACTCAGAAGGGACAACCTAGAAAAAGTTAGAGATAAGAATTAGGACTGAGGTGCACAGGTGAGAGTGTTTTTGTGTGATAATACACAAAACTGCTGAGATGTTTCAGAAGGTGGAGAGTAACAGGTGGGTGGAGTGTGTTAATTACATACTGAGGGAAGGTGGTGGGGTTGGTAGTGCGCTCTTCCCTTTATGAGGTTAGTAAGAACCTTGGGACCAAGCAGTCAGGTTCACTTTCCTGCATTACCAGACCATTCCATTTTCTCCTGCCTATTTGTCCTTTGAGTTGTGGCTATAGGATGACAGGAAGTCCAGAGAGGTAGCCTGAGAAAGTTCTTTGCACCCACAGGTACTTTGCTCAGGCTAGCTGGGACTTGCTCCGAAGCTCAAGGGAAAAGACAGAGCTCTCTAACGGAAAGCAGGGTAGGGTTACAGAGGCAAATCTGAAAGTTTCCTCATGACCTTAAGCCAGAGGAATTTTCAGCTGTGAAACTGAATTAAAACCAAGTTAAACACACACACACACACACACACACACACACACACACACACACACACA
>NW_020946756.1:0-7648 GCF_900497805.2 Vombatus ursinus | reverse complement strand
ACACACACACACACACACACACACACACACACACACACACACACACACACACACACCCCTACCTATTCAAATCAGGCTTTTTTTACTTAGGGTACATTCTCACTTTATTGGGATGGACCTTAACTATATGCTGGCATTAAGAAGAGATTCTTCTTCCCACATAAGGATATTACACAATAAGATGCATCCTGGTTCTCTTTCCTAGGAAACATCTGGCCATGTTCACTTTCTGAAGCCTCAGTTACCTACAACGTAACCATCTACCAATGGGAGCCCAAGAATACTTATGGGAGGGGAACATAGTGGTACCAGATAGGGTTATAATTTCAAATGTCTCACTGTCCCAGGGTGATTGATTAGCACCCCGAACCCAATAACAGGAATCCTCACTTAATTGGATCTGCACTGCCAACCCTAAGTTCAACTTTGAGATAAAAAAAAAAAAATGCAGTCTCATGGCAGAGATATTTTCAAGAAACCTACTTACAGTAGTGGATCTTAACCTGGGATCTGGAGATAAGATTTGAACTTAGTTCTTATTGACTCCAAATCTACTGTGCCATGCTACATAAAACGAAGTGCTATATGGAGACTGAGGTGGTGTAGTCATTGTTGTCGCCATTGTTGTTGAAAAGAGACAGTTCAGGAATACCCTCATTTAACCAGAAAATATAAAGTTTGAGAACCATCCCTTTTCTGAGCATTCCAGTGAGTTGATGCCTTCTTGTGTAACATGTAGCTTATCTTTCCCCTTTGCTCTTAGCAAGTAAATGTGAACCAACCCTCATGGCATTTGTAATGTAGGCATCGTAGCTGCCTCTATCAATGTATGTCCCTGGGTCACTTTTATCAAATACTCTTCATTAGTCCTCAGCCCCTGGGCATGATGTTGTTCCAGGTGCATGCCAGGTGCTTCCAAGGGAGGACCTGCAGAAACATGGAATTTGGATTTTAATCTTGTTGTTGTTGTTGTTTTGTCACGTCTGACTCTTTGTGATCCCTTTTTTTGGGTTTTCTTGGCAGAGAGACTGAAGTGGTTGCTATTTCCTTTACTAGATCATTTTTACAGATGAGAAAACTGAGGCAAGCAGGGTTAAGTGACTTTCCCAGGGTCACACAGCCAGTAAGTGTCTGAGGCCAGATTTGAATTCATCTTCCTGACTCCAGGCTCAGCATTCACTGAGCCATCTTGTGCTACTGTATAGATTAAAATCTATATGTTGATTGACTCAGAACTACCCCGAGATTGTGTTAAGGGTTGTTCTGTACTGGGGAAGATAAAAGTATGTAAACCTTCTAATCAACTTATATTTTTATTATATTTTAAGCTTTAAAAAGTGCCCCGGAACATAGAAAACGCTTAATAAATGCTTTGTTTCCTGACTTTCCAACTTCCTTCTTAATCCTATGAAGCAGACAGTGCGAATGTAGTCTCCTTTTGAGAAGTGTAATACCGTGCTCAATGGGGCATAGCTAGTAACCAAAGATAACATACAAACTCAGGTCTCTCCTGACTCCAAGTCAGGAGACAAGTCCTGAATTTGTCCCATTGTATCCCAGAGAGGCACAACAAGAAAGACAGTGGAGTATAGTGTAGTGAAGAAAAAAAAAAATCTCCCTAGAATTGGAATCAAAAGATTGAGATCCTATTCCTAGGTCTGTGGACTTACTGGTCATGTGACCTCTAAGCCGCATTTCCTTCATCTGTCGAATAGCAATAATAAAATAGCAACCATCTCTTTTTGAGATGATTAATTTAGAGCAGGAAGGGAATCTAGCCCATAGGTCATCTAGTCAAACATCTTCATTTTATATGAGGAAACTGAGGCTCAGAGAAATTAAAAAACAAACAAACAAAAAAAAACCATCCCAAAGTTAACATTTATCCAAAGTTAACATTTATAGTAAATAGCAGAAACTGAATCTGCACCCAGGCCTTTTGATTCCAAGTCCAGAGCTCTGACTCCTGCCTGTACACACCCATACTGTGAGTGAATGGAAGCAGTTTGGCCTGTCTGGTTAGCTTAGCTCTTGACTTCTCTGAATGGAAGGCACAAAGATGCATATGTGAGAGTTCAATCTGACTCGGGTCTTTGGAATGAATCTTTCAGAAATTCTTCACACCACAGAATTTCTCTGCAGCTTCTCTCATCTTTTAGATTGTGTTGACTTCTGCTGGACAGACCAACTTCCTCTCCCCTTGCCAGGGGTGCCAGACCTCACCTCACAGGCCTTAGACATATATTACTGTTTTCAAAGTAATAGTCCCCCAGGAGATGCCAAGAGAAGGCCACACACCCACAAGGAGATAAACATCTCAGAACTTGGTTTTATTTGCATTTGGATCTATAAGCCCTGCTTTGAGTCACAAGTGCCATGACCAGGTATCTATTACAATTTAATGAAATGTTACGTGTGTTTTTAAGGGTGGGAGAAAGCAGCAATCAGAGAGCCCTCAAAAAAAAAAAGAAACTTTAAGTATTATTTCAGTAATGTATCCTTGTTTTGTGAGATGAGAGTTGTGAACATAGAGGGAAGCAGAAAGATTTGAAAGCCATCTAGTGCCCTCTTTTGGTCAGTTTTTGTTTGAACAGAAGTCATCAGAGGTTTTTTGTTTTTGTTTTTGTTTTGTCTTTTTTTTAATTTCATTCATTGGATAAAGAGTTTAAAGAGCTTTTTGAGGATATCTATTCCAATATCTTCATTTTACAGATGAGGAAACTGAGGGTAAGTGACTTGACCAAGATCACACAAGGTAATCTCTCTCTCTCTCTCTCTCTCTCTCTCTTTCTCTGTGTCTGTGTGTGTGTCCCTGTCTCTCTGTCTCTGTTTGTCTCTGTCTCTCTATGTGTCTCTCTGTCTCTGTCCAAACACACACATATGTGAAGCTATGGTGAGTTATGATTAAATTCCAAAATTATTGTGGTAGGCAACAAATTTTGAAGGAATTCAGAGAAGGGAAAAATCACTGGGGGCTAGAGTGAACCAAGAAGGCTTCATGGAGGAATTGGAACTCAAGCTGAACCTTGAAGAATGTGCTAGCATTGATGAATTAAAAGATATCTGAATGATTTAGACTTGCCAGGTGTCTAGTCAGGAAGGATTAAAAGTGAACAAAAGGAAAAATTTCTCCTAAGGAATATTTATTTTGTCAGTACCTGGGATAGAGCAGATAATAACAACAGAAATAATAATGATAATAATAATAACAGCAGTTTACATGCACAGAGCACTTATTATGTACTAGGCACTATTCTAAATACTTTACAACTATTATTATTTCATTTGATCCTCACAATAACTCTGGGAGTTAGGTACTATTATTATTCCCATTTTACAGATGAATAAACTGAGGCAAACAGAGGTTAAGTGACTTGCCCAGTGTCACACAGATAATAAGTGTCTGAGAATGAATTTGACTATGCCACCTAGATCCTTGATAAATTGATTGTTAGTTGATAAGGACACTATCTGCATCATATCTAAACTTTGGAGGGCAGATCCTGTATCTACCAAAATGATGGAAAAATGCTGGCTCAGGAGTCTGAGGGTCTGAGTTCAAATTCCCTCTGTTGCTTCATATTAGATATTTCTCATCCAGTAGTAGGTGACTACATGTTAAAGTCTGTACCTGTTCTCATGAAACCTACTCAGATGTTCTACCCTCTTTCTGTTACTACCTGTTACATGAGGTCTTTCCTCAGATTCCTCCATCTCCCTGTGCTTCCTCCTTAAATTATATTGTATTCAGTTGGTATATCTGTTGCATTTAAGTATATATGTTGTATGTTGTCATTTGTCCTTCGTTCTTGAAGAGGACCATGACATCAGGAAGATGATGCCACGACATGCAAGTGAATTGAAATTAAGTGAAGGAGGGGTGTGCAAAGTCACCAGCCTCACTTTCTCCTCCAGAGCCATCTGGATTCAGTGGTGAAGTATAGATCAGGACAACTGGAGATGAACCATGCTGTATATACTTGTAAGTATACATACTATACATTTATTTTGTATATATGTTGTATATATGCATACAATGTGTTGTCTATGTTAGGCAGGGGCTATTGTATTATTTATTTTTGTAGGACAGCACATAGTAGGCACTTAATAAATGCCTATTGACTTAATAACTTTTGTTTGCATAGTACTTTACAGGTTTTATATAACTCACTATATGCTACCTCCTTTGAGTCTCACTACAAGCCCTCTGAAACAGATACAAGAGATCTTATTATCCTCATATTAGAGAGCAGGAAACTGAGGCTGAGAGGAACTAAGCAACTTCCCAAGGTCACACAGTTCCTCAGAAATAGATCTTCATCTTCTCAATGAAGCTGTGTCTTCTAACTGCATGTCTGTTTTATTTTCTATTATATCACATTGCTTAACTTATTGCAAATATTAAAGGAAAAAATCCTTGACTGTAAATTAATTCAATTTTCTCTTGCTCAGTCCTAAGCAGGAATAGAGACTAACTACCATATACACCTTATGGGCAGCTAGGTGGCGCAGGGGATAGAGAGCCAGGCCTGGGATCAGGAAGATCTAAGTTTAAATCTGTCCTCAGACACTTACTAGCTGTGTGTCCCTAGGCAAGTCACTTAACCCTGTTTGTCTCAGTTTCCTCATCTATAAAATGAGCTAGAGAAGGAAATGGTAAACCCCTGCAGTATCTTTACCAAGAAAACCCCAAATGAGGAAACTGAGGCCAGATTTGAACTTGGATCTTCCTGACCCTAAACCTGGCTTTCTATCCACTGTGCCACCTAGCTGCCCCAAATTGTGACAAACCTCTGAATTTAGCTAGTTCAGAAGCAAGTCCTTGACGTATATGCATTCAATTCTTGATCTTATATGCAAAGTCTTTCCAGCTTAAAGAGCTTGTGTTTTGACTTGAAGACCTCCTGGAAGAGGAAACATGTCTTCCTAAAAGCAATTCATTCCCCTTTGAGATAGCTTTGGTTTTGTTAGGAAATGTTCCTTTGCATCAAACTAGTAGATCCAATAGATCCTAATAGATCCAACCTCTTCATCTTGCAAGGATACTGAGATCTAGAGGGGCTAAAATATTTGCTCAAGGCCACATAGGTTACAAATAGTCAAGACAAGATTCAAAAGTAGAGGCCATCTGGTATTTTGGGCAAAATATGGTTGTCCTTCATTCTCCACCAAAATGATATCATTATGTTAGAGTTAAGTTACGGTGTGTCTAACTGTGGCTGATCAGACCAATATGAGCTTGGAATGTTCTACCACAGGTTGGGCACAAATAGTCCATGTGAAACTTTGGGGTGCATTCCCTAAGTCTGGGTATCTTGTGTTTCTCTTGAGCTACCTCAATTCTGCTTTGCTCATAGAGCACAGCACCCATGCCTTGCTGGGTGGTCCTGTGCCAATGTCTCCCATGTCACACAATCAATTCCAAAGTTCTTAAGAGAGACCTTGAGAGTGTCCTCATATTGCTTCTTCTGACTACCATGTGAATCTTGCCCTGTGTGAGTTCTCCATAAAAATAGTCTTTTAGGCAAGCGTACTAAATATTTGGAGACAGGGCATCTTAGTTCAAATTGTTTACAGTAGCTACAATATTTACCCTATATGTGATCATAAGTAAATTGTTTAACCTCTCTAGGACTCTGTTTCCTTTTTTTTTTTGTAAATTGAAAGAATTGAATTGATCAGGAGTCCTTAACCTGAGGTCCAAATGGATAGATTTCACAGAATCTATAAAAGTTGATTAAAGAAAAATCTTTGTTTTAATATAATTGATTTTCTTTGTAATCTTATACATTTAATTTTATACATTGAAAAAAATATTCTGAAAAAGAGTAGATTTTGCCAACCTAGCAAGGGAATTCATATCACAAAAAAATGTTTTAAAATCTCTGGCCTAATTGGTTTCTGCAGTCTCTTCCTAATCCAAGACCCATGATTTTTTTTATGCAAATTCAGTGTCTATTATACTACACTAGGTTTAATTTCTAGCCTTTCTCTGGGCTCCCTCTTGTGACCAGTGCTGATTATATATATATACATATATTTTATATATGTGTGTATATATGTATATAATATATGTGTGTATATATACATACACACATATTTTATATACACATATATAGATGTATATATAAATATATATGCATACATGTATACTTATACATATACATATATTATCTTCACCCTTTAGCAATAGCCTTTTGTAAAAGACTAAGAATTTCTGCCTGTTCATCCCTATCCCTGCTCTCTACCTGCCACCACCTCCCCCAACATCCATATCAGCTTGTCTTTGACATAAAACAGCAGACATACATTGGCCATTTCCACTCCTGTCTGCATCAATTCTTTTCCTCTTAGACCTTCATAGGCTTCCTTTCTTGCTTGTCGGTTCCCCTTCATGGTTACTTGATTCGCCTCCCCACTGAAGAATCTTTAGTGCTTCCAGATGCCCCAATCATGGTTTGTTTAGGAGTTAAGGCCCACGGCTAAGTTTAGCCAGTAATTGTGCAGAAGGTGGAGATCCCAGAGTAAACAAAAAGCTGTATAGTTTTACAGACGTATAACACAGCCCAGAGATCAGCAGACTCTGGATTGACAGTTCACATGATGCAACAAAGGAACAGTCCCTTCTTATTGGTCTTAAATAAAGCAATTATTCATGGGCCACCAGCTGTTGGAGTGGGCCAGGCACAGTAGGGGTGTGAAGCATCCTTGATGTATTAGAGGTCAGGAGTTCTATGATACTAAGGTCAGGAGAATGGAATGTACCCAAGAGGTGATGTAAACCTCAGTCCCTGGAGAGAGTGGTCTCAGACTTTGATGCAATTTCTACAAAGAACTGTTCACACCTAAGTCAGGGCCAAATGCAGCACAACTGTTGGATGGACCCCTGTCTTAGCTACCAACGTGCTGGGTTCCAAAAGCCCTTCCTCACTCTGTAAGGCATAGTTGTCTTAGCTGATTGATTAATTGATTCATTTTGATTGGTTTCAAAACTTGGCCTGGGATCATCTCCCAGACATTCCTGTCTAATCTTCTTCATGTAAAACAAAAGAACAAACATAGAGGCAAAGAATAAAGGCCCCTATTCACAGGCCACATGTTGGCCTCAAATGGAAAAGGCCCAAGGCCTCTCTTCTTAGAGCATTGTCTCTCTTCTCCCACCAGAATGCCACCAGGTAGGAAGGAGTCAGTCAAAGAAGATCAAGGTTCAGGTTGAATAATGCCACTTTGCATGTTCCCCCTCTTCCAGTTCTAGCCACACATCCAGTGAGAGAAACTCCTCATTATGACATGGTTAGGAGACTAGAACCAGTTATGCAATGTCTAGGCAGGTTCCAAAATCCATGTGGGGACTCCATCATCTGAGCATTGTGCACATGCTCATAAGACCTAGGCTTATTTGCCACTTCCCAGTTATACTAGGATCAAAGATTTAAAGGTCAATGGAAAATTAGAGTTCATTTAGTTACACATGAGGAAACTGAGGCCAAGAAAAATTAAATGGCTTGTGCCAAGTCAACTGGCTAGTAAATGGTGGAGGAGGGATTAGAACACAGATTCTATTACTCCAAATTCAGTGTTCCTTCTAATTGTTGTCAATCTTTTTTTTTTTCAGTCATATCTGAGCCTTCATGACACTATTTTGGGG
>NW_020946755.1:0-7650 GCF_900497805.2 Vombatus ursinus | reverse complement strand
ACACACACACACACACACACACACACACACACACACACACACACACACACACACACCCCTACCTATTCAAATCAGGCTTTTTTTACTTAGGGTACATTCTCACTTTATTGGGATGGACCTTAACTATATGCTGGCATTAAGAAGAGATTCTTCTTCCCACATAAGGATATTACACAATAAGATGCATCCTGGTTCTCTTTCCTAGGAAACATCTGGCCATGTTCACTTTCTGAAGCCTCAGTTACCTACAACGTAACCATCTACCAATGGGAGCCCAAGAATACTTATGGGAGGGGAACATAGTGGTACCAGATAGGGTTATAATTTCAAATGTCTCACTGTCCCAGGGTGATTGATTAGCACCCCGAACCCAATAACAGGAATCCTCACTTAATTGGATCTGCACTGCCAACCCTAAGTTCAACTTTGAGATAAAAAAAAAAAAATGCAGTCTCATGGCAGAGATATTTTCAAGAAACCTACTTACAGTAGTGGATCTTAACCTGGGATCTGGAGATAAGATTTGAACTTAGTTCTTATTGACTCCAAATCTACTGTGCCATGCTACATAAAACGAAGTGCTATATGGAGACTGAGGTGGTGTAGTCATTGTTGTCGCCATTGTTGTTGAAAAGAGACAGTTCAGGAATACCCTCATTTAACCAGAAAATATAAAGTTTGAGAACCATCCCTTTTCTGAGCATTCCAGTGAGTTGATGCCTTCTTGTGTAACATGTAGCTTATCTTTCCCCTTTGCTCTTAGCAAGTAAATGTGAACCAACCCTCATGGCATTTGTAATGTAGGCATCGTAGCTGCCTCTATCAATGTATGTCCCTGGGTCACTTTTATCAAATACTCTTCATTAGTCCTCAGCCCCTGGGCATGATGTTGTTCCAGGTGCATGCCAGGTGCTTCCAAGGGAGGACCTGCAGAAACATGGAATTTGGATTTTAATCTTGTTGTTGTTGTTGTTTTGTCACGTCTGACTCTTTGTGATCCCTTTTTTTGGGTTTTCTTGGCAGAGAGACTGAAGTGGTTGCTATTTCCTTTACTAGATCATTTTTACAGATGAGAAAACTGAGGCAAGCAGGGTTAAGTGACTTTCCCAGGGTCACACAGCCAGTAAGTGTCTGAGGCCAGATTTGAATTCATCTTCCTGACTCCAGGCTCAGCATTCACTGAGCCATCTTGTGCTACTGTATAGATTAAAATCTATATGTTGATTGACTCAGAACTACCCCGAGATTGTGTTAAGGGTTGTTCTGTACTGGGGAAGATAAAAGTATGTAAACCTTCTAATCAACTTATATTTTTATTATATTTTAAGCTTTAAAAAGTGCCCCGGAACATAGAAAACGCTTAATAAATGCTTTGTTTCCTGACTTTCCAACTTCCTTCTTAATCCTATGAAGCAGACAGTGCGAATGTAGTCTCCTTTTGAGAAGTGTAATACCGTGCTCAATGGGGCATAGCTAGTAACCAAAGATAACATACAAACTCAGGTCTCTCCTGACTCCAAGTCAGGAGACAAGTCCTGAATTTGTCCCATTGTATCCCAGAGAGGCACAACAAGAAAGACAGTGGAGTATAGTGTAGTGAAGAAAAAAAAAAATCTCCCTAGAATTGGAATCAAAAGATTGAGATCCTATTCCTAGGTCTGTGGACTTACTGGTCATGTGACCTCTAAGCCGCATTTCCTTCATCTGTCGAATAGCAATAATAAAATAGCAACCATCTCTTTTTGAGATGATTAATTTAGAGCAGGAAGGGAATCTAGCCCATAGGTCATCTAGTCAAACATCTTCATTTTATATGAGGAAACTGAGGCTCAGAGAAATTAAAAAACAAACAAACAAAAAAAAAACCATCCCAAAGTTAACATTTATCCAAAGTTAACATTTATAGTAAATAGCAGAAACTGAATCTGCACCCAGGCCTTTTGATTCCAAGTCCAGAGCTCTGACTCCTGCCTGTACACACCCATACTGTGAGTGAATGGAAGCAGTTTGGCCTGTCTGGTTAGCTTAGCTCTTGACTTCTCTGAATGGAAGGCACAAAGATGCATATGTGAGAGTTCAATCTGACTCGGGTCTTTGGAATGAATCTTTCAGAAATTCTTCACACCACAGAATTTCTCTGCAGCTTCTCTCATCTTTTAGATTGTGTTGACTTCTGCTGGACAGACCAACTTCCTCTCCCCTTGCCAGGGGTGCCAGACCTCACCTCACAGGCCTTAGACATATATTACTGTTTTCAAAGTAATAGTCCCCCAGGAGATGCCAAGAGAAGGCCACACACCCACAAGGAGATAAACATCTCAGAACTTGGTTTTATTTGCATTTGGATCTATAAGCCCTGCTTTGAGTCACAAGTGCCATGACCAGGTATCTATTACAATTTAATGAAATGTTACGTGTGTTTTTAAGGGTGGGAGAAAGCAGCAATCAGAGAGCCCTCAAAAAAAAAAAGAAACTTTAAGTATTATTTCAGTAATGTATCCTTGTTTTGTGAGATGAGAGTTGTGAACATAGAGGGAAGCAGAAAGATTTGAAAGCCATCTAGTGCCCTCTTTTGGTCAGTTTTTGTTTGAACAGAAGTCATCAGAGGTTTTTTGTTTTTGTTTTTGTTTTGTCTTTTTTTTAATTTCATTCATTGGATAAAGAGTTTAAAGAGCTTTTTGAGGATATCTATTCCAATATCTTCATTTTACAGATGAGGAAACTGAGGGTAAGTGACTTGACCAAGATCACACAAGGTAATCTCTCTCTCTCTCTCTCTCTCTCTCTCTTTCTCTGTGTCTGTGTGTGTGTCCCTGTCTCTCTGTCTCTGTTTGTCTCTGTCTCTCTATGTGTCTCTCTGTCTCTGTCCAAACACACACATATGTGAAGCTATGGTGAGTTATGATTAAATTCCAAAATTATTGTGGTAGGCAACAAATTTTGAAGGAATTCAGAGAAGGGAAAAATCACTGGGGGCTAGAGTGAACCAAGAAGGCTTCATGGAGGAATTGGAACTCAAGCTGAACCTTGAAGAATGTGCTAGCATTGATGAATTAAAAGATATCTGAATGATTTAGACTTGCCAGGTGTCTAGTCAGGAAGGATTAAAAGTGAACAAAAGGAAAAATTTCTCCTAAGGAATATTTATTTTGTCAGTACCTGGGATAGAGCAGATAATAACAACAGAAATAATAATGATAATAATAATAACAGCAGTTTACATGCACAGAGCACTTATTATGTACTAGGCACTATTCTAAATACTTTACAACTATTATTATTTCATTTGATCCTCACAATAACTCTGGGAGTTAGGTACTATTATTATTCCCATTTTACAGATGAATAAACTGAGGCAAACAGAGGTTAAGTGACTTGCCCAGTGTCACACAGATAATAAGTGTCTGAGAATGAATTTGACTATGCCACCTAGATCCTTGATAAATTGATTGTTAGTTGATAAGGACACTATCTGCATCATATCTAAACTTTGGAGGGCAGATCCTGTATCTACCAAAATGATGGAAAAATGCTGGCTCAGGAGTCTGAGGGTCTGAGTTCAAATTCCCTCTGTTGCTTCATATTAGATATTTCTCATCCAGTAGTAGGTGACTACATGTTAAAGTCTGTACCTGTTCTCATGAAACCTACTCAGATGTTCTACCCTCTTTCTGTTACTACCTGTTACATGAGGTCTTTCCTCAGATTCCTCCATCTCCCTGTGCTTCCTCCTTAAATTATATTGTATTCAGTTGGTATATCTGTTGCATTTAAGTATATATGTTGTATGTTGTCATTTGTCCTTCGTTCTTGAAGAGGACCATGACATCAGGAAGATGATGCCACGACATGCAAGTGAATTGAAATTAAGTGAAGGAGGGGTGTGCAAAGTCACCAGCCTCACTTTCTCCTCCAGAGCCATCTGGATTCAGTGGTGAAGTATAGATCAGGACAACTGGAGATGAACCATGCTGTATATACTTGTAAGTATACATACTATACATTTATTTTGTATATATGTTGTATATATGCATACAATGTGTTGTCTATGTTAGGCAGGGGCTATTGTATTATTTATTTTTGTAGGACAGCACATAGTAGGCACTTAATAAATGCCTATTGACTTAATAACTTTTGTTTGCATAGTACTTTACAGGTTTTATATAACTCACTATATGCTACCTCCTTTGAGTCTCACTACAAGCCCTCTGAAACAGATACAAGAGATCTTATTATCCTCATATTAGAGAGCAGGAAACTGAGGCTGAGAGGAACTAAGCAACTTCCCAAGGTCACACAGTTCCTCAGAAATAGATCTTCATCTTCTCAATGAAGCTGTGTCTTCTAACTGCATGTCTGTTTTATTTTCTATTATATCACATTGCTTAACTTATTGCAAATATTAAAGGAAAAAATCCTTGACTGTAAATTAATTCAATTTTCTCTTGCTCAGTCCTAAGCAGGAATAGAGACTAACTACCATATACACCTTATGGGCAGCTAGGTGGCGCAGGGGATAGAGAGCCAGGCCTGGGATCAGGAAGATCTAAGTTTAAATCTGTCCTCAGACACTTACTAGCTGTGTGTCCCTAGGCAAGTCACTTAACCCTGTTTGTCTCAGTTTCCTCATCTATAAAATGAGCTAGAGAAGGAAATGGTAAACCCCTGCAGTATCTTTACCAAGAAAACCCCAAATGAGGAAACTGAGGCCAGATTTGAACTTGGATCTTCCTGACCCTAAACCTGGCTTTCTATCCACTGTGCCACCTAGCTGCCCCAAATTGTGACAAACCTCTGAATTTAGCTAGTTCAGAAGCAAGTCCTTGACGTATATGCATTCAATTCTTGATCTTATATGCAAAGTCTTTCCAGCTTAAAGAGCTTGTGTTTTGACTTGAAGACCTCCTGGAAGAGGAAACATGTCTTCCTAAAAGCAATTCATTCCCCTTTGAGATAGCTTTGGTTTTGTTAGGAAATGTTCCTTTGCATCAAACTAGTAGATCCAATAGATCCTAATAGATCCAACCTCTTCATCTTGCAAGGATACTGAGATCTAGAGGGGCTAAAATATTTGCTCAAGGCCACATAGGTTACAAATAGTCAAGACAAGATTCAAAAGTAGAGGCCATCTGGTATTTTGGGCAAAATATGGTTGTCCTTCATTCTCCACCAAAATGATATCATTATGTTAGAGTTAAGTTACGGTGTGTCTAACTGTGGCTGATCAGACCAATATGAGCTTGGAATGTTCTACCACAGGTTGGGCACAAATAGTCCATGTGAAACTTTGGGGTGCATTCCCTAAGTCTGGGTATCTTGTGTTTCTCTTGAGCTACCTCAATTCTGCTTTGCTCATAGAGCACAGCACCCATGCCTTGCTGGGTGGTCCTGTGCCAATGTCTCCCATGTCACACAATCAATTCCAAAGTTCTTAAGAGAGACCTTGAGAGTGTCCTCATATTGCTTCTTCTGACTACCATGTGAATCTTGCCCTGTGTGAGTTCTCCATAAAAATAGTCTTTTAGGCAAGCGTACTAAATATTTGGAGACAGGGCATCTTAGTTCAAATTGTTTACAGTAGCTACAATATTTACCCTATATGTGATCATAAGTAAATTGTTTAACCTCTCTAGGACTCTGTTTCCTTTTTTTTTTTGTAAATTGAAAGAATTGAATTGATCAGGAGTCCTTAACCTGAGGTCCAAATGGATAGATTTCACAGAATCTATAAAAGTTGATTAAAGAAAAATCTTTGTTTTAATATAATTGATTTTCTTTGTAATCTTATACATTTAATTTTATACATTGAAAAAAATATTCTGAAAAAGAGTAGATTTTGCCAACCTAGCAAGGGAATTCATATCACAAAAAAATGTTTTAAAATCTCTGGCCTAATTGGTTTCTGCAGTCTCTTCCTAATCCAAGACCCATGATTTTTTTTATGCAAATTCAGTGTCTATTATACTACACTAGGTTTAATTTCTAGCCTTTCTCTGGGCTCCCTCTTGTGACCAGTGCTGATTATATATATATACATATATTTTATATATGTGTGTATATATGTATATAATATATGTGTGTATATATACATACACACATATTTTATATACACATATATAGATGTATATATAAATATATATGC
Source organism: Vombatus ursinus (assembly GCF_900497805.2). Taxonomy (NCBI): domain Eukaryota; kingdom Metazoa; phylum Chordata; class Mammalia; order Diprotodontia; family Vombatidae; genus Vombatus; species Vombatus ursinus. Next base: position 1,508 of record NW_020946755.1, on the reverse strand, counting down.
ATACATGTATACTTATACATATACATATATTATCTTCACCCTTTAGCAATAGCCTTTTGTAAAAGACTAAGAATTTCTGCCTGTTCATCCCTATCCCTGCTCTCTACCTGCCACCACCTCCCCCAACATCCATATCAGCTTGTCTTTGACATAAAACAGCAGACATACATTGGCCATTTCCACTCCTGTCTGCATCAATTCTTTTCCTCTTAGACCTTCATAGGCTTCCTTTCTTGCTTGTCGGTTCCCCTTCATGGTTACTTGATTCGCCTCCCCACTGAAGAATCTTTAGTGCTTCCAGATGCCCCAATCATGGTTTGTTTAGGAGTTAAGGCCCACGGCTAAGTTTAGCCAGTAATTGTGCAGAAGGTGGAGATCCCAGAGTAAACAAAAAGCTGTATAGTTTTACAGACGTATAACACAGCCCAGAGATCAGCAGACTCTGGATTGACAGTTCACATGATGCAACAAAGGAACAGTCCCTTCTTATTGGTCTTAAATAAAGCAATTATTCATGGGCCACCAGCTGTTGGAGTGGGCCAGGCACAGTAGGGGTGTGAAGCATCCTTGATGTATTAGAGGTCAGGAGTTCTATGATACTAAGGTCAGGAGAATGGAATGTACCCAAGAGGTGATGTAAACCTCAGTCCCTGGAGAGAGTGGTCTCAGACTTTGATGCAATTTCTACAAAGAACTGTTCACACCTAAGTCAGGGCCAAATGCAGCACAACTGTTGGATGGACCCCTGTCTTAGCTACCAACGTGCTGGGTTCCAAAAGCCCTTCCTCACTCTGTAAGGCATAGTTGTCTTAGCTGATTGATTAATTGATTCATTTTGATTGGTTTCAAAACTTGGCCTGGGATCATCTCCCAGACATTCCTGTCTAATCTTCTTCATGTAAAACAAAAGAACAAACATAGAGGCAAAGAATAAAGGCCCCTATTCACAGGCCACATGTTGGCCTCAAATGGAAAAGGCCCAAGGCCTCTCTTCTTAGAGCATTGTCTCTCTTCTCCCACCAGAATGCCACCAGGTAGGAAGGAGTCAGTCAAAGAAGATCAAGGTTCAGGTTGAATAATGCCACTTTGCATGTTCCCCCTCTTCCAGTTCTAGCCACACATCCAGTGAGAGAAACTCCTCATTATGACATGGTTAGGAGACTAGAACCAGTTATGCAATGTCTAGGCAGGTTCCAAAATCCATGTGGGGACTCCATCATCTGAGCATTGTGCACATGCTCATAAGACCTAGGCTTATTTGCCACTTCCCAGTTATACTAGGATCAAAGATTTAAAGGTCAATGGAAAATTAGAGTTCATTTAGTTACACATGAGGAAACTGAGGCCAAGAAAAATTAAATGGCTTGTGCCAAGTCAACTGGCTAGTAAATGGTGGAGGAGGGATTAGAACACAGATTCTATTACTCCAAATTCAGTGTTCCTTCTAATTGTTGTCAATCTTTTTTTTTTTTCAGTCATATCTGAGCCTTCATGACACTATTTTGGGG
>NW_020946754.1:0-4114 GCF_900497805.2 Vombatus ursinus | reverse complement strand
AGTGAATCTCTTGCTTCTGTAACTTTGCCTATTATGTCCCCCCCCCCATGCTATGAATGTATTTTCTCTACAATTCTGCCTCTTGGAATCCTGAGTTTCATTTACAATTACTCAGGTTCTCTATCCTATGGGAAACTCTTCCTGTTCTCCCCAGGTTTTTAATTGTCACAGTCATTGTTATTGTTGTGTGTATTCCCTCCTGCCTTGAACTATCATGAATATATGTATCTGTTTATATTTTGTATCCCTTTTGTAAAATGTGAGCTCCTTAAAAGCAGGAAAGGTTTTTTTTTTCTTTTGTCTTTGTATATCAGGTACTGTCCTTCACCTATTAAAGGCTTATACTGAAAAGGAGGGGCAGGGAAGTGGAGAAGAAGAAAGGGGAGGTAATAAGACGGCACTGAAGAGAAAAGGAGAGAAGAGGAGAGACCATTGGAGAGTAGAGGAGCAGAATGTTTGGATAATAGATTTAGAGATGGAAGGGATCTCAGAAGTCATATAGGAGAGGAGGATAATGGAAAAGAGGAGAGGAGAAGAGAGGAGAGGAGAAGAGGGGAGAGGAGAAGAGGGGAGAGGAAGGAAAGAACATCTTTCAAGTCAGATTTTTTTTTAACCTTAGGTCTATGAGTTTTAAAACACACAGTCACACACACACACACACACACACACACATTTTGGTAACTGCATTTCAATAAAATTGGTTCCTTTTGTAATTCCATATATTTCATTTTATGTATTTAAATTATTCAGAAAAAAGGTCCACTGGCTTCACCAGACTGACAGAGTCCATGGCATGAAAAAGGTTAAGAACTCCTATTCAAAGTGAATGCTCTGAGATCACATTTCATTCTATGTATACACTTAGTGACATATCAGAAAACCTCTTCCCAGAGGCAGTTTTCTCCCCACTTGTGACCATGTTGAAAGATCAGACATACGTTTTCAATGAAGTCACAAAGGATCATGGAATGCTGGCAGCAACAGCTGGTGGGGTCTGAGTTACCCCCAGGCAGTTTAATCTCTTGGTCTCTCTCATAGTGAATGCAGACAGAGAAAGGTAAAGGAGCATTAAAAAAAAAAAAGTCCCATATAGCTTGTAACAGCTGCTGCTATTACTGAAAGCCAAGAGTGGAGGGAAGGAGGGAAAAAAAAAAAAAGAACCCACACCCTGGGATGAAAGTCAGGATTGTTATCAGCAGTTAGGGTGGCCAAAGCCTACATTCCCGGGGGAATAGAATTTCCTTTGTGGAATGAGATACCATAAAGTTTCTAAGGCCAAACAAGCTTACTTGATGTGGACTCTAAGAGTGGAGGGCCTGCCTCCAATCACAAGCCTTGTCAGCCCAACTCGGGATCACTTGTGAGACAGACACAGCCCTTGTGATTGGTAACAGGAGAGGGGACAATTAGTGGGACTAAGAAAACCTAACAGTCATTAAAAGAATGGAAAAACAGAGGGAGGCCTGCACAGTACAGCTGTCACCCCCTCCCATCAATTAAGGAGACTGAGAAAACCAGAGAGGGACCTCTGCCCAGTGATCAGACTGCCCCCTTTCCACCTTCCCAGTCTTAGATGTGGCAATATCCTACCATCTCTACCTTTCACCACAGCTCAGAAGAAAATCAGGAAATTTGATTAGAGCTGCCACTGCATGAATTTCTTTCTCTCTCTCTCTCTCTCTCTATTTCTCTCTCTCTCTCTCTCTCTCTCTCACACACACACACACACACAAACACACACACACACACACACTTCCCAGTGGACTCTGATACAGGCTACATATTTTTTTAAGAGTTTAGTACCAGAACCTGTGGAAATCAGGCATTAAAATTTATCATTCCTCTCTGGGAGAGATTAACTTCCACTGAAATTGGGGAATTTGTTGAATCTAATGAAATGATAGAGTCAATCAAATCAAAATCAAAGAGTCAGCCCCCTCCTATCACTACTGTTAAGAACGGAAACCAAATTATCATATTTTGATCCTATACGGATTCTGCCAAGGTCATTTTATTTTTTTTTAATAGAGGCTTAGAGGGGAAAAAAACAAGTATAGCTATAGTTATATAAGCAGCCTAAATCAGGGGTGGGGAACCTGTGGCTTCGAGGTCACAAATTTGTTCTGTGAAGTTTGGATTCAGTCAAAGGGCCACACATTAGGACTTAGAGGGCCACATGTGGCCTCGCAGTCTCCCCATTGCTGGTCTAAACGATTATATTTTGTTAATAAGCCAACCTGCAATGCTGAGCATGAGGCAGGAAAAATAGGAGGTTTCTTGGACATTCCTTCTTTAGGGTTGTTTTCTCATCCTCCCTGCAAGCAGGTGAATGGCCAGGTTTACCTACTTGCCAATATTCCTGCCAGCAGTTCAGAATCACTGGGTCCCTGGAGTATTGAGCAGAAGATAGGTTTTCACAAGTAATTAGGGGAGCATGTTGAAGTGATAAGTCTCTCTTTTCTTTTTAATAGACAATATAACAGACTAGAGAAGAAAACTCTCTGTGTATGTAATTTTATTTTTAATGAGAATAGAAGAATGTGATGATACCTTATCCACTTAGGGGATTTAGTGAACGACCTTGGTGTCTCATGTCTGACCAAGCTCTGAGCACTCCATAATGCCTGCTCCAGCCACCTTCATGGCCTTCACATGCTTGAGATAGACATCTCTCTATAAATTTAAATAAACCTGAAGTCTGTTGGTTACCCTCGACCTGGTTCAGCCCATCTGCTGAAATGGTTTTTACCAAGGTGTGGCTGCTGCATATGCTACAGCTTTTTGGAGTCATAGGTGAAGCATCTTGATATAACAGAGGATTGGGGGAGTAAAGGGCCTGGATTTGATCCCAGTTCCATCAATTCAATCATGATGTTCCTGGCTCCAGGGTTCCAGTCTATGGCCCTGACTCATGTGATAGTAGACTGAAGTGTTGAAGGGTGAACTTTTCCATACCCAACCTGTTTCCATAACTCTAGTCTCAATGAAACAATAATTAGAAAAAAAAAGTTTAACGACTGTTCAGTCTTATCAAAGGATCATAGATTTAGAGCTAGAAGAGACTTCAAAGGCCACCAAGTCCAACTTTCTCCTTTTACAGATGAAGAATGGAGGCCTACAGTGACTTGCCCATGGTCACACACCTAGTGTACCGGCTGTGAATCTTTCCTGATCACAAGTCCAAAATTCTACCCATAAACCATACTGCCTTTCTCAACACTTCAGTCTACTGTCATATGAGTCAAGGCCAGAGACTGGCACGATGGGACCAGGAATATCAAGACTGAATTGATAGAATTGGTGAGAGAACAAGCATGTGAACAAATATTTAAAAATTAGCTCTCCACAAAGATGGGACATACTACGATGTTTAATATGGATTAGTAATGTTTTCTCCTTGAGTTTCTTAAGTCTAGATCAGCAACAAAATAAGAAATCAAGACTTCATTTGGAGTTTTCCAATTTCTAAGGTATAAATGCTCACACTGAAATTTTGACAATTGACTCTCAGAACTTATATGAGATGGCTACAGCACATCCCTGAGTGAGAGGGCCTTTCTGGGAATTAACTGAGAGAAATGCTAGATTATCTTGGTTCCTAGGCTTGGACCCTGTAGAGATATTAGAGATCAATAAATCCAACCTTATCATTTTATAGAGGAGGAAACCAAGGCCCAGAGAAGTGTGAACTTTTTTATGATCATAAATGTCAGAGCTGAGATTTGATTAGAATATCTGACTTCACATTCATCATTCTTTCTACTTCATCAACAGGAAACCTGCTACTCACTACCTTTGAAATAATAGTAATAGTTGGGCATTTATATAGCACCTTAAGATTTGCAAAGTACTTTATAAATATCTCATTTTATCCTCACAAGCTTGAAAGGTAGGTATTATTATTATCTCCATTTTATAGATAAGAAAAATGAGGTAGAGAGAGATTAAGTGACTTGTCTAGGGTCACACAGCTAGTGAATATTTCAGGACGGTTTTGAATTTAGGTCTTCCTGACCTCAGGTCCAACCCTCTATCCACTGGGGAAATGAAAGAAGGAAGAAAGGAAGGAAGGAAGGAAGGAAGGAAGGAAGGAAGGAAGGAAGGAAGGAAGGAA
>NW_020946753.1:0-4115 GCF_900497805.2 Vombatus ursinus | reverse complement strand
AGTGAATCTCTTGCTTCTGTAACTTTGCCTATTATGTCCCCCCCCCCCATGCTATGAATGTATTTTCTCTACAATTCTGCCTCTTGGAATCCTGAGTTTCATTTACAATTACTCAGGTTCTCTATCCTATGGGAAACTCTTCCTGTTCTCCCCAGGTTTTTAATTGTCACAGTCATTGTTATTGTTGTGTGTATTCCCTCCTGCCTTGAACTATCATGAATATATGTATCTGTTTATATTTTGTATCCCTTTTGTAAAATGTGAGCTCCTTAAAAGCAGGAAAGGTTTTTTTTTTCTTTTGTCTTTGTATATCAGGTACTGTCCTTCACCTATTAAAGGCTTATACTGAAAAGGAGGGGCAGGGAAGTGGAGAAGAAGAAAGGGGAGGTAATAAGACGGCACTGAAGAGAAAAGGAGAGAAGAGGAGAGACCATTGGAGAGTAGAGGAGCAGAATGTTTGGATAATAGATTTAGAGATGGAAGGGATCTCAGAAGTCATATAGGAGAGGAGGATAATGGAAAAGAGGAGAGGAGAAGAGAGGAGAGGAGAAGAGGGGAGAGGAGAAGAGGGGAGAGGAAGGAAAGAACATCTTTCAAGTCAGATTTTTTTTTAACCTTAGGTCTATGAGTTTTAAAACACACAGTCACACACACACACACACACACACACACATTTTGGTAACTGCATTTCAATAAAATTGGTTCCTTTTGTAATTCCATATATTTCATTTTATGTATTTAAATTATTCAGAAAAAAGGTCCACTGGCTTCACCAGACTGACAGAGTCCATGGCATGAAAAAGGTTAAGAACTCCTATTCAAAGTGAATGCTCTGAGATCACATTTCATTCTATGTATACACTTAGTGACATATCAGAAAACCTCTTCCCAGAGGCAGTTTTCTCCCCACTTGTGACCATGTTGAAAGATCAGACATACGTTTTCAATGAAGTCACAAAGGATCATGGAATGCTGGCAGCAACAGCTGGTGGGGTCTGAGTTACCCCCAGGCAGTTTAATCTCTTGGTCTCTCTCATAGTGAATGCAGACAGAGAAAGGTAAAGGAGCATTAAAAAAAAAAAAGTCCCATATAGCTTGTAACAGCTGCTGCTATTACTGAAAGCCAAGAGTGGAGGGAAGGAGGGAAAAAAAAAAAAAGAACCCACACCCTGGGATGAAAGTCAGGATTGTTATCAGCAGTTAGGGTGGCCAAAGCCTACATTCCCGGGGGAATAGAATTTCCTTTGTGGAATGAGATACCATAAAGTTTCTAAGGCCAAACAAGCTTACTTGATGTGGACTCTAAGAGTGGAGGGCCTGCCTCCAATCACAAGCCTTGTCAGCCCAACTCGGGATCACTTGTGAGACAGACACAGCCCTTGTGATTGGTAACAGGAGAGGGGACAATTAGTGGGACTAAGAAAACCTAACAGTCATTAAAAGAATGGAAAAACAGAGGGAGGCCTGCACAGTACAGCTGTCACCCCCTCCCATCAATTAAGGAGACTGAGAAAACCAGAGAGGGACCTCTGCCCAGTGATCAGACTGCCCCCTTTCCACCTTCCCAGTCTTAGATGTGGCAATATCCTACCATCTCTACCTTTCACCACAGCTCAGAAGAAAATCAGGAAATTTGATTAGAGCTGCCACTGCATGAATTTCTTTCTCTCTCTCTCTCTCTCTCTATTTCTCTCTCTCTCTCTCTCTCTCTCTCACACACACACACACACACAAACACACACACACACACACACTTCCCAGTGGACTCTGATACAGGCTACATATTTTTTTAAGAGTTTAGTACCAGAACCTGTGGAAATCAGGCATTAAAATTTATCATTCCTCTCTGGGAGAGATTAACTTCCACTGAAATTGGGGAATTTGTTGAATCTAATGAAATGATAGAGTCAATCAAATCAAAATCAAAGAGTCAGCCCCCTCCTATCACTACTGTTAAGAACGGAAACCAAATTATCATATTTTGATCCTATACGGATTCTGCCAAGGTCATTTTATTTTTTTTTAATAGAGGCTTAGAGGGGAAAAAAACAAGTATAGCTATAGTTATATAAGCAGCCTAAATCAGGGGTGGGGAACCTGTGGCTTCGAGGTCACAAATTTGTTCTGTGAAGTTTGGATTCAGTCAAAGGGCCACACATTAGGACTTAGAGGGCCACATGTGGCCTCGCAGTCTCCCCATTGCTGGTCTAAACGATTATATTTTGTTAATAAGCCAACCTGCAATGCTGAGCATGAGGCAGGAAAAATAGGAGGTTTCTTGGACATTCCTTCTTTAGGGTTGTTTTCTCATCCTCCCTGCAAGCAGGTGAATGGCCAGGTTTACCTACTTGCCAATATTCCTGCCAGCAGTTCAGAATCACTGGGTCCCTGGAGTATTGAGCAGAAGATAGGTTTTCACAAGTAATTAGGGGAGCATGTTGAAGTGATAAGTCTCTCTTTTCTTTTTAATAGACAATATAACAGACTAGAGAAGAAAACTCTCTGTGTATGTAATTTTATTTTTAATGAGAATAGAAGAATGTGATGATACCTTATCCACTTAGGGGATTTAGTGAACGACCTTGGTGTCTCATGTCTGACCAAGCTCTGAGCACTCCATAATGCCTGCTCCAGCCACCTTCATGGCCTTCACATGCTTGAGATAGACATCTCTCTATAAATTTAAATAAACCTGAAGTCTGTTGGTTACCCTCGACCTGGTTCAGCCCATCTGCTGAAATGGTTTTTACCAAGGTGTGGCTGCTGCATATGCTACAGCTTTTTGGAGTCATAGGTGAAGCATCTTGATATAACAGAGGATTGGGGGAGTAAAGGGCCTGGATTTGATCCCAGTTCCATCAATTCAATCATGATGTTCCTGGCTCCAGGGTTCCAGTCTATGGCCCTGACTCATGTGATAGTAGACTGAAGTGTTGAAGGGTGAACTTTTCCATACCCAACCTGTTTCCATAACTCTAGTCTCAATGAAACAATAATTAGAAAAAAAAAGTTTAACGACTGTTCAGTCTTATCAAAGGATCATAGATTTAGAGCTAGAAGAGACTTCAAAGGCCACCAAGTCCAACTTTCTCCTTTTACAGATGAAGAATGGAGGCCTACAGTGACTTGCCCATGGTCACACACCTAGTGTACCGGCTGTGAATCTTTCCTGATCACAAGTCCAAAATTCTACCCATAAACCATACTGCCTTTCTCAACACTTCAGTCTACTGTCATATGAGTCAAGGCCAGAGACTGGCACGATGGGACCAGGAATATCAAGACTGAATTGATAGAATTGGTGAGAGAACAAGCATGTGAACAAATATTTAAAAATTAGCTCTCCACAAAGATGGGACATACTACGATGTTTAATATGGATTAGTAATGTTTTCTCCTTGAGTTTCTTAAGTCTAGATCAGCAACAAAATAAGAAATCAAGACTTCATTTGGAGTTTTCCAATTTCTAAGGTATAAATGCTCACACTGAAATTTTGACAATTGACTCTCAGAACTTATATGAGATGGCTACAGCACATCCCTGAGTGAGAGGGCCTTTCTGGGAATTAACTGAGAGAAATGCTAGATTATCTTGGTTCCTAGGCTTGGACCCTGTAGAGATATTAGAGATCAATAAATCCAACCTTATCATTTTATAGAGGAGGAAACCAAGGCCCAGAGAAGTGTGAACTTTTTTATGATCATAAATGTCAGAGCTGAGATTTGATTAGAATATCTGACTTCACATTCATCATTCTTTCTACTTCATCAACAGGAAACCTGCTACTCACTACCTTTGAAATAATAGTAATAGTTGGGCATTTATATAGCACCTTAAGATTTGCAAAGTACTTTATAAATATCTCATTTTATCCTCACAAGCTTGAAAGGTAGGTATTATTATTATCTCCATTTTATAGATAAGAAAAATGAGGTAGAGAGAGATTAAGTGACTTGTCTAGGGTCACACAGCTAGTGAATATTTCAGGACGGTTTTGAATTTAGGTCTTCCTGACCTCAGGTCCAACCCTCTATCCACTGGGGAAATGAAAGAAGGAAGAAAGGAAGGAAGGAAGGAAGGAAGGAAGGAAGGAAGGAAGGAAGGAAGGAAGGAA
>NW_020946752.1:0-5213 GCF_900497805.2 Vombatus ursinus | reverse complement strand
GAACCAGCCCCTATCCTCAGGGAGCTTCCATTTTATTGGGAGGGAATAAAGGAGTATAGTTTGACCTTGGCCTGGTTTTAGAACTTGGGGAGGAGTTCTCGAAGGAAGGGGTCCTCAGAGATCTGACAGACCCTTGGTCTCCAGAGGATCAGATTTATTCCTTAGCCAAGCGCCTTTTTTCTTTCCAAGACACTGAGAGCATTGATGGACTGATAAAAATATAATAATAAAATCTACCTAGCTAAAATTGGGGCAGCTCAGGAAAGAAATTGTAGCTATCAGATTGACTCGATCCAAATCCCAACCTAATTTCCCCCCCACCCCCTACATTCCCAAAGAAATCTCAGTGCAAAGTCCAAGACCTCCAGAGAGCCAGTGGGGCATGATGACTAAGGAGAGAAAGTTGACCTTAGAGCCAAAAGACCTGGCTTCAAGTCCTACCTCTGACAAGTAATGGCTGCAGGACCCTATGCAAGCCCCCTGGCCTCTAGGTGCCCCGGACAACTCCAAATGAGTATGTGTTATAGAAGGTGCTGACTTATCTTGGTAGAGGGAGTTATTGACCAGGCATTTCCCAGCCCAGGGACACCACAGGTGCAGTTTAAGAGAAAGAGAGAGGAGGGGGAAGAAGAGAGGGAGGGACAGGGGAGGAAGGAGAGAGGGAGAGAGAGAGAGGAAGAAAAGAGTGAAGGAGGGAGAGGGAGAGAGGAAGGAAGAGGAGAGAAAGAGGAGGAAGGGGAAGAGAGGAAGAAGAGGGGGAGAGAGAAAGAGGAGAGAGAGGGAGAGAGGAAGGAAGAAAAGAGGGGAAGAAGAAAAGAGGGAAGGAAGAAAAGAGGGGAGGGAGAGAGGGAAGAGAGGAAGAAGAGAAAGAGGGGAAAGAGAGGAAGAAGAAGAGAGGGGGAGGGAGGTGGAGACACCCTGACATAGAAGATCAATATAATCTCATTTCATACCGTAGCATTCTGCCGAGGTAGGGAAATAATGGTGAACTAATGAGGGAAACTGATGCCCAGAGAGGGAACCCACTGGCCCCAGCTCCCACAGTCAGAGTCAGAATCAGGTCTGGAATTGGACGTTACTTAAACCAGGGGAAGTTTTGCAGGTGGGTTTAGCGAGGCTCTGCAGGAGGTCCCCCCAGGAGAGGTGGAGGGCTGCCTCACGCCAGTGTAGGTTGGTTCCTGCTGATTCCTCTCAGAGACCCATAGAGGATCTGTATTCCCAAAGGCGGTGCTGGCCCAGCAGACATTGCTTGTGGGCTAGAAAGAGTTTGTAGGTTCAGGCCTGAGGACAACTAAGGCTAATTGAGCCCATTGAAAGTCTAGGTAGGAGGCTGATTGTTTTGGACACCTCAAGTCTTGTGGACTCTGGCAGGACTCCTGGGGGGGCTGTGGTCCTTGCTGTCTGGGGAGGGGCTGCCCACACCCACCCTGTGGCACATTCTGGGGGTTTGTGCTGGGTCCCTAGGAAGGCAGAAGCCCTTCCATCCTCCAGACCGTTAGAGCCAAGTGACTCTGGTGGGGCTCTGTTGTTTCCCAATCCCAGTGATTTTGTCTTTGACTGAGAGGAAAGTGAAGTTCATAGGATCCCAGCTGTGCAGCAGAAATGAACCTCAGAGACTTAGTCTAACCCCCTCGTTTTACAGAGAGGGAAACCAAGGCCCCATACTAGGGAAATGACTTGTCAAAGGTCACACACAGGTCCTAGATTTAGAACTGAAAGAGACTTCAGAGGCTGTCTGACCCCTCTGTTCTCCAGATGAGGAAAGTGAGGCCCAGAAAGAGGGAGAGATGTATAAATTAGAGGTTTAGAGTTGGAAGGGACCTCAGAGGACACTTAATCTACCCCCTTCCCACCCCATTTTGTACATGAGGAAAGACCTGGGGAAGTGACTTGGGGAAGGTCACACAGGCAGTACGTGGGAGGCTGGGATTTTCCCCTGTGCCATGGACACTCCTTCACCTGCTCTCAGTCTTCTCCCCTCTCCCCTCGGTGCACCTCCAGAGAAGTAGAAATTAAAGCCCTTCCCTAATGGGGAAGGAAACTTCCATCCCTCCTCAGGTTCCCAAACCCGCTGCCTTAACCCTGCATGTGGTCGGGCTTGTCAGGGAGTGGGGGAGGAGAGAGAGTGCTGTGTTCAGGACCACCTGTGGCAGACAGAAAGCCTGGGAGATGGGGAAGGACTTCTTCCCCTCCCCCTCCCCCTCCCCTCTCCCCATCCCTCTCCTTCCCTCTCCCTCCTTTCCTTCCCTATCCTTCTCTCTCCCCCCCTTCCCTCCCTATCACCCTCCCTTTCCCTTTTCCTATCCCTTCCCCCTCCTTGTCCCCCTCTCTCTCCCCCTCCTGTTCTTTCCCTGCTCCCCTCCTTGTCCCTCTCCTCCCTCCTCCCTCCCCCTCCCTATCCCTTTCTCTCCCCGCCCCCCTGTCCTCTCCTCTCTCCCCACTGCCTCCCTTGGCCTCTCATCCTTATGGTGGCATTAATCTAGCAAAATCCAGATGAGGCAGCTGCCCTGTGGCCGTGTTGGGTCTCTCTCAGGTTCTCCACCTCGTTCCTTCCGGAGATTGCCTGGCTACGGGGATTGTGGTCCCCGGCTCTCCCTTTCCAGCTGACTTGGGTTCTCTTCCAGGGATGACTAAGGGGAATCCCCTCCCACCCCCTCAGTCCTTAGAAGTAAAGAGGAAATAGTAGTAGAAGCTCCATTAAACTCTGTGTGGCCTCACAGGCAGAACTCCAGTGTCTACACCCCACTGGGAAGTCCTGAGTTCGAGGGGATGACCCATGATCAACCATAGCTCTCTGCTGGAGGGTGGACAGAGGGAGAAGGCCTCCTCGGTGTGTTTGTTCTTGTTTGGCTCCTGTGTTTTGCCTTCTGGAGTCCATTTAGGCTTGTAGAGTTAACAAGGATGGAAAAGGAAAAAAATATTATTTTCTTTGTTGGGGGGTGTGGTCTTTCCTTTCTTGGTGGGTTAGCCGGGAGAAAAGAGGCTAGCAGGAGACTTTGTTTAGGCAGTCAGACGAGCCCGTCTCTGCTGTAGTTGGATAATGACTTCAGATCTAGATAGGGGCACCTTGTTTGAGTTGCCCAGGTGAATCGCTGCGGGTGGGTGGGGAGCCCTGTGTGATTTGGGGAGCATTTCATGAGAACACACAGCTCGCTGGTCCTCCAGTGCCCCTCTCTCCTCTTCGGGCGTGCACGTTAGTGAACCCTGAAACGATGCTATCACCCCGAGCCGCCTCATTGTGTATGCTGCTGGCATCTGGCGCCCTTCCAGCCCCTCCCTCCCTCTTCTCCTCCCCACATCATTCATGCTCTTGCTAAGATGATGAAAATGATGCCTCAGGGGGCCCCTCTGCTGTAAACTTCTCTTGCTCCCCCCTTCCCTTTCCCTTCCCTCTTCCCCCCCCCCCCCTTCTTTGCTCACTCCTCCGGAAACTGACCTCCACCCACCGGGTGTTGCTTTTAGGTACAGGCCAAATTCCGGTACCCTTTCTACTATGAGATGTGTTGGTATGTTTTGGAGAGATACGTACACTGTGTGACCCAGCGTTCCCACCTCACTCAGGAGTACCAGAGAGAATCAATGCTCATTGGTGAGTGCTGGCGGGGGTCTGGGGGAGGGAGGCTTGCCATGCATCTGGGAAGTCTGGCTCCGTGGCTGCCTCAGTCTTACAGAGTGAGGACCGAGCAGCTGGTGAATGTTGCGGGAGAGAGCCCTGAACTCAGTGGATTCTGTTCGGAGATGAGGGCACTGAGGGGAAAACTCCAGGGGTCGAAAGGGGAGTGGTCATCCTCTGGGAGGGAGAGTCCCTGCCTTGGATAATGGTAACTGAGGCTCTTTGGGGACCTGGGAGTCTTAAAATCATCTGTGGCTTTGCAAAAAGGGAGGGTCCTGGGGGGGCGCTTTGCATGACTGGTCCCCGGTGCGTCTGCAGATTCGGGGGTGTCCTTAGCACCCGCGAGCCTGGTGTGTTCCGTTTAAGCCTTTGATTTGTTCCTGGTTGATTTTTCTGCATCACTGAGTGGCTTTTGTCTCATGGAGGAGGGAGGCTCTCAGGGAGAATGCCCGGGGCCCATCTTTAACTGGCCGCTGGAAGGGGCGATCGGGATGGGAGATGGGGAGGGATGGCTGAGAAAAGGAGATCAGTGGGTGGCGGGTTATACTGATCCAGGCAGGGAGAGAGCGTTGCTCCCACAGCTGCGGTAGCCCTGCCCCCCTGCCTTTATTTAAAGGGACATCAGCCCAAGCTAGGCTCTGCCCTATCATTCTCTCACACATCAGTCCTGAAGTTGCATCCTGGCAGCTGATGGCAGTGGACATCTGGGCCAAGCAAAGCCGGCTCTCCACCCAGGAGTCGTTGATAACTAACATTTCCCTGCCCATGGAGGGTTTGCAAAGTGTGTTGTGTACAAGGTATCATCTGCGATGTGTAGCAAGTTAGATGAGGAATTAGGCTCAGAGAGTGCTGTGCCCAGGGCAAAACTGGGCAGCTAGACGGCTCAGTGGATAGCGGCTGGGACTTGAATCAAGAATAGCTGAGTTCAAATCCAGCTTCAGATACTTATTAGCCCTGTGACTTTGGCCAAGTCACTTAATCCCGTCTGCCTCAGTTTTCTCAACAGCAAAATGGGAATTATAACACCACCTACCTTCCAGTTTTGTTGGGAGGATCAAATGAGACAGTATTAGTAAATAAAATGGGAAATAACCCAGCCTACAGCGTTGTCTCAAGGCTCCGATGAAATCTTGTGTATGAAAGCACTTAGCATAGCACCTGGTATATAGTAGGTGCTGTATAAATGCTTATTCCCTTCCCCAGGGTCACACAGCTGGCCAGTAAGTGTCTGGGGTAGGACCTGAACCCAGGCCCTCCTGACTCCAAGCCATAGCATGTGCACCTTGGTGCCCCTCAGTCCTGGGCCTTCTGGTCAGCAGAGGGAGGCAGGAGGCTGGCTGCTTTCTCATTTTTCTTTCCCAGTTGTCTTTTATAGATTTTCTCATATAACAGGACTTCCTCCCCTAGCCCTCCTCTGCCCCCTCTTCTGGTGCTTACAGTGGCTCCAGAGACAGACCCTGGGGGGTCAAGGGAGGGGTCCTATAGTCCAGCAGAGCAGGACTTGTCTCACTCCCCTACAAATGTTGACTAGGATTTGGGGTGTGTGTACGTGTGTGTGTGTGTGTGTGTGTGTGTGTGTGTGTGTGTGTGTGTGTGTGTG
>NW_020946751.1:0-5283 GCF_900497805.2 Vombatus ursinus | reverse complement strand
GTGTGTGTGTGTGTGTGTGTGTGTGTGTGTGTGTGTGTGTGTGTGTGAGATAGTGCCTGCACCCTCACCAAATCTCAACGAGTGGTATGCATTGAGGCATTTGGAACTGAGTCACTTGTCTTCAATCCCATGGCTTCATATTTTGATCTTTGAGGAAGGAAGGAAGGAAGGAAAGAAGGGAGAGAAGAAGGAAGGAGGGAGGAAGAAGGGAGGAGAGGAAAAGAGGAAGGAAGGAAGAAAGGAAGGGAGGGAGGAATAGAGTGAGGAAGGAAAGAAGGAAGAAAGAGAGGGAGGAATGGAGGAAGGAAAGAAGGGAGAGAGAAGGAAGGAGAGAGTGAATGGATGTATGGGTGAAGGTGTGAAGAAGCATTTTTGTGATTGAATGAATGAATGAGCCAGCTTACTGTGTGCCAAGCACTGTGCTAAGCTACAAATAGGTTCCTGTCCTCAAGAGGGAGGGAAGGGAATTAGCATTTATGAAGTGCCTGCTCCATGCCAAGCACTGTGCCTTAACAGTTATTATCACACTAGATTCTCACAACAACCCTGGGAGGGAGGTGCTATTTTTAACCCCGTTTTACAGATGAGAAAACTGAGGCAGACAGAGGTGAAGGGACTTGCCCAGGGTAACCCAACTAGTAATTGTCTGAGGCTGGATTTGAACTTGGGTTTATCCTGACCTCAAGCGTGGCTGTGTCACCAGCTGCCTCCTTGATAAGAAAGTTTAGCTTCCAGCAGCTAGATGGAAAGGCCCACTGAAGTCCTTAGGGTTTGCCAGGGCTCCCCCCTCTGGTAGCCTTTTCTTGGGAGAAGAGCAGATGTTGGGCCATCATAAATAACACCACCACGGCCACGCCCTTCCCCCTCTGGAGCAGGCATGCTCCCCTGGAGCCAGACCAGCGGATGCCAAACATTTTGCCTATATTATCTCATTCAGTCCTCACCACTGCCTGATATAGTATAGGTACTGTGGGTGTGATCATCCCCATTTTAGAGATGAGGAAAGTGGGCCTCTGAGGGATTAAGTGAGGTGCCCTGTAGCCACACAATTAATACATTTTAGAGGTAGGATCTGAATCCACATTTTCCTAACTCTAAAACCAATACTATCTGCTAATCCAGTTGTGTTTCTAATCTTAAATCTCTTTGTTTGAATGCATGTGAGAGACAGACAGACAGACAGACTCACAGATTGAGAGAGATTGCCTTACGTATTTCATGCTTTCTTTATTGTGTCCTGCAGATGCCTCGAGAAAACCCAGTGTAGACGGCTTCTCATCTGATTCCTGGCTGGAGATGGATGAGGAATCCTGTGAGCTGCACCCCCAGGAGGAGGAGAAGGAAAAGAAAGAGAAGGAGGATAAAGAGAAGGAAGACAAGGAAAAGGAGAAAGAAGGGAAGAAGGAAAAGGAAGAGAAGGAGAAAGAAGAGAGTGTGGACAAGGCACCCAAGCCATTGGTGCCACTGGTCCCACCTGTCCTCCCCCTCCCGCCTCTCCCACCCGTCCTGCCCTTTCTGCCCCCCCATGCCACCGCCTCTCCTACCAACACACCTGCGGAGGGCCAGGAGGCCACCATGAAAAAGCCCAAAGCAGCCTCCATGCGGTACCTCAAAAGGACTTTGTCCAACGAGTCAGATGAGAGTGTCAAGTCCGCCATGACCACAGATTATCCCAAAACCCCGACAGGCTCCCCCGCCACAGAAGTCTCCACCAAGTGGACTCACCTCACGGAGTTTGAACTGAAGGGCCTGAAAGCCCTGGTCGAGAAGCTTGAATCCCTTCCAGAGAACAAGAAATGTGTCCCCGAGGGGATCGAGGACCCCCAGGCCCTTCTGGAGGACATGAAGGTGGGTAGTGAAGGGCGTTGGAGGGGAAGCCCTTTTATGTCTCATTTCTGGAGCAGAGGGAGGGGGTGTCAGGAAAAGTCCTAGACCTCATGCTGGAAGGCTTTTCTAGCACCATTTATAGGAAGTATGGAATGGATGGAAAGTCATTTGTGAAATGTCAACTGTGTGCTGAGAGCTCGTAAGTGTTGAGCAATGGGACGAAGTGTTGGAGGCCGTCTTGACCTCCCTTTCCAGCCTGCCCCCTCCTCATTTTCTTTTTTTTCTTTTCTTTTTTTTTTTGGCTAGGCAGTGGGGTTAAGTGACTTGCCCAGGGTCACATAGCTAGTAAGTGTCAAGTGTCTGAGGCCAGATTTGAACTCAGGTCCTCCTGACTCCAAGGCCAGAGCTCTATCCACTACGCCACCTAGCTGCGCCCCCCTCCTTATTTTCCAGTTGAGGAAGCCGAGGCCAAAGGTCGTACACGTCATAAGCGTGAGAGGCAGGATTGGTCTGAGGACCTCTGAACACAGAGATCTTTCCAGGTCTGCATGCTCAGAGGATTTCACACCAGGCGGGGACCTTTGGGACGATCCAGTCTGGCTCCCCCATTTTACAGATGAGTCAACTGAGAATCAGAATCATTGAAGACTTGGCCATATTCACTTACTAAAGAGTGGCCTGGCTGGAATTCAAGCCCGTTCTCTTCTGATTTCAAATCTTTGTGTTCCTTTTCCTACCGCTGTTCCTCCTGCCACTGGACATCAGAGCCGGTCATGTGTGTGATCTCACTGGAGGGTCATAACAACTCTGTCAGCAAAATATTACAGGCCTCGTTATCAGTTTTCCCATATACTTATATGTGTACCCATTGTTTTCCCTCATAGTATAAACTCCTTCAAGGCAGGTTTCATTTTTGTCTCTGTATCCCCAATGGCTAGCATAGCTCCTTGTACACAGTAGGTGCTTAATACATGCTGTGTGATTAATTGATTATCCCTGTTTTACAGAACACAAATTCAACATTGGAAGGTCCCTTTGAGGCCATCTAAACAGGCTGAGAGGGTCACAGCCACCGAGTGTCAGAGGCAGAATTTGAACCTGTGTCAATGGTCCACAGTTACAGGCCATAGGGATGAAATCTCCAGCCATTGGGAAGGAGATAGATTCAAAATCTTCCCCATCTCCAGAGTTGTGGTCTCTACTTAGGCACCTATGAAGCCAGGATATAGATGGCCCTGGTGACTTAGGCAGTCTGGTTTAGGGGGACCTGCAGTCAGGAAGACGTGGGTCTGAATTGCTTCTTAGACACTTCACTGTGTAACCCTGGACCAGGCCCTTGATGTCCATTTCCTCACTTGTGAAATAGAGATGGCAGTAATAATGTTATTGTTGTCATGTCCTTATATCCTGTGCCATGTGTCCCTGGGTAGTTCTGAGGCACAGGTGAAAATGAATAAACATCAGAAGCTTTGTGAGCTTTAAAGTACTACATAAAACAATATTACTATTATTCCTAAATTTCTTTAAAATTTTTTGAGATATCCTTTTGTTTTTACATCACCTTCCTTCCCAGATATATCCTTCCCCAACAATCTATCCCTTTTTAACAAATAACAAAAAAGAGAGGTGGCGCAGTGGAGAAAGCGCCAGCCCCAGAGTCAGGTATTCTTGAGTTCAAATCTGGCCTCAAACACTTACTAGCTGGGTGACCCTGGACAAATCACTTAACCCTTAAGCCTCAGTTTCCTCATCTGGAAAAGGAAATGACGAACCACTTCAGTATCTCTGCCAAGAAAACCCCAGATGGGGTCATAAAGAGTTGGACATAACTGAAAAACGACTGAACAACAGCAAAAAAGGGGAGAAAAAAGCAGCTAAGGAAACTTAGAAGCAGATTATTTGCCTGACAATAGATGCGATATTCCACTCCTGTATCCCCCCACCTCTGTAGAGCAGGGAGGGAAGGTGTGTTTTTTCTCCCTCTCTCTTTTTAAGTTTGCTGGTCATTATTAATGGCTCTTGAAAGTTCTTACTGTGAGACCAGATTCAGACACCTGCTTGACTTCTCTTCTCTGATACCCTGATGCTCAAAGCCAGCTAAATTTGAGGGATGGGAAGGGGGCAGAGAAGCAGCTGAGGTTTATAACTTTCTGCCTTGAAAGCTTCAATAGGGGTCCTCTCCTCTTCAGGTGGGAAGCATTGGGTCGCTGTCGGAGAACCTTCAGGTGCAGGAAGCAGAGGGCAGTAGCGCTCACTTTCATGAAGCCATATGGGTCTTACTTGTATATTAAGGGGGTTTCTGATGGAAGGTCAGAGCTGAAAAGGAGCTTAGGCATCCTCAAACTTAACCCTTTCATTTCCCAGAGGACTTAATAGAGGCTTGAGTCAGTTAAGTATCTTTCTCAGAGCTCATACTACTAGTAAGTGGTAGGGCTGGGATTTGAACCCAGGGTCTCTGATAACATATCCATTGCCTTTGCCTGTCTGGACCCATCTTTTTGACAGAGGATGAAACTGAGTTTCAGAGGAAGGAAGAAAGGAATGAAACAAATATTTACTAAGCACCTACTATGTGCCAAACACTATGCTAAGTACTTTACATATATTATCTCCTTTGATCCTCCTGATAGCCTTAGGAGGAGAGGTGCTATTATTATCCCCATTTTGAAGTTGAGGAAATTGAGGCAAATAGGTAAGATGACTTGACCAAGGTCATACAGCTAGTGGCAAAATCAGAATTTGAACTCAGATCTCCTGCCTCTAAGCCCTAATTACTTGCACTGCTATGTGGTAATTTTTTTTTTAAATCGAACTGGTAACTATGGAGGTAATTTTTGTGATTTAAAAGAATTGGGTGACAATCACTTTAGTAGTATTAGTAGTAGCTGTAATTATTGTTATGATAAAATCTCATCAATTATTTCATCCAAAAGGTAAGAATGAGATAACAGTGATAACTATGCTAATATAATGATGATAACAATAATAAAAACAATAATAATACCTGATATATAATGTAGAAGAATGGATAGGGCATAAAAGTTAGGAAGACCTGGCTTCAGTTCCTGCTTCAGAAACTTCTAGCTCTGACCCTGGTTAAGTTACTTATCCTTTGTCTCCCTCAGTTTCTTCACTTGTAAAAGGAAGAGATTGGTCTAATTCTGGCTTGGTCATCTCCTTGTTACATAAGAGGTGGGCTTTGGAAGGTAGCCAGTAATTAATAATTAATAATCAGTGACTAATTATATTAATAATTAATTCTCCCCATTAGATTATAAGCTCCCTGAAGGCAGAGGACTCATCTTTTGCTTCCTTTTGTGTTCTCAGCACAGTGCCTGGCACATAGTAGGTGCTTAATAAATGTTTATTGATTGAAGGAGAAAGGGAGGTTTGAGGCCATTCTAGGCCGGGGGGGGGGGAAAATGGGCATTTTCATTCCCATGACTGGTTTGGTGG
>NW_020946750.1:0-5213 GCF_900497805.2 Vombatus ursinus | reverse complement strand
GAACCAGCCCCTATCCTCAGGGAGCTTCCATTTTATTGGGAGGGAATAAAGGAGTATAGTTTGACCTTGGCCTGGTTTTAGAACTTGGGGAGGAGTTCTCGAAGGAAGGGGTCCTCAGAGATCTGACAGACCCTTGGTCTCCAGAGGATCAGATTTATTCCTTAGCCAAGCGCCTTTTTTCTTTCCAAGACACTGAGAGCATTGATGGACTGATAAAAATATAATAATAAAATCTACCTAGCTAAAATTGGGGCAGCTCAGGAAAGAAATTGTAGCTATCAGATTGACTCGATCCAAATCCCAACCTAATTTCCCCCCCACCCCCTACATTCCCAAAGAAATCTCAGTGCAAAGTCCAAGACCTCCAGAGAGCCAGTGGGGCATGATGACTAAGGAGAGAAAGTTGACCTTAGAGCCAAAAGACCTGGCTTCAAGTCCTACCTCTGACAAGTAATGGCTGCAGGACCCTATGCAAGCCCCCTGGCCTCTAGGTGCCCCGGACAACTCCAAATGAGTATGTGTTATAGAAGGTGCTGACTTATCTTGGTAGAGGGAGTTATTGACCAGGCATTTCCCAGCCCAGGGACACCACAGGTGCAGTTTAAGAGAAAGAGAGAGGAGGGGGAAGAAGAGAGGGAGGGACAGGGGAGGAAGGAGAGAGGGAGAGAGAGAGAGGAAGAAAAGAGTGAAGGAGGGAGAGGGAGAGAGGAAGGAAGAGGAGAGAAAGAGGAGGAAGGGGAAGAGAGGAAGAAGAGGGGGAGAGAGAAAGAGGAGAGAGAGGGAGAGAGGAAGGAAGAAAAGAGGGGAAGAAGAAAAGAGGGAAGGAAGAAAAGAGGGGAGGGAGAGAGGGAAGAGAGGAAGAAGAGAAAGAGGGGAAAGAGAGGAAGAAGAAGAGAGGGGGAGGGAGGTGGAGACACCCTGACATAGAAGATCAATATAATCTCATTTCATACCGTAGCATTCTGCCGAGGTAGGGAAATAATGGTGAACTAATGAGGGAAACTGATGCCCAGAGAGGGAACCCACTGGCCCCAGCTCCCACAGTCAGAGTCAGAATCAGGTCTGGAATTGGACGTTACTTAAACCAGGGGAAGTTTTGCAGGTGGGTTTAGCGAGGCTCTGCAGGAGGTCCCCCCAGGAGAGGTGGAGGGCTGCCTCACGCCAGTGTAGGTTGGTTCCTGCTGATTCCTCTCAGAGACCCATAGAGGATCTGTATTCCCAAAGGCGGTGCTGGCCCAGCAGACATTGCTTGTGGGCTAGAAAGAGTTTGTAGGTTCAGGCCTGAGGACAACTAAGGCTAATTGAGCCCATTGAAAGTCTAGGTAGGAGGCTGATTGTTTTGGACACCTCAAGTCTTGTGGACTCTGGCAGGACTCCTGGGGGGGCTGTGGTCCTTGCTGTCTGGGGAGGGGCTGCCCACACCCACCCTGTGGCACATTCTGGGGGTTTGTGCTGGGTCCCTAGGAAGGCAGAAGCCCTTCCATCCTCCAGACCGTTAGAGCCAAGTGACTCTGGTGGGGCTCTGTTGTTTCCCAATCCCAGTGATTTTGTCTTTGACTGAGAGGAAAGTGAAGTTCATAGGATCCCAGCTGTGCAGCAGAAATGAACCTCAGAGACTTAGTCTAACCCCCTCGTTTTACAGAGAGGGAAACCAAGGCCCCATACTAGGGAAATGACTTGTCAAAGGTCACACACAGGTCCTAGATTTAGAACTGAAAGAGACTTCAGAGGCTGTCTGACCCCTCTGTTCTCCAGATGAGGAAAGTGAGGCCCAGAAAGAGGGAGAGATGTATAAATTAGAGGTTTAGAGTTGGAAGGGACCTCAGAGGACACTTAATCTACCCCCTTCCCACCCCATTTTGTACATGAGGAAAGACCTGGGGAAGTGACTTGGGGAAGGTCACACAGGCAGTACGTGGGAGGCTGGGATTTTCCCCTGTGCCATGGACACTCCTTCACCTGCTCTCAGTCTTCTCCCCTCTCCCCTCGGTGCACCTCCAGAGAAGTAGAAATTAAAGCCCTTCCCTAATGGGGAAGGAAACTTCCATCCCTCCTCAGGTTCCCAAACCCGCTGCCTTAACCCTGCATGTGGTCGGGCTTGTCAGGGAGTGGGGGAGGAGAGAGAGTGCTGTGTTCAGGACCACCTGTGGCAGACAGAAAGCCTGGGAGATGGGGAAGGACTTCTTCCCCTCCCCCTCCCCCTCCCCTCTCCCCATCCCTCTCCTTCCCTCTCCCTCCTTTCCTTCCCTATCCTTCTCTCTCCCCCCCTTCCCTCCCTATCACCCTCCCTTTCCCTTTTCCTATCCCTTCCCCCTCCTTGTCCCCCTCTCTCTCCCCCTCCTGTTCTTTCCCTGCTCCCCTCCTTGTCCCTCTCCTCCCTCCTCCCTCCCCCTCCCTATCCCTTTCTCTCCCCGCCCCCCTGTCCTCTCCTCTCTCCCCACTGCCTCCCTTGGCCTCTCATCCTTATGGTGGCATTAATCTAGCAAAATCCAGATGAGGCAGCTGCCCTGTGGCCGTGTTGGGTCTCTCTCAGGTTCTCCACCTCGTTCCTTCCGGAGATTGCCTGGCTACGGGGATTGTGGTCCCCGGCTCTCCCTTTCCAGCTGACTTGGGTTCTCTTCCAGGGATGACTAAGGGGAATCCCCTCCCACCCCCTCAGTCCTTAGAAGTAAAGAGGAAATAGTAGTAGAAGCTCCATTAAACTCTGTGTGGCCTCACAGGCAGAACTCCAGTGTCTACACCCCACTGGGAAGTCCTGAGTTCGAGGGGATGACCCATGATCAACCATAGCTCTCTGCTGGAGGGTGGACAGAGGGAGAAGGCCTCCTCGGTGTGTTTGTTCTTGTTTGGCTCCTGTGTTTTGCCTTCTGGAGTCCATTTAGGCTTGTAGAGTTAACAAGGATGGAAAAGGAAAAAAATATTATTTTCTTTGTTGGGGGGTGTGGTCTTTCCTTTCTTGGTGGGTTAGCCGGGAGAAAAGAGGCTAGCAGGAGACTTTGTTTAGGCAGTCAGACGAGCCCGTCTCTGCTGTAGTTGGATAATGACTTCAGATCTAGATAGGGGCACCTTGTTTGAGTTGCCCAGGTGAATCGCTGCGGGTGGGTGGGGAGCCCTGTGTGATTTGGGGAGCATTTCATGAGAACACACAGCTCGCTGGTCCTCCAGTGCCCCTCTCTCCTCTTCGGGCGTGCACGTTAGTGAACCCTGAAACGATGCTATCACCCCGAGCCGCCTCATTGTGTATGCTGCTGGCATCTGGCGCCCTTCCAGCCCCTCCCTCCCTCTTCTCCTCCCCACATCATTCATGCTCTTGCTAAGATGATGAAAATGATGCCTCAGGGGGCCCCTCTGCTGTAAACTTCTCTTGCTCCCCCCTTCCCTTTCCCTTCCCTCTTCCCCACCCCCCCCTTCTTTGCTCACTCCTCCGGAAACTGACCTCCACCCACCGGGTGTTGCTTTTAGGTACAGGCCAAATTCCGGTACCCTTTCTACTATGAGATGTGTTGGTATGTTTTGGAGAGATACGTACACTGTGTGACCCAGCGTTCCCACCTCACTCAGGAGTACCAGAGAGAATCAATGCTCATTGGTGAGTGCTGGCGGGGGTCTGGGGGAGGGAGGCTTGCCATGCATCTGGGAAGTCTGGCTCCGTGGCTGCCTCAGTCTTACAGAGTGAGGACCGAGCAGCTGGTGAATGTTGCGGGAGAGAGCCCTGAACTCAGTGGATTCTGTTCGGAGATGAGGGCACTGAGGGGAAAACTCCAGGGGTCGAAAGGGGAGTGGTCATCCTCTGGGAGGGAGAGTCCCTGCCTTGGATAATGGTAACTGAGGCTCTTTGGGGACCTGGGAGTCTTAAAATCATCTGTGGCTTTGCAAAAAGGGAGGGTCCTGGGGGGGCGCTTTGCATGACTGGTCCCCGGTGCGTCTGCAGATTCGGGGGTGTCCTTAGCACCCGCGAGCCTGGTGTGTTCCGTTTAAGCCTTTGATTTGTTCCTGGTTGATTTTTCTGCATCACTGAGTGGCTTTTGTCTCATGGAGGAGGGAGGCTCTCAGGGAGAATGCCCGGGGCCCATCTTTAACTGGCCGCTGGAAGGGGCGATCGGGATGGGAGATGGGGAGGGATGGCTGAGAAAAGGAGATCAGTGGGTGGCGGGTTATACTGATCCAGGCAGGGAGAGAGCGTTGCTCCCACAGCTGCGGTAGCCCTGCCCCCCTGCCTTTATTTAAAGGGACATCAGCCCAAGCTAGGCTCTGCCCTATCATTCTCTCACACATCAGTCCTGAAGTTGCATCCTGGCAGCTGATGGCAGTGGACATCTGGGCCAAGCAAAGCCGGCTCTCCACCCAGGAGTCGTTGATAACTAACATTTCCCTGCCCATGGAGGGTTTGCAAAGTGTGTTGTGTACAAGGTATCATCTGCGATGTGTAGCAAGTTAGATGAGGAATTAGGCTCAGAGAGTGCTGTGCCCAGGGCAAAACTGGGCAGCTAGACGGCTCAGTGGATAGCGGCTGGGACTTGAATCAAGAATAGCTGAGTTCAAATCCAGCTTCAGATACTTATTAGCCCTGTGACTTTGGCCAAGTCACTTAATCCCGTCTGCCTCAGTTTTCTCAACAGCAAAATGGGAATTATAACACCACCTACCTTCCAGTTTTGTTGGGAGGATCAAATGAGACAGTATTAGTAAATAAAATGGGAAATAACCCAGCCTACAGCGTTGTCTCAAGGCTCCGATGAAATCTTGTGTATGAAAGCACTTAGCATAGCACCTGGTATATAGTAGGTGCTGTATAAATGCTTATTCCCTTCCCCAGGGTCACACAGCTGGCCAGTAAGTGTCTGGGGTAGGACCTGAACCCAGGCCCTCCTGACTCCAAGCCATAGCATGTGCACCTTGGTGCCCCTCAGTCCTGGGCCTTCTGGTCAGCAGAGGGAGGCAGGAGGCTGGCTGCTTTCTCATTTTTCTTTCCCAGTTGTCTTTTATAGATTTTCTCATATAACAGGACTTCCTCCCCTAGCCCTCCTCTGCCCCCTCTTCTGGTGCTTACAGTGGCTCCAGAGACAGACCCTGGGGGGTCAAGGGAGGGGTCCTATAGTCCAGCAGAGCAGGACTTGTCTCACTCCCCTACAAATGTTGACTAGGATTTGGGGTGTGTGTACGTGTGTGTGTGTGTGTGTGTGTGTGTGTGTGTGTGTGTGTGTGTGTGTGTG
>NW_020946749.1:0-5282 GCF_900497805.2 Vombatus ursinus | reverse complement strand
GTGTGTGTGTGTGTGTGTGTGTGTGTGTGTGTGTGTGTGTGTGTGTGAGATAGTGCCTGCACCCTCACCAAATCTCAACGAGTGGTATGCATTGAGGCATTTGGAACTGAGTCACTTGTCTTCAATCCCATGGCTTCATATTTTGATCTTTGAGGAAGGAAGGAAGGAAGGAAAGAAGGGAGAGAAGAAGGAAGGAGGGAGGAAGAAGGGAGGAGAGGAAAAGAGGAAGGAAGGAAGAAAGGAAGGGAGGGAGGAATAGAGTGAGGAAGGAAAGAAGGAAGAAAGAGAGGGAGGAATGGAGGAAGGAAAGAAGGGAGAGAGAAGGAAGGAGAGAGTGAATGGATGTATGGGTGAAGGTGTGAAGAAGCATTTTTGTGATTGAATGAATGAATGAGCCAGCTTACTGTGTGCCAAGCACTGTGCTAAGCTACAAATAGGTTCCTGTCCTCAAGAGGGAGGGAAGGGAATTAGCATTTATGAAGTGCCTGCTCCATGCCAAGCACTGTGCCTTAACAGTTATTATCACACTAGATTCTCACAACAACCCTGGGAGGGAGGTGCTATTTTTAACCCCGTTTTACAGATGAGAAAACTGAGGCAGACAGAGGTGAAGGGACTTGCCCAGGGTAACCCAACTAGTAATTGTCTGAGGCTGGATTTGAACTTGGGTTTATCCTGACCTCAAGCGTGGCTGTGTCACCAGCTGCCTCCTTGATAAGAAAGTTTAGCTTCCAGCAGCTAGATGGAAAGGCCCACTGAAGTCCTTAGGGTTTGCCAGGGCTCCCCCCTCTGGTAGCCTTTTCTTGGGAGAAGAGCAGATGTTGGGCCATCATAAATAACACCACCACGGCCACGCCCTTCCCCCTCTGGAGCAGGCATGCTCCCCTGGAGCCAGACCAGCGGATGCCAAACATTTTGCCTATATTATCTCATTCAGTCCTCACCACTGCCTGATATAGTATAGGTACTGTGGGTGTGATCATCCCCATTTTAGAGATGAGGAAAGTGGGCCTCTGAGGGATTAAGTGAGGTGCCCTGTAGCCACACAATTAATACATTTTAGAGGTAGGATCTGAATCCACATTTTCCTAACTCTAAAACCAATACTATCTGCTAATCCAGTTGTGTTTCTAATCTTAAATCTCTTTGTTTGAATGCATGTGAGAGACAGACAGACAGACAGACTCACAGATTGAGAGAGATTGCCTTACGTATTTCATGCTTTCTTTATTGTGTCCTGCAGATGCCTCGAGAAAACCCAGTGTAGACGGCTTCTCATCTGATTCCTGGCTGGAGATGGATGAGGAATCCTGTGAGCTGCACCCCCAGGAGGAGGAGAAGGAAAAGAAAGAGAAGGAGGATAAAGAGAAGGAAGACAAGGAAAAGGAGAAAGAAGGGAAGAAGGAAAAGGAAGAGAAGGAGAAAGAAGAGAGTGTGGACAAGGCACCCAAGCCATTGGTGCCACTGGTCCCACCTGTCCTCCCCCTCCCGCCTCTCCCACCCGTCCTGCCCTTTCTGCCCCCCCATGCCACCGCCTCTCCTACCAACACACCTGCGGAGGGCCAGGAGGCCACCATGAAAAAGCCCAAAGCAGCCTCCATGCGGTACCTCAAAAGGACTTTGTCCAACGAGTCAGATGAGAGTGTCAAGTCCGCCATGACCACAGATTATCCCAAAACCCCGACAGGCTCCCCCGCCACAGAAGTCTCCACCAAGTGGACTCACCTCACGGAGTTTGAACTGAAGGGCCTGAAAGCCCTGGTCGA
This sequence comes from Vombatus ursinus, assembly GCF_900497805.2. NCBI lineage: Eukaryota > Metazoa > Chordata > Mammalia > Diprotodontia > Vombatidae > Vombatus > Vombatus ursinus. The sequence continues at coordinate 3,516 of NW_020946749.1, read as the reverse complement.
GAAGCTTGAATCCCTTCCAGAGAACAAGAAATGTGTCCCCGAGGGGATCGAGGACCCCCAGGCCCTTCTGGAGGACATGAAGGTGGGTAGTGAAGGGCGTTGGAGGGGAAGCCCTTTTATGTCTCATTTCTGGAGCAGAGGGAGGGGGTGTCAGGAAAAGTCCTAGACCTCATGCTGGAAGGCTTTTCTAGCACCATTTATAGGAAGTATGGAATGGATGGAAAGTCATTTGTGAAATGTCAACTGTGTGCTGAGAGCTCGTAAGTGTTGAGCAATGGGACGAAGTGTTGGAGGCCGTCTTGACCTCCCTTTCCAGCCTGCCCCCTCCTCATTTTCTTTTTTTTCTTTTCTTTTTTTTTTTGGCTAGGCAGTGGGGTTAAGTGACTTGCCCAGGGTCACATAGCTAGTAAGTGTCAAGTGTCTGAGGCCAGATTTGAACTCAGGTCCTCCTGACTCCAAGGCCAGAGCTCTATCCACTACGCCACCTAGCTGCGCCCCCCTCCTTATTTTCCAGTTGAGGAAGCCGAGGCCAAAGGTCGTACACGTCATAAGCGTGAGAGGCAGGATTGGTCTGAGGACCTCTGAACACAGAGATCTTTCCAGGTCTGCATGCTCAGAGGATTTCACACCAGGCGGGGACCTTTGGGACGATCCAGTCTGGCTCCCCCATTTTACAGATGAGTCAACTGAGAATCAGAATCATTGAAGACTTGGCCATATTCACTTACTAAAGAGTGGCCTGGCTGGAATTCAAGCCCGTTCTCTTCTGATTTCAAATCTTTGTGTTCCTTTTCCTACCGCTGTTCCTCCTGCCACTGGACATCAGAGCCGGTCATGTGTGTGATCTCACTGGAGGGTCATAACAACTCTGTCAGCAAAATATTACAGGCCTCGTTATCAGTTTTCCCATATACTTATATGTGTACCCATTGTTTTCCCTCATAGTATAAACTCCTTCAAGGCAGGTTTCATTTTTGTCTCTGTATCCCCAATGGCTAGCATAGCTCCTTGTACACAGTAGGTGCTTAATACATGCTGTGTGATTAATTGATTATCCCTGTTTTACAGAACACAAATTCAACATTGGAAGGTCCCTTTGAGGCCATCTAAACAGGCTGAGAGGGTCACAGCCACCGAGTGTCAGAGGCAGAATTTGAACCTGTGTCAATGGTCCACAGTTACAGGCCATAGGGATGAAATCTCCAGCCATTGGGAAGGAGATAGATTCAAAATCTTCCCCATCTCCAGAGTTGTGGTCTCTACTTAGGCACCTATGAAGCCAGGATATAGATGGCCCTGGTGACTTAGGCAGTCTGGTTTAGGGGGACCTGCAGTCAGGAAGACGTGGGTCTGAATTGCTTCTTAGACACTTCACTGTGTAACCCTGGACCAGGCCCTTGATGTCCATTTCCTCACTTGTGAAATAGAGATGGCAGTAATAATGTTATTGTTGTCATGTCCTTATATCCTGTGCCATGTGTCCCTGGGTAGTTCTGAGGCACAGGTGAAAATGAATAAACATCAGAAGCTTTGTGAGCTTTAAAGTACTACATAAAACAATATTACTATTATTCCTAAATTTCTTTAAAATTTTTTGAGATATCCTTTTGTTTTTACATCACCTTCCTTCCCAGATATATCCTTCCCCAACAATCTATCCCTTTTTAACAAATAACAAAAAAGAGAGGTGGCGCAGTGGAGAAAGCGCCAGCCCCAGAGTCAGGTATTCTTGAGTTCAAATCTGGCCTCAAACACTTACTAGCTGGGTGACCCTGGACAAATCACTTAACCCTTAAGCCTCAGTTTCCTCATCTGGAAAAGGAAATGACGAACCACTTCAGTATCTCTGCCAAGAAAACCCCAGATGGGGTCATAAAGAGTTGGACATAACTGAAAAACGACTGAACAACAGCAAAAAAGGGGAGAAAAAAGCAGCTAAGGAAACTTAGAAGCAGATTATTTGCCTGACAATAGATGCGATATTCCACTCCTGTATCCCCCCACCTCTGTAGAGCAGGGAGGGAAGGTGTGTTTTTTCTCCCTCTCTCTTTTTAAGTTTGCTGGTCATTATTAATGGCTCTTGAAAGTTCTTACTGTGAGACCAGATTCAGACACCTGCTTGACTTCTCTTCTCTGATACCCTGATGCTCAAAGCCAGCTAAATTTGAGGGATGGGAAGGGGGCAGAGAAGCAGCTGAGGTTTATAACTTTCTGCCTTGAAAGCTTCAATAGGGGTCCTCTCCTCTTCAGGTGGGAAGCATTGGGTCGCTGTCGGAGAACCTTCAGGTGCAGGAAGCAGAGGGCAGTAGCGCTCACTTTCATGAAGCCATATGGGTCTTACTTGTATATTAAGGGGGTTTCTGATGGAAGGTCAGAGCTGAAAAGGAGCTTAGGCATCCTCAAACTTAACCCTTTCATTTCCCAGAGGACTTAATAGAGGCTTGAGTCAGTTAAGTATCTTTCTCAGAGCTCATACTACTAGTAAGTGGTAGGGCTGGGATTTGAACCCAGGGTCTCTGATAACATATCCATTGCCTTTGCCTGTCTGGACCCATCTTTTTGACAGAGGATGAAACTGAGTTTCAGAGGAAGGAAGAAAGGAATGAAACAAATATTTACTAAGCACCTACTATGTGCCAAACACTATGCTAAGTACTTTACATATATTATCTCCTTTGATCCTCCTGATAGCCTTAGGAGGAGAGGTGCTATTATTATCCCCATTTTGAAGTTGAGGAAATTGAGGCAAATAGGTAAGATGACTTGACCAAGGTCATACAGCTAGTGGCAAAATCAGAATTTGAACTCAGATCTCCTGCCTCTAAGCCCTAATTACTTGCACTGCTATGTGGTAATTTTTTTTTTAAATCGAACTGGTAACTATGGAGGTAATTTTTGTGATTTAAAAGAATTGGGTGACAATCACTTTAGTAGTATTAGTAGTAGCTGTAATTATTGTTATGATAAAATCTCATCAATTATTTCATCCAAAAGGTAAGAATGAGATAACAGTGATAACTATGCTAATATAATGATGATAACAATAATAAAAACAATAATAATACCTGATATATAATGTAGAAGAATGGATAGGGCATAAAAGTTAGGAAGACCTGGCTTCAGTTCCTGCTTCAGAAACTTCTAGCTCTGACCCTGGTTAAGTTACTTATCCTTTGTCTCCCTCAGTTTCTTCACTTGTAAAAGGAAGAGATTGGTCTAATTCTGGCTTGGTCATCTCCTTGTTACATAAGAGGTGGGCTTTGGAAGGTAGCCAGTAATTAATAATTAATAATCAGTGACTAATTATATTAATAATTAATTCTCCCCATTAGATTATAAGCTCCCTGAAGGCAGAGGACTCATCTTTTGCTTCCTTTTGTGTTCTCAGCACAGTGCCTGGCACATAGTAGGTGCTTAATAAATGTTTATTGATTGAAGGAGAAAGGGAGGTTTGAGGCCATTCTAGGCCGGGGGGGGGGAAAATGGGCATTTTCATTCCCATGACTGGTTTGGTGG
>NW_020946748.1:0-31836 GCF_900497805.2 Vombatus ursinus | reverse complement strand
TTCTTTCTTTCTTTCTTTCTTTCCTTCTTTCTTTCTTTCTTTCTTTCTTTCTTTCTTTCTTTCTTTCTTTCTTTCTTTCTTTCTTTCATTCTTCCTTCCTTCCTTTCTTCCTTCCTTCCTTCCTTCTTTCCTTCCTTTCTTTCTTTCTTCCTTCCTTCCTTCCTTCTTTCTTTCCCCATTCCTTACTACAGAGCACTCTTAATAAATGCTTGCTGACTTGCCTTCAGGCCCCTTCCAGCTCTGATATTCTCTGTTCTAAGGCTCCTCCAGGTTTGACATTCTCTGTTCTAAGAGCCTTCCCAGCCCTGACATTCTGTGTTCGAAGGCCCTTCCCTGTTCTGAGATTCCCTGTTCTAAGTTCCCTCCTAGTTCTAGCATTCTTTGTTCTAGGGGGTCCTCCCAGCTATGACATTCCATGTTCTAAGACCTCTTTGAGTTCTGATATTCCCTGTTCTAAGGCCTCTCCCAGCCCTGACATTCCTTGTTCTAAAACTTCCCCTCTCTCTGCTCTGACATGACGTGTTGTAAGGTCTCTGTCAGCTCTAACATTACTTGTTCTAAGGCCCCTCTAGTTCTGACATTTCCTTTTCTAAGGCCTGTCCCAGCCCTGACTTTCCTTGTTCTAAAACTTTCCTCCTCTCCAGCTCTGATATTACCTGTTCTAAGGCCCCTCCCAGCTCTGACATTCTATGTTCTAAGGCCCTTCCCACCTCTGACATTCTGTGTTCTAAAGCCCCTCCTACCTCTGATATTCCCTGTTCTAAGGCCTCTCCCAGCTCTGACATTCTCTGTTCTGAGGCCCCTCCTAGCTCTGACATTCCATGTTCTAAAGCCCTTCCCAGCTCTGATCTCCCCTGTTCTAAGACCCATCCCAGCTCTGATATTCCCTGTTCTGAGACCCCTCCCAGCTCTGACATTCCCTGTTCTGAGGCCCCTCCTAGCTCTGACATTCCATATTCTAAAGCCCTTCCCAGCTCTGACATCCCCTGTTCTAAAGCCTCTCTTAGCTCTCCATCTATGGACCTGAGGATATATTGCTAGATCTCACCGCTGCATCTCATACTCTGTGTGCTGGGCTCTCTGCCTCTGAACAGAATTATCAACTTGGAAAACCCTGCTTTTAAAATGTTTTCTCAAGAGCTTTTCCTTTGTGATCTTTTTAAAGAGTGACCTCAAAGAGCCCATACTTAGCCTGGAGCTATTGGAACAAACCATAGCAGCTGCTTGCATGGTAGCCCCTTTAAAGTTTTCAATGCCCTTTCTTCCCATGTGGCCTCTAGGTGGATTCCTCCCATTTTATAGACCAGTAGACTGAGGCACAGTCTGAGGAGTTGCCCTGGGTCACAGAGCTAGGAAGCTACAGAGGCCAGAGGCCAACCTTCACACCCACTCTCCAGGCACCAACCCGCTTTTCTCTTGGCCAGAAGTGCATTCATGGTACTACCTCTTAATGTTGATTTCCATAATATTGCTTCTGGTGTTGGGCACCATGAGCACCCAAGAATCCTCTGGAACCTTAATACCTTTGGAGGAGATTTCTTCTAGTGATGATGATAAGAAAGGAAAATGGTGGGAGGGAGGAGCATGGTGTGTTTTGTTTATCCCCTGTGCCCCTAAAAGGAGGAATTTCTTGTTCCTGCCAATCTCCCTTCATCCTGTTGAGCACCATCTTGGGTAGGTCATGGGATCTAGATTTACAGCTGGAAGGGACCTCATCTTAAAGATAAGACAATGGAATCCCAGGGAGCTGAACGATACTGCCTTGGGTCATAAGCTTCTGGGGTGGGATGGGGAATTTAAACCCACATCCTAGGCTCCAAGGCCTCTAGCTGGAAGAGCCCTCAGGGGCCATTCTATCCAACCCTCCCATTTTTCAGTAGAAGAAACTGAGGCCTAGGTTTTAATAGGGCCTGCCCGACGTCCTAGGTCACAGGGGATGTGACTTCTGAGTTAGTGTTTTACCCCACGGTAGGGCAGAAAGAATTCGGAGTCAGAGTGTTCTCCTGGGTTCTCTGATGCTGGCTCTGCCTGTGTTTTTTAGGTTAATCACCTCCCTTCTCCAGGGCTCCCATTTCTTCTTTATAAAGCTACTACTGCTTTCTAAGAGGAGCCTTCAGGGTGGTGGGTTCCCCCCTTACTGGAGAACTTCACGTGAAATTGGAGGACTGGCTTGGGCAACGGAGGCTGTTCAGGGCCTGGACTGAGAAAACCTGAATCTGGCCTCAGATATTAGCTGGGTGATGTTTAGCCTCCCTCTGCCTCAGTTTCCTTAAAATGGGGAGAATAATAGCCCCCCCAGTTGTTGTGAGGGAGGCCCCAGTCCTAACCTGCACCTGTGATTCCCCTCGGGCTTAGGGAAGTCCTCCTTCCATAGTCCTGTGACTGTCGAAATGAACCACCCAGGAAGATGTACTTGCTGGCCGGTCTCTTAGGCCGCTTCTCTAGCTAACATGCTAACATGTAGAAAGAATGCCCTGCCTTTTGTCACTTGAAGTTCCTGGTTCTGCTCTTTAGTAGCTGTGTGTCGTTGGGCAAGCAACTTAACAGCTCTGAACCTCAGTTTCATCATCTGTGAAATGGGCAGAAGAATACCTAGACTCCCCATCTCACTTGGTTGCGCTGTGAAGAGTGCTTGGGTTTATGAGCTGTTTTAAAAATGTAGTGCTCTGAACCCTGAATATTTATCACCCTCATCGCTTTCCTAATTTTGGTGGTGGGGATCTTACTGTGTCTTCTCTTGGGTGTGTAAATTTAATATGGGGTTTTCATAGGTGGCTAGGGATGCTATGGGAGGGTGAATTGGAGTTGAAGGAGAAATGCTGCTTAATGACCGAACAAAAGATCTGTGAAAAGATTTCCACTCTTCCCTTGGCTTCCTCTGATTACCTTCCACATACCCCCTGCCCCAACATATTCTTTCCTCAGAGCAAGAGTCAGGGAACAGAGAAGTTATTTGTCATGCAAAAGGCCCAGGAAAGGTCAGCATTGGCATAATGCACAGGGTGCCTTGCGCATAGTAGGTGATTAATTTTTTTTTTTAACCAGACTTATGATTTCCTTGGTAGAGAGAAAACCCCAAATGAAAGGAACCTGGCCATATATACATAGCTGAGCCCCTATCCTGCCCTATGTAGCCCTGGCTGTCTGGGGCACTAACTGTTAAGTGAATTGTCTAGGGTCCTACTTATCCTCTGGAGGACGTAACAGCTTGGTGTGATTTTTATCAAGTGCACAGATTCAGCAGTCAGCCCCAGAGGGACAGGACTGGGGAAGTGGGGGAAAGGCGTCCCAGGGAAGGTGACATTTCAGCTGAGTCTTGAAGAAAGCCAAGGGAAGCCAGCAGCCGGAGGGGAGGCTTACTACCTGTTTCACCTGGCCTTTATCCCTCTTGGGATTAGGAGAGTCCCCCAGAAGCCCTATCATAGTACTTCTCCCACTACCCTAAGAGATAGTTAGTGCTGGACTCTCAGGAGAGACTTGGGTTTGAATTCTGCCTCATCTGTAACATGGGGATAACAACTAAAGTGTAAAATGCCTTCCTCTGTATAATCCTGTGAGATGGGGGGGGTGTCAGTGTAATCCCCATTTTACAGAGGGGCAGACTGAGGTTCAGTAATTTCCCTGTCATCACATGACAACTAAGTACCTTGAGGTGAGGTTTGAACATGGGGTTTTTGGACTGTAGCTCGAACCAATCCATCTACTACCCCCTACTGATTCTCAGTCATACCGCTGTTATTACAGACATTGTTGAGGTAATGTACCTCAGGGCCAGCCTGGAGTCAGGCAGACCTGGGTCCTACCCCTGATGTCTACTGTCTGAGTTACCCTGGGCAAGTCACTTAACCTCCTAGTCCCCCCAGCTAACTTTTTTTTGGGGGGGGTGGGGAGGCAATCTGGGTTAAGTGACTTGCCCAGGGTCACACAGCTAGTAAGTGTCTGAGGCTGGATTTGAACTCAGGTCCTCCTAACTCCAAGGCTGGAGCACTACCTACTGTACCACCTACCTGCCTCCCAACTTTTTTAAGAGGTAAGTTACAGGGGTGGACCTACATTGGTGGAGGGACTTTCTTATATCCAGTGAAATGACAGGTCCATTCCAACCCACCCTCCCCCTCCAAAACCAAACCCTGTTGTTAGTACCTGTCTCTACAGGGTCCTTACCATTTAGGAGCTCCCATTCTTATGGGGAGACAACATGCAAATAACCACATATAGATGAGATACGCCCTGTGTAGACGTGAGGTGATCTCAGAGGGAGGGGGCTCAGAGAGGTGGGCCTGGAAGAGGCCTCCTGCCAAAGACGGGACTGGAGCTGAGCTTTGAAGAAAATGGAGCAGCTAGGATTTAGAGGTGAAACTTACTACCTAGGTGACCTTGGCTTTCCCATTCCTGGCCCTCAGTTTTCCTTATCTGTAAAATGAGTGAGTTGGGCCAGATGACATCCGAGGTCTCTTCCAACCCTAAATCTATGCTCCCAGGGTGAAAGACAGAAGGGAAGGCAGTCCCTTGCCCTCCAAGAGCTGACATTCCTCCTCCCCAAGAAATAACTGTCTGGATTCCTAGTTCTTGTTTTTCATCTCCATTATGTTCTGCGATTCTCACTAAAAGAACTTTCTTCATAGCCCTTTGGGGTAGAAAGAGATTATTGCCCCCATTTTACAGATGGGGAAATTGAGGCCTCAAGAAGGGAAGTGATTTGTGGAATGTCACAGGACTGGAGAGTTTGAAGCGTGGACCAGAGCCCAAGCCTTTTGCCTGCCTCGGGGTAGAGGGTAGAGGTCTCTCTCCCTGCGGTTGGTAAATCCAAATCCCTGCAAGGCTGGAAAACCAAGGGGTGGCCTGAGGATGGGGAAGGGGAATGAGGAAGTATTGTTTGGGCAATGAATCCACTCTGGAAAGCTGCTAGGCCCTCCACCCCCTAGTGGTGCTAAGGAGAAGCTGCAGGAGCTGAGGGGAAGAGGTTTCCTTTGTAGCCACGGTGCCAATCAAGTCCTTGCTTAATATCTGGGGAGCTGGGTGTGTGTGTGTGTGTGTCTGTGTCTGTGTGTGTCTGTGTGTCTGTGTCTGTGTCTGTGTTTCTGTCTGTGTGTCTGTGTGTTACTGAAAAAGACCTTCAGGGAACTAGACTTCAAATCCTCTTCTGCTTCTAACACTATGACCATGGCCAGTTCCCTTCCCCTTTCTGGCCCTCAGTTTCCTCCTCTGTAAAGTGAGGATGAACTAGCTGTCCCCGGAGGCCCTTTTTAATTATGATTATGTGATCCTCCCTTTCTGACACTTTCTTTGAAATAGGGAGTTCCCTGGATTGGGATAAGTGAAGGAGTCTCAAATCACAGCATTAGGGAGAAAAGAAGAAAGATATAGGCTATAGCCCTGAAAAAACCCTTTTGAGAATATTCGGGCCCGAAGTCCTCAGTGGGGGGGGGGTCTACCAGGTCAAAACTATTTTCATAATAAAATTAAGACATTTTAACTTCCAATACACACAAGTTTTCTTAGATATAACCCACTTTGGGAACTCCTCAGTAATTTTAAGAATGTAAAGGGTCCCAAGATCAAAAAGTTTGAGAGTGGATGATCTAGGTGATCTCTCTGTTATTTAACAGAGGAGGAAACTGAGGTCTGGAGAAAACAAGGGACTTTTCCAAGGTCACAGGTCTAGTAATTTAGGACACACAGACTATTTTGTCCTTACCATCCTGGACTTTACATGTTCTCTTGGGAAGAAATATAAATGTGCATGCATAAATATCTGTGTGATAATTTGATGTGGGAGAGAGGAATGGAGACCTCTCCCCACCCCCAACCATTAATGGGGTCAGAAAAAACCTTCCCATAGAAGATGGCGTCTGAGCTGAGTCTTAAAATCCTAAAAGGTGGAAGAGGTCAAAGGTGAGAAATGCATGTAGAATAAGGACTTAACTCACATTTTTTCTTATTTTTATTGACTTTTTTTGTTTCCATACCACTCTTTATTTTTGAACCTATCCCTTCCCCCTCAGAGGAGTGAGCAATCTTTTATAACAAAGGAAACATTTCAGCAAAATCAATCAGTACCTCACCAGATGATAGTATATGCAGTATTCGACAGCCATAGGTCCCCCCCTCTGTAAAGAGCTTTTTACTCTGGGACAAAACTTGGTCTATAGCTCTTTCCGTTTGTGGCACGTGGTAGGTGATTATGATGCCACAGAAAGTCTGGATAGATAGAATTGTTAGAATTTATATTTCCAGAGCCAAAATCTGCCTCCTTCTGTCTTACAGACTTTTGAGCTAGAACCCTCAGAGATTAAATTAGTTGGTCTTCTTTTCAATGTATAGGTCTTTTCTCCTGCCTCTAGTTTGTTTTTTTTTTTTCCTAAAGAAAAAATTTCAAGATGAGGGAAGAGGTGGGCTGGTTGTTAATGGCCAATCCTCACTGACCTCCTCTTGGACCTAGCTCTGACCTTGGCTCATTCCCATAAGGGGCAGGAGGGCATCTATAGCAGTTTTTCCTAAGTCAAGGCCATGGTGGTTAGTATCCAGTTAACTCCTAGTGGTTCAGGGGTCACTTGTGGTAGACCTGTCCTAAGTCAGGAGACCTGGGCCGGATCCCTCTATCATCTTGGCCTGGCCCTCCCCTCCCCCAGTACTGGAATTCCCTGGGCCTCAAGTTCCCTGCTCCACTCTGCAAAATGAAGGGTTTTGGACTATATGACAGCTAAGGTTCTTTCCAGCTTTTAAAATGACCAGGGCCCTCCTCTCCCCTGGGGAAATTGAAGGCAATTCTGGAGGATTCCTAGAATATTGGAGCTGGTGAGGACTTTTAGACAGTCCCAGTGAGTCTTTCCTTTCGAAGACTTGGTCTTGGAGAGGGGAGTGACTTGCCCAAGGTCACTTAGAAGTAACTGAGCAAGTGGGGAGATGGGAAGAGGGATGAACTTGGAGTCACCGGGCCTGAGTTCAAAACTCTGCTCCTCCACTTGACCTTGGGGCAGTTACTTAACCCCTGGGGTATCATTTTCTTCTTCCTCTGTAAAATGAGGGTAGTTCCAGCTTCCTAGATCCTGGAATCTTTGAACGCCCCTCCCAGGGCTGTCTGCCTGCCCCCTCCTCAGATTTCTATCCCCTCCAAGGGTGCCCTAGCCTATGGTCCCCATTCGATGCCACTCAGTGGCTGGGACACCGGGACACGGCCAACCTCGGAGAAGGATGTACTTTTGCGGAGGGCCGCCCGGACCCTCGTCGGGCCTGGGTGCATGGGCTGGGGGAGGAGGGGGTCTGGGAGAGTGAGTGGAAGTGGCCCTCCCCCCTCGCGTCCCCTCCCCTCCCAGGCCGGGCGAGCTGTGGGCGGCGGCGTCCCCTGCTGCTCGCTGGGGCTGGGCGCTGCCGCCGCGGCTGCCGCGTCCCCCCCCTTGCAGCCAGCCACCCGCCCGCCCGCCTCCCGCCCGGGCTTCGGCTCGGCTCGGCGCTGGTGTTCAGTTTCAGCGCGGGGATGAGCGCGGCCAGCTAGCCCCCAGCTCCCGGGAGGAAGGAAGGAAGCCCGCTCGGCGGGACAGAAGACCAGGCTCCCCTGGGCTCCCCGGCAGCTGGGGCCGAGGAGGCCAGGGTAACCCCAGCTGGCGACCGCGGGGGCGGCGCGGCGTGGCGTGGCGCGGCGTGGCGTGGCGCGGGCAGGGCCGGCCCGGCGCGGGCTGGGCAGGGCTGGGGAGGGTGCAGCGGACCTGCGGCGCCCCCCACCCTGGAGCGCTGTAGGTGCCTGCGTGGGGGTGTGCGCGCGTGTTGTGTGTATGCCTAGCTGGGTGTTGTGGGCTGGTCTTCAGCTTGTGCCCCGGAGGGGGGGAGGAGGAGGAGGAGGAGGCGGCTGTGAGCGGGTGTGCTAGCCCGCCTCTGTGCGCAGATCTAGGGGTGTGAGTGCGCGCGCGCGCGTGTGAGTGTGTGTGTGTGTGTGTCCCGGCTTTGTGTGGGTAGGAGCTGCGCGCGCGTGTATCTGTGTGCGTGTGTGTGTGTGTTGGGGGGATTGGAGAGGCTGATATGTGTCCTGTGTGTGTGCATGTGCGCGCGCGCCTGCGCACCCTCCTTGCTGGTCACCCCCGCTCGGTCCGGGATCCGGACCTCCGCTGGAGGGGACGCCCACTGTACCCGTCCTCACCACCCGCCAGCTAGGCGGGCAGGCGGAGTTTTCTCAAGTTGGAGGACTGGGTGAAGCCGCCCGGGGCTGGGGGTGGGGAGGAAGGGGGCGGGGACGGACGCGGGCGCTCCCTGCCTCCAGGGGGAGGACCCTGAGCAAGAACTGGAAAGTTGATGCCCTCAGGTGCCCCGACCCTCCGAGCTCTCACCCAGTTAAGGCTCATTGTAGGGGGGACCCCCTCTAGGCGTCCGGTTCGGGGCTTCCTAGCTTTTTGTTTTTGTTTTTGTTTTTGTTTTTTTTTTTTGCGGGGGTAGGGGTCTTTCGGCACCCCCGTCCCCAGCCCCGGGCTGTGACTGTAGGAGGAGTGTAGTCCCCATCTCCCGCCCTGGAAAAGCCCAGGCTAAGCAGGGCCGCCAATCTGGAGACCCGGCAAGACAGAGAGACAGACGTGTGTGGCTGTGCGCTGTCCGTGCCCACGGGTGGGCGCGGGAGGAGCAGCGGGCCAGGGCTGGCCGGGGCTAGGCTGGGGAGGAGGGGGGAGATTAGTTGGCTGTGGCAGAGAGCTGTGCGTGGCCCATGTGACTGCGGTGTGCTTTGGAAGAGGAAGCAGCAGAGGTCAGTGCAAAGGCGTAGCTTACCGGAGCCATGCAGCCAGGGGAGGGGGGAGGAGAGGACAGGAGAGATGGCAGGGGCCACCCTTCCCCTTAGCAACCCCCCTCAGCCAGCATCCTTGTTCAGACCAAAGCAGCTCTCTTTCCCCGACAGCCCGCAGTGATACAATGGCTGGAACGTCCAGCTTGGGGGTGGGGAGGAGGGGAGAGGCTGCAAGGGGACCTGGGGCCTCCGGGGCTGCTGCTGGCGACGCGAGGCCGTGACCTGCGGAGATGAGGCTGTCCCAGGCCTTCTCCCTCTCTCCCCGGGGAGTGTGGTCGAGAAGTTTATACCTCCTTTCCCCAACTGACTTTCGGCTTGAGTTGCTGGTGGCCAGCTGGAGGGGGAGTGAAAGCTTGGGCGCTAAGCTTACACTTAGGAGGACTGGATACCCGGAGTCCGTGGGTTTCCTAGAAGTAGACGTGTTTGGGGGCGCAGGGGGGTAAAGTTTGGCTGGCGTCCATCACCTATGGAAGGGGAGGGAACTTCGTCACCAGCTCCCTCCCCTGATGTCTCTAGACACCTGAGCCCCATTTCAGTAATGAAACAAGTTCGGGGGGTGACGGTAGTCTGAAAGGGGTTCTCTCTCCCAAAACGGGGTTCTGAGGCTTTTCTTCCCCAAGATTCACGTTCAGTAGGAGCCGAGCCAAGATTTTAAAAGGAAGAAAAGAGGAGAGAATTTGAGGGGATGGGGTTGGGAAGGACTAATATTTTGAAACGATGCCTTTTGAAGAATCTAGTTGGTTCTTTGAGGTGTGGTTGGTTCCGAGCTTCCCAAATGCTGCTCCCCCGATGCCCTCTTTGGAGGAAGGAAGAGTTAGGTGGAGATGGGGGCTGCAGCCAGTTCCGAGGCTGGGCTGGGCCGGGCTGGACAGGGGAAGAAGGCAGGGGCAGACGGCCCATCGGTGTCCAGCACAAGGTGCCCACAGCCCAGCCAAGGCTGTCCAGCTGAATAGGACTTTTAAAAAGGCAGCGCCAATGCCTGCCGCCTGTCTGGGGGACAGCGCTGCGCCCTGTTCTGTCAACTACAGCCCTCCGATGGGGTTGCTAGGCAGCCAGGCTCTGATGTACGGGAAGGCCCTGTGATTTGCTAGCCTCCTGCAGACACATGGTTAAGGTTCCCTCCAGCCTATCGGGTGGAGGGATGGGGGGCACGCCGTTTGCATACTGCCAAATGCTCCTGTACCTGAACGTGGGGTGGGAAGGGGGAGCAAGGAAGGGAAAGAGAGACAGCTCCCCCCTCCCGCTCTTTCTTGAGCTCCAGCCCCCTCGCCATCCTTTCTCTGGACCAAGTCTGGTCCAAAGGTGCTGCTGCCCTCTCCCCCTTACCCCGAGCCCTCCCCTTCCCCAGACCATGGAAAAGGAATGTGGAACGAGGAAAAGAGGTCAGTGGGGTAAGAGCGTGTGTGTGTGTATGTGTGTGTGCACAAGCGTGTGTGTGTGCGTGTACAAGCGTGTGTGTGCATGGTCTCAGTGGTGTAGCGGGGTGCATGCAGTGAGGCATCGTTCTAGATGGTGCCTCATTTGGGGAGGGGACCCGGAGGGTCTGGAGCCTGGGCTCCATCCACGGAGCTCTCAGCTGCTGCTTTTCCAGGGTTGCCCCTCTTCCTTTTCACCCTCGCCCACCACCTAGGAGGGCAGACCAGGAAGGAGGGGGCGTGCTCTCCAGGTGGGCAGCCCTTTCTTTTCCCACTTTGCAGTTGTGGTATGAGCAGGGAAAAGGGGGAGCAGGGACCAGTTGTCGCTCCTAGAAGGCTTTGCTGGGGTAGCGTTGAGGCAGGGGTAGCAGAGGAGGAAAGGACCAGCTTTGGAGTCCCGGCTGGTCCTCCCGCTTCCCATGTGACCATAGCCAAGTCACTTTATTATCTGTGTGGGCTCCACTGTCTTCATCCATGAAGTCGAGGGCTGCCGCTGTTCTGTCTCCACATCCCATGCTTTGGGTCTCTCTCTACCCAGTCATTTTATGCTTATTCCTGCCAGTTCCTCTGAGGACCCTTTTGTGACCCCTCCAGCCCCCAGCCCTCATCGCCCTCCTTACCCCTCACCAAGGACTGCCCAGTGACCCCTCTTGTACTGTCACTCGGCTTTCAGCCTGTCTACCTCCCCAGTGGAGACTGGGAGCTTCTTGAGGGCAGGGAAGCCAGCTTGGGTACCTTGTCTCTTCCTTGGTTCACTGTGGGTATTCAGGAGGTGGTAGATGGATAAATGGATGAAGGAGGGGGTCATTGGGTGTTAGGGATGCAGAGGTCAAGTAGGCAGCTGACTAAGCCCAGCCAGGGCCCAGCTGAGGAAAAAGGTCAGGCTAGCACCTGTAACTGCAGGTGGGCCCTGGCCGGAGCTGGGAGTGGAGACAGGAGGTGGGGAGGTAATGACACATGAAATAGCCTGTGGTTTGGTACCAGTCCATGGAAGACACTCTCCCCCTGCCAGAAGGGGCAGGTAGTCACAGTCTGGCCATGGTCACCAAACCCAGGGCCTTCTCGTAAGGGGATCACCCATAGTATCTGGATGTTTATTTGCCCTCCAAAATTCCCCTATGTCTCAGGTGAGGGAGGTACCTTTGGGGTATGATGTAGCCCCCCATGAAACAGGCTCTCAGGGTTCTGTTTCTTTCTCCCCCTTGGGTGCCTGCAGATACTGTCTGATGAGCGTCAAAGGTTGTTTCACGGACTTCCATATCGATTTTGGAGGTACATCTGTCTGGTACCACGTCTTCCGGGGCAAGAAGGTGAGTGCCTCCTTGACTTATGCCAGAGTCCCCTCTCATACCTGTATCCAGAGCGGGGGTGGAGTTGAAAGGACACTAGGTTTAGAGCTTATAGACCTGGGTTGCAATCCTGGCTCCGTCACAGTCATTGCCTGCCCATGTCATGTCACCTTGGTCAGGTCACTTTCTCCTTTTGTTGGGGCCTCAGTTTCGTCACCTGTAAAATGAAGGGGTTGGACTAGATGGTTTGTAGGGGGCCTTCCACTTCTAAATCTGTGACCTTGGACAAGATGCTTCATCTATCTGGGCCTCAGTTTCCTCATCTGTAAAAATTAAGGGCTTGAATGAGATGATTTCTCCAGGCCCTTCTGGCTCTTAGTCCTATGATCCTCTTTTCCCCTCCTCCACCCAGGTGATAGATCATTTCTCAACCCTGCAGGAGCCCCCCACACCCCTGCCCTACCCTCAGGATTGGAAGGTATCCTTCTGCTTTGACCCAGTCCTTGGGGCTGTTGGGTAGAGACCAGAGGATCTGGGTCTGGGGAATTCAATCAGGAACCACAGCTCAGAGTTCATACAGTACTAAAGGCTTTTGGGTCTGACGACCTGAGTTCAAATGTTGCCGTTTGATACTTGTGTGACCTTGGGTAAGTCACCTCATCTCTCTAGTCCTGTTTTGTCATCCGGGGACTCTAGGCTTCTTCTGAGACTGCTTCTGGCTCTGCTGTGAACCCCAGGACAGGGACCCCTAAACTTTGTGGGGCATTTGTCATAACGTTCAGACAGCACCCTTGCGGAGCCAGACTTTACACAGGAAAGAGGGACGTGAACAGAATGTTTCCAGAGGCAGCTTGAGGGTGGTCATAGAATGCTGGTCCCAGATCCTACCAGTGATACTAGCTAAGTGACCCTGGGTAAGCCCCTTGACTTTGCCAAGGCTCTGATTGCTCATCTGTAAAATGGGGTTAATAATAACTAGCATTTGTATGATGCTTCCAAATTTGCAAAGCGCATTATAATTGTTATCTCATCTGATCCTCACCAGGAATCCTGGGTGGTAGGTGCAATTATTATTCCTAGTTTACAGTTGGGGAAACTGAGACAGGCAGGTTAAGTGACTTGCCTAGGGTCACAATAGATAAGAAGGATCTCAGGTTAGATTTGAACTCAGATCTTTCTGACTCCAGGCCCAGCACTCTACCTGCTTGCCATCCAGCTACCTCTAGTTGTCCAGGCTCAAAGGAGATGAAAATTATGATAAATAATAATAATGGTAAAGAGGTGCCTACTTGGCCCAAGTAATAGACCATTGGACTGGGAGCTCTTTGAACCCTCGATTCATGCTGGGCCTGCATTTAGAAAAACCCTAGTTCAAATCCTTAGATAGTATGACCCTGGGCAAGTCACTCATCCCCTGTCTGCCTCAGTTTCCTCATCTATAAAATGGGGATAATAATAATAATAATAGCATCTGCCTTCTCATGGTTGTTGTGAGGATTAAGTGAAATAATAATTGTGAAGCATTTTACAGACCTTAAAGTGCTATATAAATACTAGTTTTTCATTATCACATCATCATCATCATCAGAAAATTAATAGAGCTTTAAGGTTCAAAAAGTGCTTTATACATGGTATCACATTTGAGCCTTCAATCAGTCAGTCAACAAACATTGAGAAGCATTTTGCTAATGAATGGGGGATACAAAGACAAAAAAAGAAACATTTCCTGCCCTCACATTGCTTATGCTCTATTGAAGAAGACAAAATAACCCTGTGAAGCAAATGCTACTCTCATCCCCATTTTGTGGATGAGGAAATTGAGGCTCAGAGCATTACTAAAGTTTAAAGCACTCTCTATATTCTTATTATTGTTGTCCCGGGGTCAGAGGTTAAGGGAAAACACTCCAAATTTATATTCAGGAGATCTGGGTTTGAGTTATGACCTGCTTGGGGTATGTGTGACCTTGGGTGAGTCATTTTACTTCTGAGCACTGTGTCTTCATTTACAAAATGAAGGGGTTGGATTGGATTCTAAGGCACCTTCTGTCTGTTTTTTAAATGGGGTGGACGTATCTTTATAGGTTTGCTTTGGCTTCTGGGTCCCATGGCCTAATGGACATGGGGCTAGGTGTTGTCTGTCTTTGTGAGAGAGAGACAGAGAGAGAGAGAAGGGGAGAGAGAGAAAGAGAGGGAGAGGAGAGAGAGAGAAGAGGAGAGAGAGAGAGAGGGAGAGGAGAGGGAGAGGAGAGAAGAGGAGAGAGTGTGTGTGTGTGTGTGTGTGTGTGTGTGTTTTGCACACAGTCTTGCTACAATCTCTCTTCCAGATGTTTTTCCTCCTACTGAGCAGATAGAAGGTGGGGATTTGTTTTATTTTATTTTTAATTTCTGTATCTTCTGAAATCTCCTGGCCCCGCCCCTGCTTGGCAGAGTGCCCCCCCCACTTAACACTGACGGACCAGTGGGGATTGGATCGTAGGGGAGCCCCTTCATCTTGGGGCAGAATCCAGAAGAGGGGAACCCTGGGATTTCAGACCTGCAGGAGCCCCAGTTGATTAGAGAGGCAGTTTGCTGCAGGTCTGGAGTTGGAAGCAGGTGAGCCCTGAGTTCCAATTCTGCCATGGAATCCTAATTATTGGTTTAAGCATTTAACCACTCCAAGCTTCAGGTTCTGCATCTATAAAATGGTGATAATAAAATCCAAGGCCTTTACTACCTGGGGTAATTTCCAGGCTCAGATGACATCACCAAAACAATCTTTTTTTTTTCTTTGGTGAGGCAACTAGGGTTAAGTGACTTGCCTAGGGTCACACAGCTAGTGTCAAGTGTCTGGTTGGAGACCAGATTTGAACTCAGAACCTCCTGACTCCAGGGCCGGTGCTCTATCCACTGCACCACCTAGCTGCCCCAACAATCATCTTTAATCATCTACTATGTGCCTGCCACTGTGCAAGGGATACAAAGGCAAAAGCAAATAGTCCCTTCTATTAAGGATTATAGATGTAGAGTTGGGAGAAAGGAAATAAGCATTTATTAAGTGCCTTCTGTGTGCCAAGCACTTACAAATATTATATCAATTGATCTTCACAATAAGCCTGAGAGGTAGGTGGTATTATTATCCCCGTTTTACAGATGAGGAAACTGAGGCAGACAGTGCCTTGCCCAGGTTCACACCTTTAGAAATTGTCATAGGCTAGATTTGAACTCGGGTCTTCCTGACTTCAGGCCCAGTGCTCTATCTGCTGCACCATCAGTGCCAGCTGCTATGGCCCTTTCGAGGTCCCATGGGAGAATTCATGGAGTGTCATACATAGGTCATAGGATCATAGAGGGCTTCATTTTACATCTGGGGAAACCGAGATTAGAAGTAAAGAGACTTGGAGAGTTGGTGCTGAGGTGGGATTTGAACCCAGGTTTTTTGCACAACCACCTACTACAGGCAGCCACCTAGCTTGGGTCCCTCCTTTCCAAGCAGATCCCTGTCTCCTCCACCCAAATCTCCACGCCCGTCCACGCCCGGAATGTGGCCGGGCATGGCTGTGAGGGATTTGGTTTCCTTTCTCAGATCTTCTGGCTGATCCCCCCCACCTTGCACAATTTGGAACTCTACGAAGAGTGGGTGCTGTCGGGGAAGCAGAGTGACATCTTCCTGGGGGACCGAGTGGACCAATGCCAAAGAATTGAGCTGACCCAGGGCTACACGTTCTTCATCCCCTCCGGTAAGTGCTGGGCGGCGTCTTCGGAGCCGAGGTTGACGCCTCTGTGCTGGTCGGCTCCCTCCTTTGAAATGACTTCTTGCAGACCAGACACTTGACACTTACTAGCTAGCAGTGTGATCCTGGGCAAGTCACTTAACCCCAACTGCCTTAAAAAAAAAAAAAAAGGAAAAAGGAAGAAAAATGGAATGACCTCTTGGCCCAGACCAGACACTTGACATTTACTAGCCGTGTGATCCTGGGCAAGTCGCTTAACCCCAACTGCCTTAAAAAAAAAAAAAAAAAAAGGAAAAAGAAAGAAAAATGAAATAACCTTTTGGCCCACTGGCTGCCGGTTACTTGCTGGAGAGGTGCGTCTCTTAGAAATAGTGCCGCTTCTCAGACTTACTTTCTTGGGGGGTCCTGGATGAACGTCACTTAATATACTGCTCGTGCCTTTGGGGCCCCCTTTTGTCTAGGAGGGCTTTCTATTGGACATGGGTCTTTTTTTTCAGAGGTGAGGGTTCTATTTCCCTTTTACTCTTTTCTTCCTTTTTTTTTAAGACAATTGGGGTTAAGTGACTTGTCCAGGGTCACACAGCTAGTGTCAAGTGTTTGGTCTGAGGCCAGATTTGAACTCAGGTCCTCCTGACTTCGGGGTCGGTGCTCTATCCACTGCACTACCTAGCTGCCCCTTTTACTCTTCTCCAGATGCTCCTGGAGCCTGGTCTGACTCTTGGTGCTGGGAGGCAGTGAGGGCACAGTAGGACCAGGGTTTAAACCCCGTCTTTACCACCCGTGTGACTCTGTGCATATCATTTCCCTTCTCCAGTCTCCCTCAGTCTCCCTTTCTTTATGACCTTTTTTGGGGGGCTTTTTGGTTAGGCAGTTGGGGATAAGTGACTTGCCCAGGGTCACACAGCTAGTAAGTGTCAAGTGTCTGAGGCCTGGATTTGAACTCAGGTCCTCCTGACTCCAAGGCTGGAGCTCTATCTACTGCACCACCTAGCTGCCCCTCAGTTTCCCTTTCTTCAACTAGAACGATTGGTCCCTTCCACCCCTCGATTTCTGCTCTGATGAATGGGCCAGGCTAGGCCTAACGGTCCTGACTCGGTCAGAGCCCGTGAAGATGCTATGGTCCGCAAGGTGGGCCGCTCTGTCATTGGGACCCCAGACTGACAACTCGTGACAGAGAGTGTCACGAGTTTTCCCGGGGCAGTCTGGGAGCAAAGATAAAGGGGATTGTGGAAGGACAGTGGGAAGCAGATGGAACTCAGTGATAAGAAACGTTAAAAAAAAACCCAATCCTATCAGCTGTACAAATATAGGATGGGAAAGACGCATCTTAACAAGTAATTCATGTGATGAGACCTGAGCGCCGTATGAGTCAGTCGTGGCTGTTAATGTGACCTTAGGCAGAATTAAGAGAAGTCAGACCGGGGCGGGGGGATGTTGGAGCTGAGATTGCCTTGATATGGGGGACTCCCAGTGTGGAAGCTTCCTCCCACACTACTGATCAGCCCTGTGTCTTGGTCTGTGTGAGAGGCAGGCCTCAGGCCTTCCTATTTCTTTTTTCCCTATAGATCTTGTATTTTTTTATCTCAAAACATAAGGAGTTTGTGGGGCAGATTCTATCAGGCTTAGTGAATGATTACCTGGGAGAAGGAACGTCCCACTGTCCCTAGTCCTGATGCCGCCATTCTAGGAGGGGGGTGGCTGCCTCTGGACGTCCTAAGGTCGTAGCGAAGGGAGACGAGAAGAAGGGGCTTAGAGCCGTGGGGACTGTCAGAGGGTTTGGGAGCTTAGAGATCCTCTAATCCACAGCAGAGGGGGCTGGACCCTGGATCCAGGGTTCAGGGACTGGTCCAAGGTCACACAGTTAAGTCTCAGAGTTAGGATTCTTAACCCTTTCTTCATCTCCTAGAGGAGAGGAGAGGACTTTCTTAAAGTCACACAGGCAGCACCTCACTGTTCCAAACATGGGACAGCCACGTCCTTGTTGGGTGAATCGGGTGGGGAACGTGCGGCCTCTTGACTGAGTCCAAGATTTACAGAACAAATCCTTTTATGAAGGGGGTTTGTTCTGTGAAGTCTGGACTCAGTCTGAGGGCGGCGCTCGAGGACCTAGAGGGCCGAGTGTGGCCTCGAGGCCGCAGGTTCCCCTCTCCTGGTGTGAATCATGGGCCCTGAAGCAGCTGCGTTGTTCAGATTCGCACCGCACGCCTCCATTGGGCTGGGATAAGTATTTTTATAGGATCGCCATAGTTTACATAGGTGTGACCTCAGATAGTTTGTGTTTGAAAGCTGATTGGAAGCCGGTGTGCCACTCGGACCTCAAGGACCACCACACGGAAGAGGGGTGTATATATAGACTTGCTCTGCCTGGCCTTGAAGTTCTGTCCGGGCAAAATTCAGTTCAGTATCGAGAAGTCTTCTCATTTAGTGCCGTCCGGTAGCTCTACTTGGAATGGGCTTGCAATGTTGGTAGTGAGACCCCCATCATTAGAGGTATTTAAGCAGAGGGAGGTCGGATAACCTCCCGGATGATGTTGAGGAGATTTCTGCATAGAGAAGAAGGTTGGGATGGTGACTTCCAAAGGTCCTTTCCAATTCTGAGACTGTTGCTCAAGGGGTAGAGGGTTAGGTTTCCAACAGTCCCAAGGCTGGCTGTGGGTCAGCTTGTCTGAGCTGTGGGTGGGGGGCATTTAGATGCTCAGATTGGTGCCTGGGGCTGAGGCTGACCTTCAGGGAATGTGGACAGCATTGTGTTATGTGGTGTAGAAGTAAAGTCTTACTCTCTGTCACCGCTTTGAGGAGTAGTGATGAGTGGTGACCCGGCTTGGTCCAGAGGCCTGGCTGTTCTTTGAAGGTTATTGAGGGGATGAGGAGGGACTTCTGGGGGCAGGGCCCAAGTCATAAAGAAGGTGCCTCTCAGCGGGGGAGTTTAAACCATCTGTTGTCCCCTGGTGGTAGATTGTAAAGGTCCTTCTGGGACTGATATTCTCCGAGTATCTGAAACTAGATGTCTGTGAAAGGGCAGTTCCTGGGGATTCTCAGAAAGCCCGCTTTTAGGCATGGCCCTGCCATGGGTTGTTAAATGTTCTTGGGCAAATGGCATCTTCTCTGTCTTCTAGAGTCCTCTTGTAACACAGGGGAAGCTGGATTAAATGATCTCTAAGGTTCTTCCTAGCTCTAATGTTCTAAGGGACCTCCCTGCTCTGACATTCCATGTTCTAAAGTCCTTCCTAACTCTGATATTCTGTTCTAAGGACCCTCCCAGCTCTAACATTCTCTGTTCTTAGGCCCCTCCCATCCCTGAAATTCTGTATTCTAAGAACCCTCTCCTCCCTGACATTCTGTGTTCCAAGAACCCTCCCAGCTCTGATATTCCCTGTTCTCAGGCCCCTCCCCGCTCTGACGCTGTTCTAATGCCCCTCCCCAGCTCTGACATTCCCTGTTCTAATAACCCTCCCCCAGCCCTGGCAGTCTGTTTTAAGGCCCCTCCCATGTTCTGACACTCCATGTTCTAAGCTCCATTTTCTAACGCTCCATGTTCTAAGCACCTTCCCTGCTCTGATGTTTTCTGATTTCAGGCTTCTTCCAATATTCTGTGATTGTGTAGCCTGGACAAGCTTCGATCCTCATCACTTTTCCTGAGTTAGAACAAATATTGGCACTTCCTCTTTCTGGTCATTAGTCAGAGTGGGCACGCTTCCCCCAACCCCCCTTGCTTTGGGTCAAGGTACAGGTACGGAGGCTGGGGGCAGCTGTATCTGGGTGATAAGCAATGTCCGGGTTAGAAGCGATGTTGCAGAAGGAACACAGAGAGGCAGGCTTCTCTGCCAGAGAAAGCCAGGACCAGGGCAAACTGGCTTGAGTTTTGCAGCAGGTCAGATGCCAGATGGGTAGAGACCCAAGGAATTGTTGATTTATCATGCCATGGAAAGGCTGCAGATAAGGGGAGACGGAAAAGGGTCCGAATTTGCTTCTCAGTAGCAAGGGAGCGCCTTGGAGACCCGGGGAGACCTGTAACGATCCTCTTGGCATCCTGCCCAGTGTCTGTCCCTGCCATGGACGTAGATCTGGACCCTGAGATTGTTGGCATGTGCCCTCTGGAGGTCGGGGGAGGTTCACCACCCTGGCCCTCTGGGTCTCCATTTAGAAAATGGAGTGAATGAAGCCCAGCCCTCCTCATCTCTTAGAGATGTGGGCGCGTGAGGTTGAATATATTACAGTGATTTTATCTCTTACAAGAAAAAGTGCTCCCTGTTCTTGATCACCGAGCTCTTCCTGGGTGCCAACTGCTTGGCCCAGGAGGCCTGGGTTCTGGCTTTGGCGCAGTCGCTGTCTGCCTCTGTGACCGCCCAGTCTGTCTGTTCATTAATCTGTCCAGTCGGAAAGCATTTATTTGTGCCAGGCACCAAGTCAGTTCCTTTCACGGTTTGAACCTCAGTTTTCACATCTGTAAAATGGGCCAATAATCTGTTGCCTGAAGACTGTAAGACCTTGAGTCTCGACCTAGAAAGCGCTTCAGAGACTTCCTAGTTCAACTCCCTCATTTTACAGATGAGCACACTGAAGCCCAGGGAGGTGACTCGCCCAAGGTCACGCCGGTAGTAAGCATCAGAGTGTGGATTAGAACTCAGCCCCTCTGACTCCCTGGCCATTGTCCTTTCCACTGGATCATGATCCTGCCTCCAGGGGGCTCAGCCACGCAGTTTCTTCCCTGCTCCATTTTCTGCTTCCCTTTTCAGTGTGAGGAAGGTGACCCCACCTCTGTCCTGACCCTTTTTTCCCCCACTGCCTTGGCTCTAGGGGGCCAGGTGGTAGCGATGGATCCCCCCTCCCCCCAGCCTCTTTTCCCTGGCTGGGTTTGCCTCAGGGTGCCGTGGGGTTCTGGCTCCCAGATGTGTGATGGCCCCAATCCGGAAGCTGGAGACATGTGCCAGCCTCCTGAATTCGGTAACCAGCCTGCCGGTGTTAGAACACCTGTTCCCTGGCACTCCTGCTGTAATGAGATGCTGGGGCAGGGGAAGGCTTTTTGTGAATGGCTCAGGGAACCTTCAGTGTTATTCACGTCACCTTATGGACTTCATCCCAGTGATAACAACATTTAGACATTGGAGCAGATGGTAGGGGCTGGGGGAGGGCAGGTTCAGGGATTGGAACCCAGCTCGGGAACCTCCGTGGAGCTGGGCAGGCTACTCCGGGCTCTGTAGGCTGGGGCTTGTGGGGGGGAGAGAGGAGGAAAGCCAGGATGTGAGATCGAGGCAGCGAAGGGGCTTCTTCAGCATTATTCCTTCCCTCTCATCCCTCCCTCTCTTCCTTTCTCTCTCCCTCCCTCCCTCCCTTCCTTCCTTCTTTCCTTCCTTCCTTTCTCTCTCCCTCCCTCGCTCTCTTCCTTTTTCTCTCCCTCCCTCTCTTCCTTTCTCTCTCCCTCCCTCCCTCTCTTCCTTTCTCTCTCCCTCCCTCCCTTCCTTCCTCCCTTCCTTCCTTCCTTCCTTCCTCTCTCCCTCCCTCCCTCCCTTCCTTCTTTCCTTCCTTCCTTCCTTTCTCCCTCCCTCCCTCTCTTCCTTTCTCTCTCCCTCCCTTCCTTCCTTCTTTCCTTCCTTCCTTCCTTCCTTCCTTCCTTCCTTCCTTCCTTCCTTCCTTCCTTCCTTCCTTCCTTCCTTCCTTCCTTTCTCTCTCCCTCCCTGCCTTCCTTCCTTCCTCTCTGTCTCCCTCCCTTCCTTCCTCTCTCTCTCCCTCCTCCCTCCCTTCCTCTCTCCCTCCCTCACTTCCCTCCCTTCCTTTTTTCTTTCTTTCTCTCCTTCCTTCCTCCCTCCCTCCCTCCCTCCTCCCTTCTTCTCTCCCTCCCTCCATCTTTCCACTTTTGAGTGTGATACAGTGAAAAACACTGCAGAGGCCAAAAGACCAGGGTTTGAATCTCAAATCTGAGACCTTGAACAAGTAACTTCTGCTTTCTTGCCTCAGTTTCCTCATCTGTCAAGTATGGGCCATGCTGTTATGAGATGGCCACTGAGGAACCTTTCTGCTTGAGGTCTGTGACCCTAGGACCCCTCCCCCTCCCTGTCTGTTTCACTTCTTGGTTTTTTGATTTTTGCCCAGACCAGTGATTTCATCAGTGTTAGGAACTTCCAGTAAAGAAACTAGCTAGGGGGCGCCATAGTGCACGGAGAGCTGGGTCTGGAGTCAGGAAGACCCAAGTTCAAATCCAGCCTCAGGCACTTAGTAGGTGTGTGACCCTGACCAAGTTATGCCACCTCTTTCTGCCTCATCTGTAAAATGGGGGTAATAACAGCACCTATCTCTTGGGGTGGTTGTGAGGATCAAAGGAACTGATATTTGGAAAGCACTTAGCACATAGTAGGTACTGCATGAATACTAGTTATTATGATGATGATTATTGTGATTGCCTCTCCAGAGAGGGTAGGGAAGTGTATTTTCTCAACTCTCCAGGGGAGCCAAGCTCTGTAAATGCCCTGTTCTTCTGAATAATTAGATCCCTTTCCCTCTCAGAGGCAGCTTGGAGTTGCTGGGTAGGAACAGGAGTCAGGAGACCCTGGGTTCGAGTCTCACGTGGGACATGTTCTGGCTGTGTGATCCCGAGCAGGTCCAATTGCGCGAGGCAGGGAAGGTGCTGAGCTGCACCGATAGACAGAGCTCCCTCACCTGGAAGTCCTCATACCAGTGAATCACACATCCTGTCCCTCATTCACTGAGGAGCCCATTTTTCCTCACACAGTTGTGTGTTTGCATGGGGGTCATTATCCCCATTTTACAGGTGGGGAGAGGGGCAACTGAGGCCCAGAGAGGGTGAAGTTAATTGCCCAGCATTGTAGAGTGAGCTGGTAGAGCTGGGGCCCCTGGACCCTGGACCCCGAGTCCTCTGGTGGCTTGGCCAAGTCGGCTGAGCCCGCAGGGACCCTTTCTTCTCCCTGGTTGGTGCAGTCATCTCGTGTAAGTCAGAGCTGGAAAGAGAACCCAGGAATTCTTGTTCCCTGGCTTGGTACCCCCACTGTCCAGCGAGTGGGACTCAGTGGCCGGGGACGAGAACATCAGGAAACACTGTTTAAAAGCAGTGATGCTGAGGATGGTAATAACAGTGCTGCTAATAATAACTCAGGCTTCCAGTCCCCTTGGGAGAAACAAAAACCGTAGTTACTGAGAAAACAGACTAGGATTTAGCTCTTGGAAAGGAGATGAAAAGCAGATCTTAAAGGCAAGGCAGATATTTATTTATTTATTGCCCTTTTTCAATTTTTTTTTATTTTTTTGGTGAGGCAATCTGGGTTAAGTGACTTGCCCAGGGTCACACAGGCTAGTAAGTGTCAAGTGTCTGAGGCCGATAAGGTAGATATTTAGAGGCAAGTGGAGTAAATGTGGTGTCCAGGACCTGGGTTCAAATCCTGCCTCCTGGAGCTAGGTCTGTGGCAAAGGTAGTTCACCTTTATGAGCCTCACTTTCCACATCTGCAAAAGGGGGGCAATAATACTCGAAGCACATACCTCCATGGGGTCAACCGGGGCTCCCATGAGGCAGGGTCTGTAAAGCGGTTTGCAAACTTCAGAGCGCTATGTCAATGTCAGTAATTGTTATTGTTATCATCTTGAATGTACTTGGCCTATAGGGCTGCTGCTGCCGCTGCTGGGTGTGCATCTAGACAGTAATGGTGCCTTGCATCTGTAGAGCACTTGGTGGTTTGCAAAGCGTTTGACAGATGCTATGCCGTTGGATACCGTGCATTTAGGAAACTCTGCTCCCATTTTCCAAGAATGTCAGACAGATCACCATCTCCCCTCTGTGTTCCCCTGGTTCTGGGGCCCTCCCTGGGCTCTTTGCATATGAGAAAACTGCTTGTCATTTAGGCTGAGGGGGCAGGGGACGGTCCGGGGCCTGCCAACTGGCTGTGGCTTTTGGGGAGCTAACTCTGCCTGAGTGACTTTGAGTGGGACTTGGGACTGAGGAAAAGCAGCTGTGGTGTGGAACGGAGGCAGTACCTAAAGGCGGGGGTGTGTGTGTGTGTGTGTGTGTGTGTGTGTGTGTGTGTGTGTGTGTGTGCGCGTGCCCATGTAGATTTTCTCTCTAACTCCCAGAGACAATGTCTGGATCATCTCTCTCCCTCTTTCCTACTCTCCTTTCTCTCCCTTCTCTTTCCCTTTCCCTCTCTCCCCCTCTTCCTCTCCCTCTCTCTCCCCCTTCTACTCTCCTCCCTCCATCCTTCTCCCTCCCCCCTCCCTACTCCTTCCCCCTCCTGCCTCATTCCCCCTTCCATCCCTCCCTCCACCCCTTCCTCCCCTCCCCCTTCCCCTCCCTTTCCCCTTCTTTTCCCCCTCCCCTCCCCCTTCTTTCCCCTTCCCCTTCCTCCCCCCTTTCCCCTCCATCCCTCCCCCCCTTTCCCCCTCACCTTCCTTCCCCTCCATCCCTCCCCTCCCCCTCTTCTTTCCCCTTCCTCCCCCCTCTTCCCCTCCCCCTTCTCTTTCCCCATTCCCTTCCTTCCCCCTCCTGTCCCCCCTCCCCTTCTTCCCCTCTCCTCTTTCCCCTACTCCTCCTCCCCTTTCCCTTCTCCATCCCTACCCTCCCCCCACCCTTTCCCCCCTTCCCCCTTCCCCTCTCCATCCCTCCCCCCTCCCATTTCTATCTCCATCCCCTTTCTTGTTACCTCTTTGTCTTTCCCTGTCTCTCCGCCTGCTTCAGCCGGTCTTTCTTTGCTTCACCTGAACATCTCCATGCCAACCAGGGGGCATCAAAGGGAGCCTCCTGTTTGCTCTGGCGGAGTGGTTCAAAACGTGCTGTGTGGGCCCCTGGACGTGCGGGGACCCTTTCAGAGGGTGGCCTGTCAAGTTAAAATTATTTTTGTAACGATATCAGGATGTTTTAATTTCTGATATGTTGAATCTTGATAGATAGCTAGATCCGTGCTGGTAATGTTTAACAACTGCCTCTCTGGGGGGAAAAATGTGTTCCCAACACACTTTTAAATTTAATTTCCATTCTTATCGTTTTTCCCATCATTTTCTTAAGTCTAAACAATCAGCAGAACCGTATATTAAACCCTGATTTTTAGCGTTTGCTGACCTCCAAGGTATAAATGCCCACACTGAACATTTAACATTCGTCTCTCTTGGACTGGCTCCGGCACACTGATGAATGTGACCCACTTAAACACAGTCTCTTTGGGAGTGTGTGTTTACAGTTGCTTTTCAGTTGTGTCTGACTCTTCATGACCCTACTTGGGATTTTCTTGGCAAAGATACTGGGGTGGTTTTGCCATTTCCTTCTCCAACTCATTTTATAGTTGAGGAAACTGAGGCAAACAGAGTTAAGTGATCTGCTCAGGGTCACACAGCTATTAAGTGTTTGAGGCTGGATTTGAATTTGGGAAGATAAGTCTTCCTGACTCCAGACCTGGGATTGGGTGGGAGGGGTCTTGAGAACAAAAAGGTTGAGAATAGCTGCTTTAGTGGGTAGGGGCCTAGAGGTGGGGTCAGGAAGCCCTAGGTTCAAATCTTAATTCTGCTGCTCCCTTGCTGTGTGGCCCTGGGTTTAAACTCTCTGAGCCTCAGTTCCCTCCTCTGGGAAATGAGAGGGTTTTCCTAGGAGGCCTTGGAGACCCCTCCCCTTCCTGTTCTAAATTTGTGTGAGCTCACTGTGCTCCCCGTCTCCTTCTTTAGGCTGGATCCATGCTGTCTACACGCCCGTAGACTCCCTGGTGTTTGGCGGAAACATCCTGCATAGCTTTAATGTGCCCATGCAGCTACGCATCCATGAGATAGAGGACAGGACGCGGGTAAGGAGCCCTCTTTCTCTCTTTCTTCCTCGGGCAGGGCCTCGGGCTCTCGCTCCATACACTCAGAAGGGAATGGATTAGGTTCCTGGGGTCAGCTGTGTAGGAGGAGTCACCTCCAGGTGCCCTCTGTTGTCCTGACCAAACTCCCCATCCCTGTCTCTTAACGCTGGCTGCCAGACAGCCGGGGGATGTCCACTTGAGCTCAGGCCCAGTCAGCTCCTTCCTCCTCCAGAGTTTCTGTTCATCTAGGCAGCAAAATCCCCCTTGTCAATAAGGAAGTGACCCAGAGGAAACAGGGCAACCTGGGCCTCCCTGCTTCTCAGTCGTTAAACGAACCCCCTAGGGAAACTGAGGCACAGACTAGTCCTTTTGGCTTTTTTTACTGCTGCTTTGCGTTTTTCTAGGAAATGTCAATATCAGCAGGGGAACCCAGCTGTCTGGACCCCCAGTCCTGGAATGTGAGGCTTTCTTTCTTAGAATGCATAGATTTTTCAGCTGAGATGGTCCTTAGGGGCCATCTCGTCCAACCCTCTCCCTGTGCCATTTTAGTCTGATACTTTAACCGAGTGACAACGTTTCTCAGTCAGTCATCCCAGCAGAAGGCTTTAGACCAAGTGTGAATGACTTGCCCAAAGGTAACACAGGTGGTGATCGGCACACCTGAAATTGCCTGAGCTTTGTCTCTGTGGCTGCCCATCTCCGTCGGCCTGAGGGTCTAGCACCCCATCAGTTGATGAGCTTGGCAAAAAGTAGTATCAACTTCTCTTTTTTTTGTTGTTCAGTCATTTCAGTTGTGTCCACTCTCGGTGACCCCATTTGGGGTTTTCTTGGCAAAGATACTGAAGTGCTTTGCCATTTTCTTCTCCAGCTCATTTTGCAGATGAGGAAACTGAGGTAAACAGGGTGAAGTGACTTGTCCAGGGTCACCCAGTTAGTAAATGTCTGAGGCCAGATTTGAACTCAAGGATATGAGTCTTCCTGACTTCAGGTCCAGTACTCTATCCACTACACCACCTAACTCAGTCTTTCCTTTACCTCTATTTTTTTAAATTAAATTTTATGTTTTTCAATCAGCAAAATTTTGCCCTCTCTCCCTTTCATCCCTCTTCCCCTTAACTACCTCTCCTCTACCCCCACAATTGAGAAAGGCTAAAACCCCTGTTACAAACATGTATATTTGAGCAAAACAAATTTCTACATTTGCCATATCTAAAAGAAAAATATGTAAATATGTGCATATATATATAAACATATAAATATGTATATTTATAGCTATAGGTATACCTATCTTTATCTGTTTTATCTATATCTACCTCTATCTCTCTCTCTGTCTAGGTAATTTTATCTTTCTATTTATTTTATCTATCTATCTATCTATCTATCTATCTATCTATCTACATATCCCCAGTTTGTCCTCTGAATCTCTCATTAGGAGGTAGATAGCATGTTTTGTCATTAGTCCTCTGGAATTACGGTTATGAGGAAACAGGTTAAGTGACTTGCCCAGGGTCACCTAGCTAGGAAATATCTGAGGCGAGATTTGAATTCAGGTCTTCCTTACTCTAGGCCCAGTGTTTCCAGTACTGTGATGCTACCTAGCTGCCTGTCGTTTACTTCTCAGCTGAAGAAAACTAGCACTCAGGGGGTTCCAGGATGGGGATATTATGTGTGTAGGGGGGCGCTTTCCTGCCCCTGAGATGTTCACTATTTAAAACCTTTACTCTCTCCTTCCCTCTATTCCTGACACTGAGACAGACTGTTGGGAGGTAGGTGCTATTATGATCCCCATTTTCCAGTTGAGAAAACTGAAGCAGACAGGTTAAGTGATTTGCTAGCAAGTACTGAAGGCTGGATTTGAATTCAGATCTTCCTGCCTCCAGGCCAGGCCCACCTAGCTGCTTCTAGGTATGTGGAGTCCTCATTTTCAAGCCTCTGGATTTGCCTTCTCGGCCAGTGGGGGTCCCGAGAAAGTACAGCTATCTGGCCCAGTGTTATACGTTTCCTGTGGCGTATGTCGGAGGGGTCAGGGTGGAGGGACGGATACACTGGCCTTCCCCATGGGAGGATACTAGATTTAGGTCTGGAAGGAACCTTAGAAGTCATCGATTTCAACCCCCTTCATTTTTCAGATGGGGACACTGAGGCACAGAGAGTTTAAACAACTTGGCCAAGGTCACACAGCTAACGTTACAGTCAAGATTTGAACCCAGGTCACTGCTGCCTAGTAGGCCGGAAGCCGTTCCACTCCCCCACAATGGGGTCCTAGTCAGATGCATGTAATAATTAGGGGAACCTTCAGATTTGACTATTTGTCTCTTGTAATTGCCATAGGCCTCCACGAACTGTGGTGTCTTTTCAGATACTTTTCCTTTTTTTTTCTTTTTTTTTTTTTTAGTGAGACAATTAGGATTAAGTGACTTGTCCAGGGTCACACAGCTAGTAAGTGTTATGTGTTTGAGGCTGGATTTGAACTTAGGTCCTCCTGACCCCAAGGCCAGAGCTCTATCCACTGTGCCACCTAGCTGCCCCCCTCCAGATGCTTTTAAAGGGAAAATACTGCCCCGCAGATTTCTCTTTCTGGGTTTTTCCCTCCCCTTCCCCCGCAAAGAGCTTTTCAAGGCCTGAAGTGCCATGAACTGTGTGAATCAGGACTGTTCCTTCCCTCCCCACTTGTCCTGACCCAGGGCCCCCATAGCAGGAGGGGATGCTGGAACCCAGGAGAAGGGGGTAAGAGCCATTCACTGTCACAGAGCTTCCCCTAGCTCTGTGCAGCCAGAGCTGATGTAATGGACAGAGGGCCTGGGAGGCCTGGGTTCAAGACCTGATTCTGACCTATCTCAGGCAAGTCCAGGCACTACACCCTTGTGCCAGATAATTCTCTCTTTAAAGTTGCAAAGGGGTTGCCTATCTGTACCAGTGGAGGGGGTTTCCACATTGGAAGTGCTAGAAAATGATGAAATCATATGTCTGGACGCCCAGACTCCCTCCAGCTACTCCTGCTCCCCTAATGACAAACGAACAAATATCTTTCCATTAGGCCAAGTTCTGTCCAGGATTAAGGCCCAGATGCTCCTTAAATTCCCTGTAAGAAATGGTCAGTTTTGTTTACAACCAATAGCCAAGGGATAAAGCCCACCATGCCTATGGTCTTCCTGGCATTTCACAAACCTGTAAGTTTATCTGGGAATTTTAAAGGCTTTTTAAACCTTTAGGGAAGCCATTTCTTCTCTGGGGTGGGTCGGGGTGACCCTGAGGAGTCTGGCTTCTTGTCCTTGGTAAATGCGTTTTCGTAGGAAGGGACCTTAGAGGGAGGACCTGGGCCTAAAATCCCCTCCTCTGTCACTTTGCCCATATGACTGTGGGCAGATCCCGCCTTCAGACCTCAATTTCTTCATCTGTGTAATGGGGTGATTGAACTAGCTGGACTTGGGAGGTCCCTTCCTGCTCTAAATCTGTGCACCTGTGTTCTAGTTCCAACTCCCTCCTTTTACTGGTGGGGAAATGGAGGTTACTTGCCCAAGGTCACGTCTTCCAGAAGGTGTGGAAGAGGCAGGTAGAAGAGTTGCTTCTAATCATTACTTTTTACACCCATCATTTTATCTGTAATCCAGATCCCCCCCAACCATGAAATGAGGTGGAAAGGAATTTTTACCTTAAAACTCCTTTGGAATGGTAAACCTACGGCAGGATGAAAAAGAGCGGTCCCTGAGGGATGCCTGAGCAAAGTCATTGTCCCTGGACGGGACTTTTCTACCTGCCTCCACCCCTGCCAGTGCTATCAGTGCAGGCTGCCTCACATTGGCAGGCTGTCAAATCCTCTTCAATTTCTGGTCTTTGGAGGGGTTTGGCTACAAACCCGATGTGTCTTGGGGGCCAAAGCAAGGCAAAAGATGCTGGGGAGAGAAACTAACAGGCTCTCAGAGTCAGATAAAATACCGAGTTTCCTTGTCACGCCCACTCTGGCTTAATTTTTCTTATCCCTGGGAGATTTCTAAAGAAGGTTATGGCCATTTAAAAATAGTTTTTCGGCAGTAATAAAAAAACATGTCTTGGATTAGAAACACCTGCTAATGGGGGTAACAGGTAAACACTCATTATTGAAACCTTGTGGTTTTCTTTCCTCATTTTGTAAAAGGGAAAGGGGGTGAAATAACATTTTTCTGACTTTTCAGTCCCATGGGACTGAAAGTAGGGAACTGGCTGGCCCCTTGACTAAGCTTGCTTGGCCCCCACTGACTCAGCCAGGGGAACAAAAGAGGTTTTCTCAGCAGCCAGCACTGGGCCCCTCAGTCCGCCCTCCTGGGCTTGCCAAGGAATGGAGAAATCCCCATCCTTTGAGTACTGCCCAGCTGGGCATATTTGTTTGAACCTGTTGCAAGAAACCGATGGAAATAAGGTAGTCACTTCCAGATGGAAAGCTGCCTACTGCTTACATTCCCTGGAATCTTCAGAGTTTCATCATCAGTGGATCAATTTTCTCCTTTCTCCTCCTAAGCCGGTTTGGAATGGAGTAATGTCTTTGTTTCTTTCCTCCCTCCCCCACCCCGTGAAGACTTAACGTGGCTTGACCTGAAGCAGGTAGAAATTGTGGTGGCTCCGCAAGGGCTAAGCATTCCACGGAGCCTGCCGTGCCTGGGAGTAGCCATGGGCTGACTGTGGGATGCTTGAAAGAAAGGTCTGAAGCCATGTCATCGTCCTATGCAATGTCTTCAGCGTATCACGGTACCTGAAAGCATCCTTGTGATCATTTAATGCCTAGATCTCTCTCTTAGAATTATCTTTTTTCTCCCTTCGCTCTGGTGTCTCTAAAATAGAATGCATATGAGTTGTCATAATCTGCCCAGTGCCCCCTTCAATGAAGGACTATGGGATCATTTTATTGTTCAGTCATTTTCAGTTGTATCAGATTCTCCATGACCCCATTTGGCCAAGATACTGAAGTGGTTTGCCATTTTCTTCTCCAGCTCATTTGACAGATGAGGAAACTGAGGCAAACAGGGTGAAGTGACTTGCCCAGGGTCACCCAGCTAGTAAGTGTCTGAGGCTAGATTTGAACTCAGGAAGATGAGTCTTCTTGACTCCAGGCTGGGCATTCTATCCACTGCACCATTTAGCTGCCCTTCTGGGATCATAGAATCTGCAATTTAGAGCTGGAAGGGACCTTAGAATCCATCACCTCTAATCCCCTCGTGTTACAGATGAGGAAAATGGAATGCAGGGAGGTTTGAAGGCTTAGAATCAGAGGGTTAGAACTAGAAGGGACCTTGGAAGCCATCTGCTTTGACCCCTTCATTTTGCAGATGAGGAAACTGAGGCCTGAGGAGGTAGATGACTTATAATGAGCCATTTAGTCAGTCAGAAGTCATTCAACAAACACTTATTAAGCCTTTACTACGTGCCAGGCACTGTGCTATGTGCTGATTTAGAGCTGGACAGGATTGTAGAGGTCATCTTAGTACAATGCCGTCTTTTTGCATATCAGGAAACTGAGGCCCAGGGAGGTGAAATAACTAACTCAGGATCATAGTTTTAGAACTGGAAGGGAACTTCATCTTGTGTTTAGTCCAACAGGTGGGAAACTGTGGCTCAGAGAATGATGCAGGATCAGGTCTAGAATGGACCTAAGAGGTCATCTATGGGAAACCTTTCATGTTACTGATAAGGAAATAGTGCAAGATGTGGAATGACTTGTCTGAGAGGTAGGAAGTGACAAAGCCACAATGTGAATGAACCCAGGTCCAGATACTCTAGAGTCAGTAGAGTTTCCACTCTATTATGCGGCCTTCCTTGTGCCCAAAAGCACAGGTTAGTGTCAGAGCCAGGATTTGAACTCAGGTCACCCAATTCCAAATCTAGCAATCTTTAAATGGAAACCTTCTTGCCATCTTTGTAGACATGGAAATGATTTCATTCCAGTTGAAACTCCCTTTTTTTTTTTTTCCAGGAGAAAACCAAACAGACAACCCCCCCCTCCCTTTCTCCAAAACAAGATCAATTGAAATAAATACCCCAACCTCTTCAGATACTTGGGGCTTTTCCACCACCTGACACTTGAATGCTCAGGGAAGTATCAGCCGGTTTATGGGACTTCCCAGGCCCCCTGCTGTACCTCGTAACGCCTCGGCTCACTCACCTCCAGTGTGGCTTTGGGCTTCTCTAGTAAAGGTCAGGGTTAGCAACGAGGTCAATGGGAAGGAACTCAATTGGAACCTTAAAAAACTTGAGAGATCGGGAGCACTGCATGCTTGAGGCTGACTGCCTTGTTATTCACAGTCGATGAACATGAGTAACATGGAAATTTGGTGAGGCTCTGGAAACTGTCACCAAGTAATGTTGAGCAATGCTGTCTTTAATATCCCCAGGCATGTGGCTGAAACCTTTTGAAGGCGAAGGGTGGAAGGCGACTCCCTGTTTGTAAGTCAATTCTTTCGCAAATTTTGTTTTCTGCAGTGCTCTCTTGGAAAAAAAAAATTCTCATCATCATTATTATTATTATTTTTTGAGTTCCTTCGTTAGCATCTGTTTTCACCCGATTGATTTCCCTCGAGGTTCAGCAACTGAGAGGATGATTGATCTTTCCTTCCCTCCTGATCCATGACCAAGTTTTTGATTTTTTTTGTTGTTTTTCTTTTTTTTTTTTTAATCTAGAAAGACACTTGGGTGTGCTGGTACCTGGCCAATGGCATGTTGACCCAGAGTATTATTATAAAAAGGAGTGGAGGGAATTGAGCAGTCTTGTTATGCAGAATTAGGGAGGCATCAGGCCCGGAGGAGAGGCAATAGAATGAATTTCAGTAAGCAGCCAGGCGCTGTCCTAGGTACTGGAGATACAAACATAAAGATGAACCAGCCCCTATCCTCAGGGAGCTTCCATTTTATTGGG
>NW_020946747.1:0-31841 GCF_900497805.2 Vombatus ursinus | reverse complement strand
TTCTTTCTTTCTTTCTTTCTTTCCTTCTTTCTTTCTTTCTTTCTTTCTTTCTTTCTTTCTTTCTTTCTTTCTTTCTTTCTTTCTTTCATTCTTCCTTCCTTCCTTTCTTCCTTCCTTCCTTCCTTCTTTCCTTCCTTTCTTTCTTTCTTCCTTCCTTCCTTCCTTCTTTCTTTCCCCATTCCTTACTACAGAGCACTCTTAATAAATGCTTGCTGACTTGCCTTCAGGCCCCTTCCAGCTCTGATATTCTCTGTTCTAAGGCTCCTCCAGGTTTGACATTCTCTGTTCTAAGAGCCTTCCCAGCCCTGACATTCTGTGTTCGAAGGCCCTTCCCTGTTCTGAGATTCCCTGTTCTAAGTTCCCTCCTAGTTCTAGCATTCTTTGTTCTAGGGGGTCCTCCCAGCTATGACATTCCATGTTCTAAGACCTCTTTGAGTTCTGATATTCCCTGTTCTAAGGCCTCTCCCAGCCCTGACATTCCTTGTTCTAAAACTTCCCCTCTCTCTGCTCTGACATGACGTGTTGTAAGGTCTCTGTCAGCTCTAACATTACTTGTTCTAAGGCCCCTCTAGTTCTGACATTTCCTTTTCTAAGGCCTGTCCCAGCCCTGACTTTCCTTGTTCTAAAACTTTCCTCCTCTCCAGCTCTGATATTACCTGTTCTAAGGCCCCTCCCAGCTCTGACATTCTATGTTCTAAGGCCCTTCCCACCTCTGACATTCTGTGTTCTAAAGCCCCTCCTACCTCTGATATTCCCTGTTCTAAGGCCTCTCCCAGCTCTGACATTCTCTGTTCTGAGGCCCCTCCTAGCTCTGACATTCCATGTTCTAAAGCCCTTCCCAGCTCTGATCTCCCCTGTTCTAAGACCCATCCCAGCTCTGATATTCCCTGTTCTGAGACCCCTCCCAGCTCTGACATTCCCTGTTCTGAGGCCCCTCCTAGCTCTGACATTCCATATTCTAAAGCCCTTCCCAGCTCTGACATCCCCTGTTCTAAAGCCTCTCTTAGCTCTCCATCTATGGACCTGAGGATATATTGCTAGATCTCACCGCTGCATCTCATACTCTGTGTGCTGGGCTCTCTGCCTCTGAACAGAATTATCAACTTGGAAAACCCTGCTTTTAAAATGTTTTCTCAAGAGCTTTTCCTTTGTGATCTTTTTAAAGAGTGACCTCAAAGAGCCCATACTTAGCCTGGAGCTATTGGAACAAACCATAGCAGCTGCTTGCATGGTAGCCCCTTTAAAGTTTTCAATGCCCTTTCTTCCCATGTGGCCTCTAGGTGGATTCCTCCCATTTTATAGACCAGTAGACTGAGGCACAGTCTGAGGAGTTGCCCTGGGTCACAGAGCTAGGAAGCTACAGAGGCCAGAGGCCAACCTTCACACCCACTCTCCAGGCACCAACCCGCTTTTCTCTTGGCCAGAAGTGCATTCATGGTACTACCTCTTAATGTTGATTTCCATAATATTGCTTCTGGTGTTGGGCACCATGAGCACCCAAGAATCCTCTGGAACCTTAATACCTTTGGAGGAGATTTCTTCTAGTGATGATGATAAGAAAGGAAAATGGTGGGAGGGAGGAGCATGGTGTGTTTTGTTTATCCCCTGTGCCCCTAAAAGGAGGAATTTCTTGTTCCTGCCAATCTCCCTTCATCCTGTTGAGCACCATCTTGGGTAGGTCATGGGATCTAGATTTACAGCTGGAAGGGACCTCATCTTAAAGATAAGACAATGGAATCCCAGGGAGCTGAACGATACTGCCTTGGGTCATAAGCTTCTGGGGTGGGATGGGGAATTTAAACCCACATCCTAGGCTCCAAGGCCTCTAGCTGGAAGAGCCCTCAGGGGCCATTCTATCCAACCCTCCCATTTTTCAGTAGAAGAAACTGAGGCCTAGGTTTTAATAGGGCCTGCCCGACGTCCTAGGTCACAGGGGATGTGACTTCTGAGTTAGTGTTTTACCCCACGGTAGGGCAGAAAGAATTCGGAGTCAGAGTGTTCTCCTGGGTTCTCTGATGCTGGCTCTGCCTGTGTTTTTTAGGTTAATCACCTCCCTTCTCCAGGGCTCCCATTTCTTCTTTATAAAGCTACTACTGCTTTCTAAGAGGAGCCTTCAGGGTGGTGGGTTCCCCCCTTACTGGAGAACTTCACGTGAAATTGGAGGACTGGCTTGGGCAACGGAGGCTGTTCAGGGCCTGGACTGAGAAAACCTGAATCTGGCCTCAGATATTAGCTGGGTGATGTTTAGCCTCCCTCTGCCTCAGTTTCCTTAAAATGGGGAGAATAATAGCCCCCCCAGTTGTTGTGAGGGAGGCCCCAGTCCTAACCTGCACCTGTGATTCCCCTCGGGCTTAGGGAAGTCCTCCTTCCATAGTCCTGTGACTGTCGAAATGAACCACCCAGGAAGATGTACTTGCTGGCCGGTCTCTTAGGCCGCTTCTCTAGCTAACATGCTAACATGTAGAAAGAATGCCCTGCCTTTTGTCACTTGAAGTTCCTGGTTCTGCTCTTTAGTAGCTGTGTGTCGTTGGGCAAGCAACTTAACAGCTCTGAACCTCAGTTTCATCATCTGTGAAATGGGCAGAAGAATACCTAGACTCCCCATCTCACTTGGTTGCGCTGTGAAGAGTGCTTGGGTTTATGAGCTGTTTTAAAAATGTAGTGCTCTGAACCCTGAATATTTATCACCCTCATCGCTTTCCTAATTTTGGTGGTGGGGATCTTACTGTGTCTTCTCTTGGGTGTGTAAATTTAATATGGGGTTTTCATAGGTGGCTAGGGATGCTATGGGAGGGTGAATTGGAGTTGAAGGAGAAATGCTGCTTAATGACCGAACAAAAGATCTGTGAAAAGATTTCCACTCTTCCCTTGGCTTCCTCTGATTACCTTCCACATACCCCCTGCCCCAACATATTCTTTCCTCAGAGCAAGAGTCAGGGAACAGAGAAGTTATTTGTCATGCAAAAGGCCCAGGAAAGGTCAGCATTGGCATAATGCACAGGGTGCCTTGCGCATAGTAGGTGATTAATTTTTTTTTTTAACCAGACTTATGATTTCCTTGGTAGAGAGAAAACCCCAAATGAAAGGAACCTGGCCATATATACATAGCTGAGCCCCTATCCTGCCCTATGTAGCCCTGGCTGTCTGGGGCACTAACTGTTAAGTGAATTGTCTAGGGTCCTACTTATCCTCTGGAGGACGTAACAGCTTGGTGTGATTTTTATCAAGTGCACAGATTCAGCAGTCAGCCCCAGAGGGACAGGACTGGGGAAGTGGGGGAAAGGCGTCCCAGGGAAGGTGACATTTCAGCTGAGTCTTGAAGAAAGCCAAGGGAAGCCAGCAGCCGGAGGGGAGGCTTACTACCTGTTTCACCTGGCCTTTATCCCTCTTGGGATTAGGAGAGTCCCCCAGAAGCCCTATCATAGTACTTCTCCCACTACCCTAAGAGATAGTTAGTGCTGGACTCTCAGGAGAGACTTGGGTTTGAATTCTGCCTCATCTGTAACATGGGGATAACAACTAAAGTGTAAAATGCCTTCCTCTGTATAATCCTGTGAGATGGGGGGGGGTGTCAGTGTAATCCCCATTTTACAGAGGGGCAGACTGAGGTTCAGTAATTTCCCTGTCATCACATGACAACTAAGTACCTTGAGGTGAGGTTTGAACATGGGGTTTTTGGACTGTAGCTCGAACCAATCCATCTACTACCCCCTACTGATTCTCAGTCATACCGCTGTTATTACAGACATTGTTGAGGTAATGTACCTCAGGGCCAGCCTGGAGTCAGGCAGACCTGGGTCCTACCCCTGATGTCTACTGTCTGAGTTACCCTGGGCAAGTCACTTAACCTCCTAGTCCCCCCAGCTAACTTTTTTTTGGGGGGGTGGGGAGGCAATCTGGGTTAAGTGACTTGCCCAGGGTCACACAGCTAGTAAGTGTCTGAGGCTGGATTTGAACTCAGGTCCTCCTAACTCCAAGGCTGGAGCACTACCTACTGTACCACCTACCTGCCTCCCAACTTTTTTAAGAGGTAAGTTACAGGGGTGGACCTACATTGGTGGAGGGACTTTCTTATATCCAGTGAAATGACAGGTCCATTCCAACCCACCCTCCCCCTCCAAAACCAAACCCTGTTGTTAGTACCTGTCTCTACAGGGTCCTTACCATTTAGGAGCTCCCATTCTTATGGGGAGACAACATGCAAATAACCACATATAGATGAGATACGCCCTGTGTAGACGTGAGGTGATCTCAGAGGGAGGGGGCTCAGAGAGGTGGGCCTGGAAGAGGCCTCCTGCCAAAGACGGGACTGGAGCTGAGCTTTGAAGAAAATGGAGCAGCTAGGATTTAGAGGTGAAACTTACTACCTAGGTGACCTTGGCTTTCCCATTCCTGGCCCTCAGTTTTCCTTATCTGTAAAATGAGTGAGTTGGGCCAGATGACATCCGAGGTCTCTTCCAACCCTAAATCTATGCTCCCAGGGTGAAAGACAGAAGGGAAGGCAGTCCCTTGCCCTCCAAGAGCTGACATTCCTCCTCCCCAAGAAATAACTGTCTGGATTCCTAGTTCTTGTTTTTCATCTCCATTATGTTCTGCGATTCTCACTAAAAGAACTTTCTTCATAGCCCTTTGGGGTAGAAAGAGATTATTGCCCCCATTTTACAGATGGGGAAATTGAGGCCTCAAGAAGGGAAGTGATTTGTGGAATGTCACAGGACTGGAGAGTTTGAAGCGTGGACCAGAGCCCAAGCCTTTTGCCTGCCTCGGGGTAGAGGGTAGAGGTCTCTCTCCCTGCGGTTGGTAAATCCAAATCCCTGCAAGGCTGGAAAACCAAGGGGTGGCCTGAGGATGGGGAAGGGGAATGAGGAAGTATTGTTTGGGCAATGAATCCACTCTGGAAAGCTGCTAGGCCCTCCACCCCCTAGTGGTGCTAAGGAGAAGCTGCAGGAGCTGAGGGGAAGAGGTTTCCTTTGTAGCCACGGTGCCAATCAAGTCCTTGCTTAATATCTGGGGAGCTGGGTGTGTGTGTGTGTGTGTCTGTGTCTGTGTGTGTCTGTGTGTCTGTGTCTGTGTCTGTGTTTCTGTCTGTGTGTCTGTGTGTTACTGAAAAAGACCTTCAGGGAACTAGACTTCAAATCCTCTTCTGCTTCTAACACTATGACCATGGCCAGTTCCCTTCCCCTTTCTGGCCCTCAGTTTCCTCCTCTGTAAAGTGAGGATGAACTAGCTGTCCCCGGAGGCCCTTTTTAATTATGATTATGTGATCCTCCCTTTCTGACACTTTCTTTGAAATAGGGAGTTCCCTGGATTGGGATAAGTGAAGGAGTCTCAAATCACAGCATTAGGGAGAAAAGAAGAAAGATATAGGCTATAGCCCTGAAAAAACCCTTTTGAGAATATTCGGGCCCGAAGTCCTCAGTGGGGGGGGGGGTCTACCAGGTCAAAACTATTTTCATAATAAAATTAAGACATTTTAACTTCCAATACACACAAGTTTTCTTAGATATAACCCACTTTGGGAACTCCTCAGTAATTTTAAGAATGTAAAGGGTCCCAAGATCAAAAAGTTTGAGAGTGGATGATCTAGGTGATCTCTCTGTTATTTAACAGAGGAGGAAACTGAGGTCTGGAGAAAACAAGGGACTTTTCCAAGGTCACAGGTCTAGTAATTTAGGACACACAGACTATTTTGTCCTTACCATCCTGGACTTTACATGTTCTCTTGGGAAGAAATATAAATGTGCATGCATAAATATCTGTGTGATAATTTGATGTGGGAGAGAGGAATGGAGACCTCTCCCCACCCCCAACCATTAATGGGGTCAGAAAAAACCTTCCCATAGAAGATGGCGTCTGAGCTGAGTCTTAAAATCCTAAAAGGTGGAAGAGGTCAAAGGTGAGAAATGCATGTAGAATAAGGACTTAACTCACATTTTTTCTTATTTTTATTGACTTTTTTTGTTTCCATACCACTCTTTATTTTTGAACCTATCCCTTCCCCCTCAGAGGAGTGAGCAATCTTTTATAACAAAGGAAACATTTCAGCAAAATCAATCAGTACCTCACCAGATGATAGTATATGCAGTATTCGACAGCCATAGGTCCCCCCCTCTGTAAAGAGCTTTTTACTCTGGGACAAAACTTGGTCTATAGCTCTTTCCGTTTGTGGCACGTGGTAGGTGATTATGATGCCACAGAAAGTCTGGATAGATAGAATTGTTAGAATTTATATTTCCAGAGCCAAAATCTGCCTCCTTCTGTCTTACAGACTTTTGAGCTAGAACCCTCAGAGATTAAATTAGTTGGTCTTCTTTTCAATGTATAGGTCTTTTCTCCTGCCTCTAGTTTGTTTTTTTTTTTTCCTAAAGAAAAAATTTCAAGATGAGGGAAGAGGTGGGCTGGTTGTTAATGGCCAATCCTCACTGACCTCCTCTTGGACCTAGCTCTGACCTTGGCTCATTCCCATAAG
Organism: Vombatus ursinus; assembly: GCF_900497805.2. Lineage (NCBI taxonomy): Eukaryota > Metazoa > Chordata > Mammalia > Diprotodontia > Vombatidae > Vombatus > Vombatus ursinus. The sequence continues at coordinate 25,372 of NW_020946747.1, read as the reverse complement.
GGGCAGGAGGGCATCTATAGCAGTTTTTCCTAAGTCAAGGCCATGGTGGTTAGTATCCAGTTAACTCCTAGTGGTTCAGGGGTCACTTGTGGTAGACCTGTCCTAAGTCAGGAGACCTGGGCCGGATCCCTCTATCATCTTGGCCTGGCCCTCCCCTCCCCCAGTACTGGAATTCCCTGGGCCTCAAGTTCCCTGCTCCACTCTGCAAAATGAAGGGTTTTGGACTATATGACAGCTAAGGTTCTTTCCAGCTTTTAAAATGACCAGGGCCCTCCTCTCCCCTGGGGAAATTGAAGGCAATTCTGGAGGATTCCTAGAATATTGGAGCTGGTGAGGACTTTTAGACAGTCCCAGTGAGTCTTTCCTTTCGAAGACTTGGTCTTGGAGAGGGGAGTGACTTGCCCAAGGTCACTTAGAAGTAACTGAGCAAGTGGGGAGATGGGAAGAGGGATGAACTTGGAGTCACCGGGCCTGAGTTCAAAACTCTGCTCCTCCACTTGACCTTGGGGCAGTTACTTAACCCCTGGGGTATCATTTTCTTCTTCCTCTGTAAAATGAGGGTAGTTCCAGCTTCCTAGATCCTGGAATCTTTGAACGCCCCTCCCAGGGCTGTCTGCCTGCCCCCTCCTCAGATTTCTATCCCCTCCAAGGGTGCCCTAGCCTATGGTCCCCATTCGATGCCACTCAGTGGCTGGGACACCGGGACACGGCCAACCTCGGAGAAGGATGTACTTTTGCGGAGGGCCGCCCGGACCCTCGTCGGGCCTGGGTGCATGGGCTGGGGGAGGAGGGGGTCTGGGAGAGTGAGTGGAAGTGGCCCTCCCCCCTCGCGTCCCCTCCCCTCCCAGGCCGGGCGAGCTGTGGGCGGCGGCGTCCCCTGCTGCTCGCTGGGGCTGGGCGCTGCCGCCGCGGCTGCCGCGTCCCCCCCCCTTGCAGCCAGCCACCCGCCCGCCCGCCTCCCGCCCGGGCTTCGGCTCGGCTCGGCGCTGGTGTTCAGTTTCAGCGCGGGGATGAGCGCGGCCAGCTAGCCCCCAGCTCCCGGGAGGAAGGAAGGAAGCCCGCTCGGCGGGACAGAAGACCAGGCTCCCCTGGGCTCCCCGGCAGCTGGGGCCGAGGAGGCCAGGGTAACCCCAGCTGGCGACCGCGGGGGCGGCGCGGCGTGGCGTGGCGCGGCGTGGCGTGGCGCGGGCAGGGCCGGCCCGGCGCGGGCTGGGCAGGGCTGGGGAGGGTGCAGCGGACCTGCGGCGCCCCCCACCCTGGAGCGCTGTAGGTGCCTGCGTGGGGGTGTGCGCGCGTGTTGTGTGTATGCCTAGCTGGGTGTTGTGGGCTGGTCTTCAGCTTGTGCCCCGGAGGGGGGGAGGAGGAGGAGGAGGAGGCGGCTGTGAGCGGGTGTGCTAGCCCGCCTCTGTGCGCAGATCTAGGGGTGTGAGTGCGCGCGCGCGCGTGTGAGTGTGTGTGTGTGTGTGTCCCGGCTTTGTGTGGGTAGGAGCTGCGCGCGCGTGTATCTGTGTGCGTGTGTGTGTGTGTTGGGGGGATTGGAGAGGCTGATATGTGTCCTGTGTGTGTGCATGTGCGCGCGCGCCTGCGCACCCTCCTTGCTGGTCACCCCCGCTCGGTCCGGGATCCGGACCTCCGCTGGAGGGGACGCCCACTGTACCCGTCCTCACCACCCGCCAGCTAGGCGGGCAGGCGGAGTTTTCTCAAGTTGGAGGACTGGGTGAAGCCGCCCGGGGCTGGGGGTGGGGAGGAAGGGGGCGGGGACGGACGCGGGCGCTCCCTGCCTCCAGGGGGAGGACCCTGAGCAAGAACTGGAAAGTTGATGCCCTCAGGTGCCCCGACCCTCCGAGCTCTCACCCAGTTAAGGCTCATTGTAGGGGGGACCCCCTCTAGGCGTCCGGTTCGGGGCTTCCTAGCTTTTTGTTTTTGTTTTTGTTTTTGTTTTTTTTTTTTTGCGGGGGTAGGGGTCTTTCGGCACCCCCGTCCCCAGCCCCGGGCTGTGACTGTAGGAGGAGTGTAGTCCCCATCTCCCGCCCTGGAAAAGCCCAGGCTAAGCAGGGCCGCCAATCTGGAGACCCGGCAAGACAGAGAGACAGACGTGTGTGGCTGTGCGCTGTCCGTGCCCACGGGTGGGCGCGGGAGGAGCAGCGGGCCAGGGCTGGCCGGGGCTAGGCTGGGGAGGAGGGGGGAGATTAGTTGGCTGTGGCAGAGAGCTGTGCGTGGCCCATGTGACTGCGGTGTGCTTTGGAAGAGGAAGCAGCAGAGGTCAGTGCAAAGGCGTAGCTTACCGGAGCCATGCAGCCAGGGGAGGGGGGAGGAGAGGACAGGAGAGATGGCAGGGGCCACCCTTCCCCTTAGCAACCCCCCTCAGCCAGCATCCTTGTTCAGACCAAAGCAGCTCTCTTTCCCCGACAGCCCGCAGTGATACAATGGCTGGAACGTCCAGCTTGGGGGTGGGGAGGAGGGGAGAGGCTGCAAGGGGACCTGGGGCCTCCGGGGCTGCTGCTGGCGACGCGAGGCCGTGACCTGCGGAGATGAGGCTGTCCCAGGCCTTCTCCCTCTCTCCCCGGGGAGTGTGGTCGAGAAGTTTATACCTCCTTTCCCCAACTGACTTTCGGCTTGAGTTGCTGGTGGCCAGCTGGAGGGGGAGTGAAAGCTTGGGCGCTAAGCTTACACTTAGGAGGACTGGATACCCGGAGTCCGTGGGTTTCCTAGAAGTAGACGTGTTTGGGGGCGCAGGGGGGTAAAGTTTGGCTGGCGTCCATCACCTATGGAAGGGGAGGGAACTTCGTCACCAGCTCCCTCCCCTGATGTCTCTAGACACCTGAGCCCCATTTCAGTAATGAAACAAGTTCGGGGGGTGACGGTAGTCTGAAAGGGGTTCTCTCTCCCAAAACGGGGTTCTGAGGCTTTTCTTCCCCAAGATTCACGTTCAGTAGGAGCCGAGCCAAGATTTTAAAAGGAAGAAAAGAGGAGAGAATTTGAGGGGATGGGGTTGGGAAGGACTAATATTTTGAAACGATGCCTTTTGAAGAATCTAGTTGGTTCTTTGAGGTGTGGTTGGTTCCGAGCTTCCCAAATGCTGCTCCCCCGATGCCCTCTTTGGAGGAAGGAAGAGTTAGGTGGAGATGGGGGCTGCAGCCAGTTCCGAGGCTGGGCTGGGCCGGGCTGGACAGGGGAAGAAGGCAGGGGCAGACGGCCCATCGGTGTCCAGCACAAGGTGCCCACAGCCCAGCCAAGGCTGTCCAGCTGAATAGGACTTTTAAAAAGGCAGCGCCAATGCCTGCCGCCTGTCTGGGGGACAGCGCTGCGCCCTGTTCTGTCAACTACAGCCCTCCGATGGGGTTGCTAGGCAGCCAGGCTCTGATGTACGGGAAGGCCCTGTGATTTGCTAGCCTCCTGCAGACACATGGTTAAGGTTCCCTCCAGCCTATCGGGTGGAGGGATGGGGGGCACGCCGTTTGCATACTGCCAAATGCTCCTGTACCTGAACGTGGGGTGGGAAGGGGGAGCAAGGAAGGGAAAGAGAGACAGCTCCCCCCCTCCCGCTCTTTCTTGAGCTCCAGCCCCCTCGCCATCCTTTCTCTGGACCAAGTCTGGTCCAAAGGTGCTGCTGCCCTCTCCCCCTTACCCCGAGCCCTCCCCTTCCCCAGACCATGGAAAAGGAATGTGGAACGAGGAAAAGAGGTCAGTGGGGTAAGAGCGTGTGTGTGTGTATGTGTGTGTGCACAAGCGTGTGTGTGTGCGTGTACAAGCGTGTGTGTGCATGGTCTCAGTGGTGTAGCGGGGTGCATGCAGTGAGGCATCGTTCTAGATGGTGCCTCATTTGGGGAGGGGACCCGGAGGGTCTGGAGCCTGGGCTCCATCCACGGAGCTCTCAGCTGCTGCTTTTCCAGGGTTGCCCCTCTTCCTTTTCACCCTCGCCCACCACCTAGGAGGGCAGACCAGGAAGGAGGGGGCGTGCTCTCCAGGTGGGCAGCCCTTTCTTTTCCCACTTTGCAGTTGTGGTATGAGCAGGGAAAAGGGGGAGCAGGGACCAGTTGTCGCTCCTAGAAGGCTTTGCTGGGGTAGCGTTGAGGCAGGGGTAGCAGAGGAGGAAAGGACCAGCTTTGGAGTCCCGGCTGGTCCTCCCGCTTCCCATGTGACCATAGCCAAGTCACTTTATTATCTGTGTGGGCTCCACTGTCTTCATCCATGAAGTCGAGGGCTGCCGCTGTTCTGTCTCCACATCCCATGCTTTGGGTCTCTCTCTACCCAGTCATTTTATGCTTATTCCTGCCAGTTCCTCTGAGGACCCTTTTGTGACCCCTCCAGCCCCCAGCCCTCATCGCCCTCCTTACCCCTCACCAAGGACTGCCCAGTGACCCCTCTTGTACTGTCACTCGGCTTTCAGCCTGTCTACCTCCCCAGTGGAGACTGGGAGCTTCTTGAGGGCAGGGAAGCCAGCTTGGGTACCTTGTCTCTTCCTTGGTTCACTGTGGGTATTCAGGAGGTGGTAGATGGATAAATGGATGAAGGAGGGGGTCATTGGGTGTTAGGGATGCAGAGGTCAAGTAGGCAGCTGACTAAGCCCAGCCAGGGCCCAGCTGAGGAAAAAGGTCAGGCTAGCACCTGTAACTGCAGGTGGGCCCTGGCCGGAGCTGGGAGTGGAGACAGGAGGTGGGGAGGTAATGACACATGAAATAGCCTGTGGTTTGGTACCAGTCCATGGAAGACACTCTCCCCCTGCCAGAAGGGGCAGGTAGTCACAGTCTGGCCATGGTCACCAAACCCAGGGCCTTCTCGTAAGGGGATCACCCATAGTATCTGGATGTTTATTTGCCCTCCAAAATTCCCCTATGTCTCAGGTGAGGGAGGTACCTTTGGGGTATGATGTAGCCCCCCATGAAACAGGCTCTCAGGGTTCTGTTTCTTTCTCCCCCTTGGGTGCCTGCAGATACTGTCTGATGAGCGTCAAAGGTTGTTTCACGGACTTCCATATCGATTTTGGAGGTACATCTGTCTGGTACCACGTCTTCCGGGGCAAGAAGGTGAGTGCCTCCTTGACTTATGCCAGAGTCCCCTCTCATACCTGTATCCAGAGCGGGGGTGGAGTTGAAAGGACACTAGGTTTAGAGCTTATAGACCTGGGTTGCAATCCTGGCTCCGTCACAGTCATTGCCTGCCCATGTCATGTCACCTTGGTCAGGTCACTTTCTCCTTTTGTTGGGGCCTCAGTTTCGTCACCTGTAAAATGAAGGGGTTGGACTAGATGGTTTGTAGGGGGCCTTCCACTTCTAAATCTGTGACCTTGGACAAGATGCTTCATCTATCTGGGCCTCAGTTTCCTCATCTGTAAAAATTAAGGGCTTGAATGAGATGATTTCTCCAGGCCCTTCTGGCTCTTAGTCCTATGATCCTCTTTTCCCCTCCTCCACCCAGGTGATAGATCATTTCTCAACCCTGCAGGAGCCCCCCACACCCCTGCCCTACCCTCAGGATTGGAAGGTATCCTTCTGCTTTGACCCAGTCCTTGGGGCTGTTGGGTAGAGACCAGAGGATCTGGGTCTGGGGAATTCAATCAGGAACCACAGCTCAGAGTTCATACAGTACTAAAGGCTTTTGGGTCTGACGACCTGAGTTCAAATGTTGCCGTTTGATACTTGTGTGACCTTGGGTAAGTCACCTCATCTCTCTAGTCCTGTTTTGTCATCCGGGGACTCTAGGCTTCTTCTGAGACTGCTTCTGGCTCTGCTGTGAACCCCAGGACAGGGACCCCTAAACTTTGTGGGGCATTTGTCATAACGTTCAGACAGCACCCTTGCGGAGCCAGACTTTACACAGGAAAGAGGGACGTGAACAGAATGTTTCCAGAGGCAGCTTGAGGGTGGTCATAGAATGCTGGTCCCAGATCCTACCAGTGATACTAGCTAAGTGACCCTGGGTAAGCCCCTTGACTTTGCCAAGGCTCTGATTGCTCATCTGTAAAATGGGGTTAATAATAACTAGCATTTGTATGATGCTTCCAAATTTGCAAAGCGCATTATAATTGTTATCTCATCTGATCCTCACCAGGAATCCTGGGTGGTAGGTGCAATTATTATTCCTAGTTTACAGTTGGGGAAACTGAGACAGGCAGGTTAAGTGACTTGCCTAGGGTCACAATAGATAAGAAGGATCTCAGGTTAGATTTGAACTCAGATCTTTCTGACTCCAGGCCCAGCACTCTACCTGCTTGCCATCCAGCTACCTCTAGTTGTCCAGGCTCAAAGGAGATGAAAATTATGATAAATAATAATAATGGTAAAGAGGTGCCTACTTGGCCCAAGTAATAGACCATTGGACTGGGAGCTCTTTGAACCCTCGATTCATGCTGGGCCTGCATTTAGAAAAACCCTAGTTCAAATCCTTAGATAGTATGACCCTGGGCAAGTCACTCATCCCCTGTCTGCCTCAGTTTCCTCATCTATAAAATGGGGATAATAATAATAATAATAGCATCTGCCTTCTCATGGTTGTTGTGAGGATTAAGTGAAATAATAATTGTGAAGCATTTTACAGACCTTAAAGTGCTATATAAATACTAGTTTTTCATTATCACATCATCATCATCATCAGAAAATTAATAGAGCTTTAAGGTTCAAAAAGTGCTTTATACATGGTATCACATTTGAGCCTTCAATCAGTCAGTCAACAAACATTGAGAAGCATTTTGCTAATGAATGGGGGATACAAAGACAAAAAAAGAAACATTTCCTGCCCTCACATTGCTTATGCTCTATTGAAGAAGACAAAATAACCCTGTGAAGCAAATGCTACTCTCATCCCCATTTTGTGGATGAGGAAATTGAGGCTCAGAGCATTACTAAAGTTTAAAGCACTCTCTATATTCTTATTATTGTTGTCCCGGGGTCAGAGGTTAAGGGAAAACACTCCAAATTTATATTCAGGAGATCTGGGTTTGAGTTATGACCTGCTTGGGGTATGTGTGACCTTGGGTGAGTCATTTTACTTCTGAGCACTGTGTCTTCATTTACAAAATGAAGGGGTTGGATTGGATTCTAAGGCACCTTCTGTCTGTTTTTTAAATGGGGTGGACGTATCTTTATAGGTTTGCTTTGGCTTCTGGGTCCCATGGCCTAATGGACATGGGGCTAGGTGTTGTCTGTCTTTGTGAGAGAGAGACAGAGAGAGAGAGAAGGGGAGAGAGAGAAAGAGAGGGAGAGGAGAGAGAGAGAAGAGGAGAGAGAGAGAGAGGGAGAGGAGAGGGAGAGGAGAGAAGAGGAGAGAGTGTGTGTGTGTGTGTGTGTGTGTGTGTTTTGCACACAGTCTTGCTACAATCTCTCTTCCAGATGTTTTTCCTCCTACTGAGCAGATAGAAGGTGGGGATTTGTTTTATTTTATTTTTAATTTCTGTATCTTCTGAAATCTCCTGGCCCCGCCCCTGCTTGGCAGAGTGCCCCCCCCCACTTAACACTGACGGACCAGTGGGGATTGGATCGTAGGGGAGCCCCTTCATCTTGGGGCAGAATCCAGAAGAGGGGAACCCTGGGATTTCAGACCTGCAGGAGCCCCAGTTGATTAGAGAGGCAGTTTGCTGCAGGTCTGGAGTTGGAAGCAGGTGAGCCCTGAGTTCCAATTCTGCCATGGAATCCTAATTATTGGTTTAAGCATTTAACCACTCCAAGCTTCAGGTTCTGCATCTATAAAATGGTGATAATAAAATCCAAGGCCTTTACTACCTGGGGTAATTTCCAGGCTCAGATGACATCACCAAAACAATCTTTTTTTTTTCTTTGGTGAGGCAACTAGGGTTAAGTGACTTGCCTAGGGTCACACAGCTAGTGTCAAGTGTCTGGTTGGAGACCAGATTTGAACTCAGAACCTCCTGACTCCAGGGCCGGTGCTCTATCCACTGCACCACCTAGCTGCCCCAACAATCATCTTTAATCATCTACTATGTGCCTGCCACTGTGCAAGGGATACAAAGGCAAAAGCAAATAGTCCCTTCTATTAAGGATTATAGATGTAGAGTTGGGAGAAAGGAAATAAGCATTTATTAAGTGCCTTCTGTGTGCCAAGCACTTACAAATATTATATCAATTGATCTTCACAATAAGCCTGAGAGGTAGGTGGTATTATTATCCCCGTTTTACAGATGAGGAAACTGAGGCAGACAGTGCCTTGCCCAGGTTCACACCTTTAGAAATTGTCATAGGCTAGATTTGAACTCGGGTCTTCCTGACTTCAGGCCCAGTGCTCTATCTGCTGCACCATCAGTGCCAGCTGCTATGGCCCTTTCGAGGTCCCATGGGAGAATTCATGGAGTGTCATACATAGGTCATAGGATCATAGAGGGCTTCATTTTACATCTGGGGAAACCGAGATTAGAAGTAAAGAGACTTGGAGAGTTGGTGCTGAGGTGGGATTTGAACCCAGGTTTTTTGCACAACCACCTACTACAGGCAGCCACCTAGCTTGGGTCCCTCCTTTCCAAGCAGATCCCTGTCTCCTCCACCCAAATCTCCACGCCCGTCCACGCCCGGAATGTGGCCGGGCATGGCTGTGAGGGATTTGGTTTCCTTTCTCAGATCTTCTGGCTGATCCCCCCCACCTTGCACAATTTGGAACTCTACGAAGAGTGGGTGCTGTCGGGGAAGCAGAGTGACATCTTCCTGGGGGACCGAGTGGACCAATGCCAAAGAATTGAGCTGACCCAGGGCTACACGTTCTTCATCCCCTCCGGTAAGTGCTGGGCGGCGTCTTCGGAGCCGAGGTTGACGCCTCTGTGCTGGTCGGCTCCCTCCTTTGAAATGACTTCTTGCAGACCAGACACTTGACACTTACTAGCTAGCAGTGTGATCCTGGGCAAGTCACTTAACCCCAACTGCCTTAAAAAAAAAAAAAAAGGAAAAAGGAAGAAAAATGGAATGACCTCTTGGCCCAGACCAGACACTTGACATTTACTAGCCGTGTGATCCTGGGCAAGTCGCTTAACCCCAACTGCCTTAAAAAAAAAAAAAAAAAAAGGAAAAAGAAAGAAAAATGAAATAACCTTTTGGCCCACTGGCTGCCGGTTACTTGCTGGAGAGGTGCGTCTCTTAGAAATAGTGCCGCTTCTCAGACTTACTTTCTTGGGGGGTCCTGGATGAACGTCACTTAATATACTGCTCGTGCCTTTGGGGCCCCCTTTTGTCTAGGAGGGCTTTCTATTGGACATGGGTCTTTTTTTTCAGAGGTGAGGGTTCTATTTCCCTTTTACTCTTTTCTTCCTTTTTTTTTAAGACAATTGGGGTTAAGTGACTTGTCCAGGGTCACACAGCTAGTGTCAAGTGTTTGGTCTGAGGCCAGATTTGAACTCAGGTCCTCCTGACTTCGGGGTCGGTGCTCTATCCACTGCACTACCTAGCTGCCCCTTTTACTCTTCTCCAGATGCTCCTGGAGCCTGGTCTGACTCTTGGTGCTGGGAGGCAGTGAGGGCACAGTAGGACCAGGGTTTAAACCCCGTCTTTACCACCCGTGTGACTCTGTGCATATCATTTCCCTTCTCCAGTCTCCCTCAGTCTCCCTTTCTTTATGACCTTTTTTGGGGGGCTTTTTGGTTAGGCAGTTGGGGATAAGTGACTTGCCCAGGGTCACACAGCTAGTAAGTGTCAAGTGTCTGAGGCCTGGATTTGAACTCAGGTCCTCCTGACTCCAAGGCTGGAGCTCTATCTACTGCACCACCTAGCTGCCCCTCAGTTTCCCTTTCTTCAACTAGAACGATTGGTCCCTTCCACCCCTCGATTTCTGCTCTGATGAATGGGCCAGGCTAGGCCTAACGGTCCTGACTCGGTCAGAGCCCGTGAAGATGCTATGGTCCGCAAGGTGGGCCGCTCTGTCATTGGGACCCCAGACTGACAACTCGTGACAGAGAGTGTCACGAGTTTTCCCGGGGCAGTCTGGGAGCAAAGATAAAGGGGATTGTGGAAGGACAGTGGGAAGCAGATGGAACTCAGTGATAAGAAACGTTAAAAAAAAACCCAATCCTATCAGCTGTACAAATATAGGATGGGAAAGACGCATCTTAACAAGTAATTCATGTGATGAGACCTGAGCGCCGTATGAGTCAGTCGTGGCTGTTAATGTGACCTTAGGCAGAATTAAGAGAAGTCAGACCGGGGCGGGGGGATGTTGGAGCTGAGATTGCCTTGATATGGGGGACTCCCAGTGTGGAAGCTTCCTCCCACACTACTGATCAGCCCTGTGTCTTGGTCTGTGTGAGAGGCAGGCCTCAGGCCTTCCTATTTCTTTTTTCCCTATAGATCTTGTATTTTTTTATCTCAAAACATAAGGAGTTTGTGGGGCAGATTCTATCAGGCTTAGTGAATGATTACCTGGGAGAAGGAACGTCCCACTGTCCCTAGTCCTGATGCCGCCATTCTAGGAGGGGGGTGGCTGCCTCTGGACGTCCTAAGGTCGTAGCGAAGGGAGACGAGAAGAAGGGGCTTAGAGCCGTGGGGACTGTCAGAGGGTTTGGGAGCTTAGAGATCCTCTAATCCACAGCAGAGGGGGCTGGACCCTGGATCCAGGGTTCAGGGACTGGTCCAAGGTCACACAGTTAAGTCTCAGAGTTAGGATTCTTAACCCTTTCTTCATCTCCTAGAGGAGAGGAGAGGACTTTCTTAAAGTCACACAGGCAGCACCTCACTGTTCCAAACATGGGACAGCCACGTCCTTGTTGGGTGAATCGGGTGGGGAACGTGCGGCCTCTTGACTGAGTCCAAGATTTACAGAACAAATCCTTTTATGAAGGGGGTTTGTTCTGTGAAGTCTGGACTCAGTCTGAGGGCGGCGCTCGAGGACCTAGAGGGCCGAGTGTGGCCTCGAGGCCGCAGGTTCCCCTCTCCTGGTGTGAATCATGGGCCCTGAAGCAGCTGCGTTGTTCAGATTCGCACCGCACGCCTCCATTGGGCTGGGATAAGTATTTTTATAGGATCGCCATAGTTTACATAGGTGTGACCTCAGATAGTTTGTGTTTGAAAGCTGATTGGAAGCCGGTGTGCCACTCGGACCTCAAGGACCACCACACGGAAGAGGGGTGTATATATAGACTTGCTCTGCCTGGCCTTGAAGTTCTGTCCGGGCAAAATTCAGTTCAGTATCGAGAAGTCTTCTCATTTAGTGCCGTCCGGTAGCTCTACTTGGAATGGGCTTGCAATGTTGGTAGTGAGACCCCCATCATTAGAGGTATTTAAGCAGAGGGAGGTCGGATAACCTCCCGGATGATGTTGAGGAGATTTCTGCATAGAGAAGAAGGTTGGGATGGTGACTTCCAAAGGTCCTTTCCAATTCTGAGACTGTTGCTCAAGGGGTAGAGGGTTAGGTTTCCAACAGTCCCAAGGCTGGCTGTGGGTCAGCTTGTCTGAGCTGTGGGTGGGGGGCATTTAGATGCTCAGATTGGTGCCTGGGGCTGAGGCTGACCTTCAGGGAATGTGGACAGCATTGTGTTATGTGGTGTAGAAGTAAAGTCTTACTCTCTGTCACCGCTTTGAGGAGTAGTGATGAGTGGTGACCCGGCTTGGTCCAGAGGCCTGGCTGTTCTTTGAAGGTTATTGAGGGGATGAGGAGGGACTTCTGGGGGCAGGGCCCAAGTCATAAAGAAGGTGCCTCTCAGCGGGGGAGTTTAAACCATCTGTTGTCCCCTGGTGGTAGATTGTAAAGGTCCTTCTGGGACTGATATTCTCCGAGTATCTGAAACTAGATGTCTGTGAAAGGGCAGTTCCTGGGGATTCTCAGAAAGCCCGCTTTTAGGCATGGCCCTGCCATGGGTTGTTAAATGTTCTTGGGCAAATGGCATCTTCTCTGTCTTCTAGAGTCCTCTTGTAACACAGGGGAAGCTGGATTAAATGATCTCTAAGGTTCTTCCTAGCTCTAATGTTCTAAGGGACCTCCCTGCTCTGACATTCCATGTTCTAAAGTCCTTCCTAACTCTGATATTCTGTTCTAAGGACCCTCCCAGCTCTAACATTCTCTGTTCTTAGGCCCCTCCCATCCCTGAAATTCTGTATTCTAAGAACCCTCTCCTCCCTGACATTCTGTGTTCCAAGAACCCTCCCAGCTCTGATATTCCCTGTTCTCAGGCCCCTCCCCGCTCTGACGCTGTTCTAATGCCCCTCCCCAGCTCTGACATTCCCTGTTCTAATAACCCTCCCCCAGCCCTGGCAGTCTGTTTTAAGGCCCCTCCCATGTTCTGACACTCCATGTTCTAAGCTCCATTTTCTAACGCTCCATGTTCTAAGCACCTTCCCTGCTCTGATGTTTTCTGATTTCAGGCTTCTTCCAATATTCTGTGATTGTGTAGCCTGGACAAGCTTCGATCCTCATCACTTTTCCTGAGTTAGAACAAATATTGGCACTTCCTCTTTCTGGTCATTAGTCAGAGTGGGCACGCTTCCCCCAACCCCCCTTGCTTTGGGTCAAGGTACAGGTACGGAGGCTGGGGGGCAGCTGTATCTGGGTGATAAGCAATGTCCGGGTTAGAAGCGATGTTGCAGAAGGAACACAGAGAGGCAGGCTTCTCTGCCAGAGAAAGCCAGGACCAGGGCAAACTGGCTTGAGTTTTGCAGCAGGTCAGATGCCAGATGGGTAGAGACCCAAGGAATTGTTGATTTATCATGCCATGGAAAGGCTGCAGATAAGGGGAGACGGAAAAGGGTCCGAATTTGCTTCTCAGTAGCAAGGGAGCGCCTTGGAGACCCGGGGAGACCTGTAACGATCCTCTTGGCATCCTGCCCAGTGTCTGTCCCTGCCATGGACGTAGATCTGGACCCTGAGATTGTTGGCATGTGCCCTCTGGAGGTCGGGGGAGGTTCACCACCCTGGCCCTCTGGGTCTCCATTTAGAAAATGGAGTGAATGAAGCCCAGCCCTCCTCATCTCTTAGAGATGTGGGCGCGTGAGGTTGAATATATTACAGTGATTTTATCTCTTACAAGAAAAAGTGCTCCCTGTTCTTGATCACCGAGCTCTTCCTGGGTGCCAACTGCTTGGCCCAGGAGGCCTGGGTTCTGGCTTTGGCGCAGTCGCTGTCTGCCTCTGTGACCGCCCAGTCTGTCTGTTCATTAATCTGTCCAGTCGGAAAGCATTTATTTGTGCCAGGCACCAAGTCAGTTCCTTTCACGGTTTGAACCTCAGTTTTCACATCTGTAAAATGGGCCAATAATCTGTTGCCTGAAGACTGTAAGACCTTGAGTCTCGACCTAGAAAGCGCTTCAGAGACTTCCTAGTTCAACTCCCTCATTTTACAGATGAGCACACTGAAGCCCAGGGAGGTGACTCGCCCAAGGTCACGCCGGTAGTAAGCATCAGAGTGTGGATTAGAACTCAGCCCCTCTGACTCCCTGGCCATTGTCCTTTCCACTGGATCATGATCCTGCCTCCAGGGGGCTCAGCCACGCAGTTTCTTCCCTGCTCCATTTTCTGCTTCCCTTTTCAGTGTGAGGAAGGTGACCCCACCTCTGTCCTGACCCTTTTTTCCCCCACTGCCTTGGCTCTAGGGGGCCAGGTGGTAGCGATGGATCCCCCCTCCCCCCAGCCTCTTTTCCCTGGCTGGGTTTGCCTCAGGGTGCCGTGGGGTTCTGGCTCCCAGATGTGTGATGGCCCCAATCCGGAAGCTGGAGACATGTGCCAGCCTCCTGAATTCGGTAACCAGCCTGCCGGTGTTAGAACACCTGTTCCCTGGCACTCCTGCTGTAATGAGATGCTGGGGCAGGGGAAGGCTTTTTGTGAATGGCTCAGGGAACCTTCAGTGTTATTCACGTCACCTTATGGACTTCATCCCAGTGATAACAACATTTAGACATTGGAGCAGATGGTAGGGGCTGGGGGAGGGCAGGTTCAGGGATTGGAACCCAGCTCGGGAACCTCCGTGGAGCTGGGCAGGCTACTCCGGGCTCTGTAGGCTGGGGCTTGTGGGGGGGAGAGAGGAGGAAAGCCAGGATGTGAGATCGAGGCAGCGAAGGGGCTTCTTCAGCATTATTCCTTCCCTCTCATCCCTCCCTCTCTTCCTTTCTCTCTCCCTCCCTCCCTCCCTTCCTTCCTTCTTTCCTTCCTTCCTTTCTCTCTCCCTCCCTCGCTCTCTTCCTTTTTCTCTCCCTCCCTCTCTTCCTTTCTCTCTCCCTCCCTCCCTCTCTTCCTTTCTCTCTCCCTCCCTCCCTTCCTTCCTCCCTTCCTTCCTTCCTTCCTTCCTCTCTCCCTCCCTCCCTCCCTTCCTTCTTTCCTTCCTTCCTTCCTTTCTCCCTCCCTCCCTCTCTTCCTTTCTCTCTCCCTCCCTTCCTTCCTTCTTTCCTTCCTTCCTTCCTTCCTTCCTTCCTTCCTTCCTTCCTTCCTTCCTTCCTTCCTTCCTTCCTTCCTTCCTTCCTTTCTCTCTCCCTCCCTGCCTTCCTTCCTTCCTCTCTGTCTCCCTCCCTTCCTTCCTCTCTCTCTCCCTCCTCCCTCCCTTCCTCTCTCCCTCCCTCACTTCCCTCCCTTCCTTTTTTCTTTCTTTCTCTCCTTCCTTCCTCCCTCCCTCCCTCCCTCCTCCCTTCTTCTCTCCCTCCCTCCATCTTTCCACTTTTGAGTGTGATACAGTGAAAAACACTGCAGAGGCCAAAAGACCAGGGTTTGAATCTCAAATCTGAGACCTTGAACAAGTAACTTCTGCTTTCTTGCCTCAGTTTCCTCATCTGTCAAGTATGGGCCATGCTGTTATGAGATGGCCACTGAGGAACCTTTCTGCTTGAGGTCTGTGACCCTAGGACCCCTCCCCCTCCCTGTCTGTTTCACTTCTTGGTTTTTTGATTTTTGCCCAGACCAGTGATTTCATCAGTGTTAGGAACTTCCAGTAAAGAAACTAGCTAGGGGGCGCCATAGTGCACGGAGAGCTGGGTCTGGAGTCAGGAAGACCCAAGTTCAAATCCAGCCTCAGGCACTTAGTAGGTGTGTGACCCTGACCAAGTTATGCCACCTCTTTCTGCCTCATCTGTAAAATGGGGGTAATAACAGCACCTATCTCTTGGGGTGGTTGTGAGGATCAAAGGAACTGATATTTGGAAAGCACTTAGCACATAGTAGGTACTGCATGAATACTAGTTATTATGATGATGATTATTGTGATTGCCTCTCCAGAGAGGGTAGGGAAGTGTATTTTCTCAACTCTCCAGGGGAGCCAAGCTCTGTAAATGCCCTGTTCTTCTGAATAATTAGATCCCTTTCCCTCTCAGAGGCAGCTTGGAGTTGCTGGGTAGGAACAGGAGTCAGGAGACCCTGGGTTCGAGTCTCACGTGGGACATGTTCTGGCTGTGTGATCCCGAGCAGGTCCAATTGCGCGAGGCAGGGAAGGTGCTGAGCTGCACCGATAGACAGAGCTCCCTCACCTGGAAGTCCTCATACCAGTGAATCACACATCCTGTCCCTCATTCACTGAGGAGCCCATTTTTCCTCACACAGTTGTGTGTTTGCATGGGGGTCATTATCCCCATTTTACAGGTGGGGAGAGGGGCAACTGAGGCCCAGAGAGGGTGAAGTTAATTGCCCAGCATTGTAGAGTGAGCTGGTAGAGCTGGGGCCCCTGGACCCTGGACCCCGAGTCCTCTGGTGGCTTGGCCAAGTCGGCTGAGCCCGCAGGGACCCTTTCTTCTCCCTGGTTGGTGCAGTCATCTCGTGTAAGTCAGAGCTGGAAAGAGAACCCAGGAATTCTTGTTCCCTGGCTTGGTACCCCCACTGTCCAGCGAGTGGGACTCAGTGGCCGGGGACGAGAACATCAGGAAACACTGTTTAAAAGCAGTGATGCTGAGGATGGTAATAACAGTGCTGCTAATAATAACTCAGGCTTCCAGTCCCCTTGGGAGAAACAAAAACCGTAGTTACTGAGAAAACAGACTAGGATTTAGCTCTTGGAAAGGAGATGAAAAGCAGATCTTAAAGGCAAGGCAGATATTTATTTATTTATTGCCCTTTTTCAATTTTTTTTTATTTTTTTGGTGAGGCAATCTGGGTTAAGTGACTTGCCCAGGGTCACACAGGCTAGTAAGTGTCAAGTGTCTGAGGCCGATAAGGTAGATATTTAGAGGCAAGTGGAGTAAATGTGGTGTCCAGGACCTGGGTTCAAATCCTGCCTCCTGGAGCTAGGTCTGTGGCAAAGGTAGTTCACCTTTATGAGCCTCACTTTCCACATCTGCAAAAGGGGGGCAATAATACTCGAAGCACATACCTCCATGGGGTCAACCGGGGCTCCCATGAGGCAGGGTCTGTAAAGCGGTTTGCAAACTTCAGAGCGCTATGTCAATGTCAGTAATTGTTATTGTTATCATCTTGAATGTACTTGGCCTATAGGGCTGCTGCTGCCGCTGCTGGGTGTGCATCTAGACAGTAATGGTGCCTTGCATCTGTAGAGCACTTGGTGGTTTGCAAAGCGTTTGACAGATGCTATGCCGTTGGATACCGTGCATTTAGGAAACTCTGCTCCCATTTTCCAAGAATGTCAGACAGATCACCATCTCCCCTCTGTGTTCCCCTGGTTCTGGGGCCCTCCCTGGGCTCTTTGCATATGAGAAAACTGCTTGTCATTTAGGCTGAGGGGGCAGGGGACGGTCCGGGGCCTGCCAACTGGCTGTGGCTTTTGGGGAGCTAACTCTGCCTGAGTGACTTTGAGTGGGACTTGGGACTGAGGAAAAGCAGCTGTGGTGTGGAACGGAGGCAGTACCTAAAGGCGGGGGTGTGTGTGTGTGTGTGTGTGTGTGTGTGTGTGTGTGTGTGTGTGTGTGCGCGTGCCCAT
Source organism: Vombatus ursinus (assembly GCF_900497805.2). Classification (NCBI taxonomy): domain Eukaryota; kingdom Metazoa; phylum Chordata; class Mammalia; order Diprotodontia; family Vombatidae; genus Vombatus; species Vombatus ursinus. The sequence goes on along the minus strand of NW_020946747.1, from coordinate 8,602 downwards.
GTAGATTTTCTCTCTAACTCCCAGAGACAATGTCTGGATCATCTCTCTCCCTCTTTCCTACTCTCCTTTCTCTCCCTTCTCTTTCCCTTTCCCTCTCTCCCCCTCTTCCTCTCCCTCTCTCTCCCCCTTCTACTCTCCTCCCTCCATCCTTCTCCCTCCCCCCTCCCTACTCCTTCCCCCTCCTGCCTCATTCCCCCTTCCATCCCTCCCTCCACCCCTTCCTCCCCTCCCCCTTCCCCTCCCTTTCCCCTTCTTTTCCCCCTCCCCTCCCCCTTCTTTCCCCTTCCCCTTCCTCCCCCCTTTCCCCTCCATCCCTCCCCCCCTTTCCCCCTCACCTTCCTTCCCCTCCATCCCTCCCCTCCCCCTCTTCTTTCCCCTTCCTCCCCCCTCTTCCCCTCCCCCTTCTCTTTCCCCATTCCCTTCCTTCCCCCTCCTGTCCCCCCTCCCCTTCTTCCCCTCTCCTCTTTCCCCTACTCCTCCTCCCCTTTCCCTTCTCCATCCCTACCCTCCCCCCACCCTTTCCCCCCTTCCCCCTTCCCCTCTCCATCCCTCCCCCCTCCCATTTCTATCTCCATCCCCTTTCTTGTTACCTCTTTGTCTTTCCCTGTCTCTCCGCCTGCTTCAGCCGGTCTTTCTTTGCTTCACCTGAACATCTCCATGCCAACCAGGGGGCATCAAAGGGAGCCTCCTGTTTGCTCTGGCGGAGTGGTTCAAAACGTGCTGTGTGGGCCCCTGGACGTGCGGGGACCCTTTCAGAGGGTGGCCTGTCAAGTTAAAATTATTTTTGTAACGATATCAGGATGTTTTAATTTCTGATATGTTGAATCTTGATAGATAGCTAGATCCGTGCTGGTAATGTTTAACAACTGCCTCTCTGGGGGGAAAAATGTGTTCCCAACACACTTTTAAATTTAATTTCCATTCTTATCGTTTTTCCCATCATTTTCTTAAGTCTAAACAATCAGCAGAACCGTATATTAAACCCTGATTTTTAGCGTTTGCTGACCTCCAAGGTATAAATGCCCACACTGAACATTTAACATTCGTCTCTCTTGGACTGGCTCCGGCACACTGATGAATGTGACCCACTTAAACACAGTCTCTTTGGGAGTGTGTGTTTACAGTTGCTTTTCAGTTGTGTCTGACTCTTCATGACCCTACTTGGGATTTTCTTGGCAAAGATACTGGGGTGGTTTTGCCATTTCCTTCTCCAACTCATTTTATAGTTGAGGAAACTGAGGCAAACAGAGTTAAGTGATCTGCTCAGGGTCACACAGCTATTAAGTGTTTGAGGCTGGATTTGAATTTGGGAAGATAAGTCTTCCTGACTCCAGACCTGGGATTGGGTGGGAGGGGTCTTGAGAACAAAAAGGTTGAGAATAGCTGCTTTAGTGGGTAGGGGCCTAGAGGTGGGGTCAGGAAGCCCTAGGTTCAAATCTTAATTCTGCTGCTCCCTTGCTGTGTGGCCCTGGGTTTAAACTCTCTGAGCCTCAGTTCCCTCCTCTGGGAAATGAGAGGGTTTTCCTAGGAGGCCTTGGAGACCCCTCCCCTTCCTGTTCTAAATTTGTGTGAGCTCACTGTGCTCCCCGTCTCCTTCTTTAGGCTGGATCCATGCTGTCTACACGCCCGTAGACTCCCTGGTGTTTGGCGGAAACATCCTGCATAGCTTTAATGTGCCCATGCAGCTACGCATCCATGAGATAGAGGACAGGACGCGGGTAAGGAGCCCTCTTTCTCTCTTTCTTCCTCGGGCAGGGCCTCGGGCTCTCGCTCCATACACTCAGAAGGGAATGGATTAGGTTCCTGGGGTCAGCTGTGTAGGAGGAGTCACCTCCAGGTGCCCTCTGTTGTCCTGACCAAACTCCCCATCCCTGTCTCTTAACGCTGGCTGCCAGACAGCCGGGGGATGTCCACTTGAGCTCAGGCCCAGTCAGCTCCTTCCTCCTCCAGAGTTTCTGTTCATCTAGGCAGCAAAATCCCCCTTGTCAATAAGGAAGTGACCCAGAGGAAACAGGGCAACCTGGGCCTCCCTGCTTCTCAGTCGTTAAACGAACCCCCTAGGGAAACTGAGGCACAGACTAGTCCTTTTGGCTTTTTTTACTGCTGCTTTGCGTTTTTCTAGGAAATGTCAATATCAGCAGGGGAACCCAGCTGTCTGGACCCCCAGTCCTGGAATGTGAGGCTTTCTTTCTTAGAATGCATAGATTTTTCAGCTGAGATGGTCCTTAGGGGCCATCTCGTCCAACCCTCTCCCTGTGCCATTTTAGTCTGATACTTTAACCGAGTGACAACGTTTCTCAGTCAGTCATCCCAGCAGAAGGCTTTAGACCAAGTGTGAATGACTTGCCCAAAGGTAACACAGGTGGTGATCGGCACACCTGAAATTGCCTGAGCTTTGTCTCTGTGGCTGCCCATCTCCGTCGGCCTGAGGGTCTAGCACCCCATCAGTTGATGAGCTTGGCAAAAAGTAGTATCAACTTCTCTTTTTTTTGTTGTTCAGTCATTTCAGTTGTGTCCACTCTCGGTGACCCCATTTGGGGTTTTCTTGGCAAAGATACTGAAGTGCTTTGCCATTTTCTTCTCCAGCTCATTTTGCAGATGAGGAAACTGAGGTAAACAGGGTGAAGTGACTTGTCCAGGGTCACCCAGTTAGTAAATGTCTGAGGCCAGATTTGAACTCAAGGATATGAGTCTTCCTGACTTCAGGTCCAGTACTCTATCCACTACACCACCTAACTCAGTCTTTCCTTTACCTCTATTTTTTTAAATTAAATTTTATGTTTTTCAATCAGCAAAATTTTGCCCTCTCTCCCTTTCATCCCTCTTCCCCTTAACTACCTCTCCTCTACCCCCACAATTGAGAAAGGCTAAAACCCCTGTTACAAACATGTATATTTGAGCAAAACAAATTTCTACATTTGCCATATCTAAAAGAAAAATATGTAAATATGTGCATATATATATAAACATATAAATATGTATATTTATAGCTATAGGTATACCTATCTTTATCTGTTTTATCTATATCTACCTCTATCTCTCTCTCTGTCTAGGTAATTTTATCTTTCTATTTATTTTATCTATCTATCTATCTATCTATCTATCTATCTATCTACATATCCCCAGTTTGTCCTCTGAATCTCTCATTAGGAGGTAGATAGCATGTTTTGTCATTAGTCCTCTGGAATTACGGTTATGAGGAAACAGGTTAAGTGACTTGCCCAGGGTCACCTAGCTAGGAAATATCTGAGGCGAGATTTGAATTCAGGTCTTCCTTACTCTAGGCCCAGTGTTTCCAGTACTGTGATGCTACCTAGCTGCCTGTCGTTTACTTCTCAGCTGAAGAAAACTAGCACTCAGGGGGTTCCAGGATGGGGATATTATGTGTGTAGGGGGGCGCTTTCCTGCCCCTGAGATGTTCACTATTTAAAACCTTTACTCTCTCCTTCCCTCTATTCCTGACACTGAGACAGACTGTTGGGAGGTAGGTGCTATTATGATCCCCATTTTCCAGTTGAGAAAACTGAAGCAGACAGGTTAAGTGATTTGCTAGCAAGTACTGAAGGCTGGATTTGAATTCAGATCTTCCTGCCTCCAGGCCAGGCCCACCTAGCTGCTTCTAGGTATGTGGAGTCCTCATTTTCAAGCCTCTGGATTTGCCTTCTCGGCCAGTGGGGGTCCCGAGAAAGTACAGCTATCTGGCCCAGTGTTATACGTTTCCTGTGGCGTATGTCGGAGGGGTCAGGGTGGAGGGACGGATACACTGGCCTTCCCCATGGGAGGATACTAGATTTAGGTCTGGAAGGAACCTTAGAAGTCATCGATTTCAACCCCCTTCATTTTTCAGATGGGGACACTGAGGCACAGAGAGTTTAAACAACTTGGCCAAGGTCACACAGCTAACGTTACAGTCAAGATTTGAACCCAGGTCACTGCTGCCTAGTAGGCCGGAAGCCGTTCCACTCCCCCACAATGGGGTCCTAGTCAGATGCATGTAATAATTAGGGGAACCTTCAGATTTGACTATTTGTCTCTTGTAATTGCCATAGGCCTCCACGAACTGTGGTGTCTTTTCAGATACTTTTCCTTTTTTTTTCTTTTTTTTTTTTTTTAGTGAGACAATTAGGATTAAGTGACTTGTCCAGGGTCACACAGCTAGTAAGTGTTATGTGTTTGAGGCTGGATTTGAACTTAGGTCCTCCTGACCCCAAGGCCAGAGCTCTATCCACTGTGCCACCTAGCTGCCCCCCTCCAGATGCTTTTAAAGGGAAAATACTGCCCCGCAGATTTCTCTTTCTGGGTTTTTCCCTCCCCTTCCCCCGCAAAGAGCTTTTCAAGGCCTGAAGTGCCATGAACTGTGTGAATCAGGACTGTTCCTTCCCTCCCCACTTGTCCTGACCCAGGGCCCCCATAGCAGGAGGGGATGCTGGAACCCAGGAGAAGGGGGTAAGAGCCATTCACTGTCACAGAGCTTCCCCTAGCTCTGTGCAGCCAGAGCTGATGTAATGGACAGAGGGCCTGGGAGGCCTGGGTTCAAGACCTGATTCTGACCTATCTCAGGCAAGTCCAGGCACTACACCCTTGTGCCAGATAATTCTCTCTTTAAAGTTGCAAAGGGGTTGCCTATCTGTACCAGTGGAGGGGGTTTCCACATTGGAAGTGCTAGAAAATGATGAAATCATATGTCTGGACGCCCAGACTCCCTCCAGCTACTCCTGCTCCCCTAATGACAAACGAACAAATATCTTTCCATTAGGCCAAGTTCTGTCCAGGATTAAGGCCCAGATGCTCCTTAAATTCCCTGTAAGAAATGGTCAGTTTTGTTTACAACCAATAGCCAAGGGATAAAGCCCACCATGCCTATGGTCTTCCTGGCATTTCACAAACCTGTAAGTTTATCTGGGAATTTTAAAGGCTTTTTAAACCTTTAGGGAAGCCATTTCTTCTCTGGGGTGGGTCGGGGTGACCCTGAGGAGTCTGGCTTCTTGTCCTTGGTAAATGCGTTTTCGTAGGAAGGGACCTTAGAGGGAGGACCTGGGCCTAAAATCCCCTCCTCTGTCACTTTGCCCATATGACTGTGGGCAGATCCCGCCTTCAGACCTCAATTTCTTCATCTGTGTAATGGGGTGATTGAACTAGCTGGACTTGGGAGGTCCCTTCCTGCTCTAAATCTGTGCACCTGTGTTCTAGTTCCAACTCCCTCCTTTTACTGGTGGGGAAATGGAGGTTACTTGCCCAAGGTCACGTCTTCCAGAAGGTGTGGAAGAGGCAGGTAGAAGAGTTGCTTCTAATCATTACTTTTTACACCCATCATTTTATCTGTAATCCAGATCCCCCCCAACCATGAAATGAGGTGGAAAGGAATTTTTACCTTAAAACTCCTTTGGAATGGTAAACCTACGGCAGGATGAAAAAGAGCGGTCCCTGAGGGATGCCTGAGCAAAGTCATTGTCCCTGGACGGGACTTTTCTACCTGCCTCCACCCCTGCCAGTGCTATCAGTGCAGGCTGCCTCACATTGGCAGGCTGTCAAATCCTCTTCAATTTCTGGTCTTTGGAGGGGTTTGGCTACAAACCCGATGTGTCTTGGGGGCCAAAGCAAGGCAAAAGATGCTGGGGAGAGAAACTAACAGGCTCTCAGAGTCAGATAAAATACCGAGTTTCCTTGTCACGCCCACTCTGGCTTAATTTTTCTTATCCCTGGGAGATTTCTAAAGAAGGTTATGGCCATTTAAAAATAGTTTTTCGGCAGTAATAAAAAAACATGTCTTGGATTAGAAACACCTGCTAATGGGGGTAACAGGTAAACACTCATTATTGAAACCTTGTGGTTTTCTTTCCTCATTTTGTAAAAGGGAAAGGGGGTGAAATAACATTTTTCTGACTTTTCAGTCCCATGGGACTGAAAGTAGGGAACTGGCTGGCCCCTTGACTAAGCTTGCTTGGCCCCCACTGACTCAGCCAGGGGAACAAAAGAGGTTTTCTCAGCAGCCAGCACTGGGCCCCTCAGTCCGCCCTCCTGGGCTTGCCAAGGAATGGAGAAATCCCCATCCTTTGAGTACTGCCCAGCTGGGCATATTTGTTTGAACCTGTTGCAAGAAACCGATGGAAATAAGGTAGTCACTTCCAGATGGAAAGCTGCCTACTGCTTACATTCCCTGGAATCTTCAGAGTTTCATCATCAGTGGATCAATTTTCTCCTTTCTCCTCCTAAGCCGGTTTGGAATGGAGTAATGTCTTTGTTTCTTTCCTCCCTCCCCCACCCCGTGAAGACTTAACGTGGCTTGACCTGAAGCAGGTAGAAATTGTGGTGGCTCCGCAAGGGCTAAGCATTCCACGGAGCCTGCCGTGCCTGGGAGTAGCCATGGGCTGACTGTGGGATGCTTGAAAGAAAGGTCTGAAGCCATGTCATCGTCCTATGCAATGTCTTCAGCGTATCACGGTACCTGAAAGCATCCTTGTGATCATTTAATGCCTAGATCTCTCTCTTAGAATTATCTTTTTTCTCCCTTCGCTCTGGTGTCTCTAAAATAGAATGCATATGAGTTGTCATAATCTGCCCAGTGCCCCCTTCAATGAAGGACTATGGGATCATTTTATTGTTCAGTCATTTTCAGTTGTATCAGATTCTCCATGACCCCATTTGGCCAAGATACTGAAGTGGTTTGCCATTTTCTTCTCCAGCTCATTTGACAGATGAGGAAACTGAGGCAAACAGGGTGAAGTGACTTGCCCAGGGTCACCCAGCTAGTAAGTGTCTGAGGCTAGATTTGAACTCAGGAAGATGAGTCTTCTTGACTCCAGGCTGGGCATTCTATCCACTGCACCATTTAGCTGCCCTTCTGGGATCATAGAATCTGCAATTTAGAGCTGGAAGGGACCTTAGAATCCATCACCTCTAATCCCCTCGTGTTACAGATGAGGAAAATGGAATGCAGGGAGGTTTGAAGGCTTAGAATCAGAGGGTTAGAACTAGAAGGGACCTTGGAAGCCATCTGCTTTGACCCCTTCATTTTGCAGATGAGGAAACTGAGGCCTGAGGAGGTAGATGACTTATAATGAGCCATTTAGTCAGTCAGAAGTCATTCAACAAACACTTATTAAGCCTTTACTACGTGCCAGGCACTGTGCTATGTGCTGATTTAGAGCTGGACAGGATTGTAGAGGTCATCTTAGTACAATGCCGTCTTTTTGCATATCAGGAAACTGAGGCCCAGGGAGGTGAAATAACTAACTCAGGATCATAGTTTTAGAACTGGAAGGGAACTTCATCTTGTGTTTAGTCCAACAGGTGGGAAACTGTGGCTCAGAGAATGATGCAGGATCAGGTCTAGAATGGACCTAAGAGGTCATCTATGGGAAACCTTTCATGTTACTGATAAGGAAATAGTGCAAGATGTGGAATGACTTGTCTGAGAGGTAGGAAGTGACAAAGCCACAATGTGAATGAACCCAGGTCCAGATACTCTAGAGTCAGTAGAGTTTCCACTCTATTATGCGGCCTTCCTTGTGCCCAAAAGCACAGGTTAGTGTCAGAGCCAGGATTTGAACTCAGGTCACCCAATTCCAAATCTAGCAATCTTTAAATGGAAACCTTCTTGCCATCTTTGTAGACATGGAAATGATTTCATTCCAGTTGAAACTCCCTTTTTTTTTTTTTCCAGGAGAAAACCAAACAGACAACCCCCCCCTCCCTTTCTCCAAAACAAGATCAATTGAAATAAATACCCCAACCTCTTCAGATACTTGGGGCTTTTCCACCACCTGACACTTGAATGCTCAGGGAAGTATCAGCCGGTTTATGGGACTTCCCAGGCCCCCTGCTGTACCTCGTAACGCCTCGGCTCACTCACCTCCAGTGTGGCTTTGGGCTTCTCTAGTAAAGGTCAGGGTTAGCAACGAGGTCAATGGGAAGGAACTCAATTGGAACCTTAAAAAACTTGAGAGATCGGGAGCACTGCATGCTTGAGGCTGACTGCCTTGTTATTCACAGTCGATGAACATGAGTAACATGGAAATTTGGTGAGGCTCTGGAAACTGTCACCAAGTAATGTTGAGCAATGCTGTCTTTAATATCCCCAGGCATGTGGCTGAAACCTTTTGAAGGCGAAGGGTGGAAGGCGACTCCCTGTTTGTAAGTCAATTCTTTCGCAAATTTTGTTTTCTGCAGTGCTCTCTTGGAAAAAAAAAATTCTCATCATCATTATTATTATTATTTTTTGAGTTCCTTCGTTAGCATCTGTTTTCACCCGATTGATTTCCCTCGAGGTTCAGCAACTGAGAGGATGATTGATCTTTCCTTCCCTCCTGATCCATGACCAAGTTTTTGATTTTTTTTGTTGTTTTTCTTTTTTTTTTTTTAATCTAGAAAGACACTTGGGTGTGCTGGTACCTGGCCAATGGCATGTTGACCCAGAGTATTATTATAAAAAGGAGTGGAGGGAATTGAGCAGTCTTGTTATGCAGAATTAGGGAGGCATCAGGCCCGGAGGAGAGGCAATAGAATGAATTTCAGTAAGCAGCCAGGCGCTGTCCTAGGTACTGGAGATACAAACATAAAGATGAACCAGCCCCTATCCTCAGGGAGCTTCCATTTTATTGGG
>NW_020946746.1:0-30527 GCF_900497805.2 Vombatus ursinus | reverse complement strand
ACACACACACACACACACACACACACACACACACACACACACATACACACACACACACACATGCGTTGTTTCTCATTGGAATAGGAGCTAAGGGAAGGCCTGGGCTTGTTTCCATTCCCAGTGGACCCTTTTAGATAACCCCAGAACTAGTCTTTCCTAGGACAGAGACAGATCCAGAGTCCAAGCCTGGAGGTTTGGCAGAAGACCACTTTCCAGACGCGGGCCTCGTGATACTTGTTTCGTGGTACCTGCCCCGCTTGGATCCCTTTGCCCTGTCCTCTCTGGATGCTGGGTTTACCTTTCTCTCTCTGGGGCTATGTGCTAGGGGTCTTGTGTTCCTATCTCCCTCCCTTGGCATGCCTCCTCTTTCCCCCCCTGTTTACATTCTTTCACGTTGAGATCTGTCAAAACCCAGAAAGAGAGGGAGGGAGGTGAGAGCAGCTGGATGCCTGGGCTGGGAAAGCGGAGGCTGGAAGAACTGGTTTCTGCCTTTGGGGAGAGAACAGAGGGAGGAGGCTCCTATCCCATCATTCATGTCTCTTGTGTCCGGCATCAGAAGTGCTCTGAGTTCTGATCCTTAGTTCTGTGAAGCTGGACTGAAATCATCTGTGTCATTATTAATTCACAGTTAATATGGGGCAGCTTTTTAACACTGTAAGTTGTCTCAGTGGTGCTAACTTACATGGGTAGTGGGGATTTCCTCATTCATAAGGGAGTTCCCCGTGCCAGTGAAATCACAGAGCCAGTCCCCCATAGCCATCTAATTAATACTGCCTGGACCATTATGGTTAATGATGACAAATCCCTTTGAAGATTTTCACACACCCTGCCCCCCCCCTCCCAATAACTTCTCTGGCCCAGCAAGTGGCCCAGTGGGAATTAGGGGATGGGAGTGAGGAGCGGAAGTCCTAGGGGGAGAGATACATACAAGAGGTCATGGATCCCGGAGGGAATCCCTTGAGCTCCCTTACCCCACGTCCACCCCACCCCAGTACATCTACCTCTGATCCCATACCACCTTGTGGCTATAATCAATGAATCAGTCAACAGGTTTGCTGTGTAGCAGGCCCTGGGCTCAAAGTCAAACCACCACACAGATAGACGGTCCCTCCCCTCCCATAGCTAACATTTTAAGGAGAGACAACATATACTTACATAGGTATATACAAGACAGATGCAGCATAACATGGGAGAGAGTCAAGGGAGGGAGTGGGAAAGGCCTCCCCAAGGGTTGGTGGTTCAATTCAATAAACATTAAGTGCCTACTATGTGCCAGACACTGCTAAGCTCTGGGGACATCTAAGAGGTAAAAGACAACCCTTGCCCTCAGGGAGCTTACAATCTAAATTAGGGTTCAGCTGAGTCTTGAAGGAAACAAGGAATTCTAAGAAGTGTCGGGGAGTAGTGAGAGCATTCTGGGCAGGGGGGACAGCTGGTGCAAAGACACTGAGGTGGGAGATGGGAATATTATGTAGGAGTAACAATCAGTCCCTCCAAGTTTCCTTATACAATCTAAGTCAGTGATTCTCAAAGTATAAACTTTTCCAAGGGTCTTTGAGGTCAAGACTCTTCATAATAATAAGACATTTTCATTTCTAATATGGTAAATATCGGGAGAGATAACCTGCGTAAACAAATGCTCTTTAGGAGGTCTCCAATAGTGTTTAAGAATATAAAGAATATAAAGACCAAAACAATTTGAGAACTGCTGCCCTGGATCTACGATGCTATGATTACTGCCTTCTCCCTCCCTTTCTCAGCTGTGGTGCAGGGTGGGAATTCTGTAACTTCTCTTCTGGATCTAGCCATAGCAGATCAGGTCCTTGATGGGAGAGGGAAGAGAGCAGCGCAGGGTGCTCGCAGAAGGAAGGAAGTGGCTTAGGCTCTGGGTTCAAGATTGACACCTTTGTGGTTGTTCCCCATCCCATTGCCTGGTCTGCACGTAAGAACACCAGGAGTTGTTAGGAAATTGCTTCTTCTGAAACTCTGTCCTTCTAGAATATTGTTTTCAGTTCTGGGAGCCCTCTGGGTTTAAGAAGGGCATTGACAAAGCGGACAGTGTCCAGAGGAGGGCATCCAGGAAGGTGAAGGGCCCATGTCGTAGGACATAAGTTGGAAGAATGCTAGGTGTTTTTCACCCAGAAAAGACTTAGGGTGGGAGATGCTGTTTTTGTAGTCAGTACCTTGGTCTGAAATAAGGCCTTTTACTAACTGTGTGACCTTGGGCAAACCTCTCACCTGTCTGGGCCTCTGTTTCTTCATCTGTAAAATGAGGGCATTGGAGAAAATGGCTTCTTGAGGGCTCTTCCCCTTTGATCTTTGATCTTATGACCTGTCTCTGATACTGCCTGTGTGACCTTTGGGCCAGTCATGTGACCTGCATGGGTCTCCATTTCCTCATCTGAAAATTGAGGAGGTTGGAAGAGATCACTGGTGTCAAACTCATATAGAAACAGGGGTCACTAACCCTGACATAAGTCTCCCAATCATAATGGCTTAGAAAATCACATATTAACATTGTCTATGTTCTCTTGTATTTTTAAATTTAGTTTGTTAAACATCTTACAATTACATTTTTACTTGGTTGCTGGCACTCTGGGATGCTCACACTAGATGACTTAGGAGTTCTCTTCAAGCTCTCTTGTCTATGATCGTGTAAGATCTCAAGTCATGCCCATAGTGGGCTGTTGAGTGGAGAACCTGAAAACTCAAGGGATTTCTGGAAGCAATCGGCAGAAATTGCCAAGAGGCCAGATGTTAGGGTAGATGTTAGGAAGGACTGCCTAAAAATGAGAACTGTCTTACCACGAGTAGAATGAATGGGTTGCCTTGGGAGATCATGTATTTCTCTGTCATTGGAGATCTCTCAAAGAAGTGGGATGACCACTTGTCAGGTGGGGATTCCTTTCAGGTATGAGCTGGAGTTGGAGGGCCCCTGAGGTTCTTCTGGCTCTGAAACTCTGTGATTCCTGGACTCTGTTTACTCAGTTTCCTTACCTGGTATCTTTTGCTACCCTCAGGATGCCCGACGCTGACTTTACTGTCCGAGACGTCAAACTCCTAGTGGGTAAGTTGCTTGGTTTTTTCTTCTTCTGCCCTGGGGATAAAAGGCCCTGGGTGCCTTGGGTAGGCATGGATATCCTCTGGGAGGTGGTGGGGAGGAAGTGGTTTGTCACACACAGTCTAGCTGGTGAGGGAGCAGGAGGCTGAAGGGAACGGCCCCTGGTCCTGTGGCGGTTGCCACCATCTTTCTCTAAGAGAATGCTTGGTGGGGGTTCTAACACCAGCCTCAGGAGAAATATGACTAGAGTGTGGCTTGGAGGTTGGCAGACTTCCACTTCAGTGCCTAGCAGAGTAAAAACACAGAAGTCAGAGCTAGGAGGGGCCCTTAGAACTGGGAGTGTCAGGGTTCAAAGGGATCTTAGGACAGAAGTGTTAGAGGTACAAGAGACTTTAAACCATGAAATAATCAGAGCAGGGAGGATAACATCAGAACTTGGAAAAGGGCCTTAGAACGGGGAATGTCAGAGCTGGGAGGGGTCTTAGAACATAGACTGTCAGGGTTGGGAGGGGCCTCAGAACAGGGAATGTCGGAGCTGGGAGGGGTCTTAGAACAGGGAATGTCGGAGCTGGGAGGGTCCTTAGAACAGGGAATGTCAGAGCTGGAAGGGGCCTCAGAACAGGGAATGTCAGAGCTGGGAGGGTCCTTAGAACAGGGAATGTCAGAGCTGTCTAATCATGCACTTTTTACAAAGGAGGAAACAGTCACAGTTCTGGGACTAGAATCCAGCCCAAGGTTTTCTCCACAGTCCCACTCTTCCTAGGATGTTCCAGCTCATCCTTTGGTCTTCTCAGGGCTTAGGTACAATCTGTGCTTAGTTCTTGAGGTCCCTGGGAAGGTGACTTTTTTCTCTAGGGAGGCTCCGAGAGTTTGTCTCTCACCTTTCCTCAATTTCCTCCACTGTGCCTGCTACTTGGATTGGCCCAACTGTTCCCAACTGGGCTGTTCTCGACAGAACACTGGTTTGGATTGAGGTCTTTGGCAAATTGAGGTCTTTGGCAAATTAAGGTCTTTGCCTGGGCCCTGGGGGCTCAGAGCTTCTTAAAAACTGATCCTTGGCCAACTAGAAGTGAATGGTCCAACAGAGAGGGATGACAAAAGTGTGTGTTGTGGATGTGCATGTTACGGGAGAGTCTACTCCAAATACTCAGACGTGTTCAGGAGTTTGTGTGCTGTATGGTGGCGGGCAGATCTGGGTTAATTAGAGAAGACTTGGAGGAGATTCATCTTTGAGCTTTGTCGAAGACCAGAGTTTTGTGGAATGATCGAGGGAAAGACCCTGACAATTTCAGTGGTGAGGGTGAAAGGGGAGGGGAGTTTTCCTAAAGGAATAAGGGCATCAAAGGAGGGTCACGCCCATATCTAATGATTTTAGTTGGAAGGGGTTAAAATGGAATCATCTTTTAAAATTTTCTTTCTTTCTTTTCTTTCTTTTTAATTTTTTCTTTTTTCTCCCTCCTTCCTTCCTTCTGTCCTCTTTCTTTTTCTTTCTTTCTTTCTTTCTTTTTCTTTCTTTCCTTTCTCTTCCTTTCGTATTTTCTCTCCCTCTCACCGCCTCTCCTAATTGAACGGTTCAAAAAAAAAAATGATAAACAAACCTTTATACCAAACACTCAGAGTCTAGCAAAACAAATTCCCACGTTGGTCGTGCCCCAAAGTGTACGTCTCGTTCTGGGTTTCACATTCATCACCTCTCTGGTAGGAGGTGAGTTTCAACTTCATTTTGCCAGGATCGTGGTTTATCTTTGCATTGATTGGCATTCTGAAGTTTCTTAAAGCTGCTTTTCTTTGTAATGTTGTCATTGAGTGAATGAGTCTCTTGGTCCTGCTCACTTCCATGGGCATGAGGTCCCTGAGGACTTCCCAGTTGCCTCTGAAACTGCCCTTTTGGTTGTTTCTTAGGGCTCAGTAGCGCTGTCACACTTGTATGGGTGTTTGTTTTCACCATTCCCCCACAGGTGTTTCCAGTTTTTGGCTACTGCTAAAAGAACCATTATAAAGATTTTTGTAGGTACATGGAATTTTCAATTGGGCAATCAATCAGTCAAGTTAACACGTGTTTATTTAGCCCTCCCAGTGTAGGGGGCACTTGGTTAAGCTCTGAGAATACAAAGAAAAATCAAAATCAGTCCTTGCTTTCAAGGAGTTTGTATTGGAATGGGGGAGATAATAGCACATAAGTAGGTATATACAAGGTACCTGCAGATGTAAGTAGGTATAAGGTAACCATGGAGGGGGAATGGGGTAAAGACCTCCTATAGCAGCTGCCACTTCAACTGAGTCTGTAATAAAAGATGCCAGAGATTCAAAGAGTTGGAGGTGAGGAGGGAAAGCATTCCAGCCATAATCCGGAGTGATGGATGTGGGGCACAGGCTGCAATGGTTGGACCATGAGAAGGAGGGGTAAGGTGTAAGAAGACTAGAAAGGGCTTTATTTATTTATTTTTTTAATTCTCTCTCTTTTTTGGGGGGGGGTTAGGTAATGGGGTTAAGTGACTTGCCCAGGGTCACACAGCTAGTAAGCGTTATGTGTCTGAGGCCAGATTTGAACTCAGGTTCTCCTGGATCCAGGGCCGGTGCTCTAACCACTGCACCACCTAGCTGCCCCTGGGAATGACTTTAAATGCCAAACAGGGAATAGATATTTGGTCCTAGAGGTAATAGGGAGCCAGTAGAATTTATTGAGTGGGGGTAGAGGGTGACTGGTCACCACAGCTGCTCAGATCTGGGATTTAGGAAAATCGCTTTGGCAGCAGAGTTGGAGGATGGTTGGAGCGGGGAAAGGCTTGAGAGGCAGGGACACCTATGAGAGGACTGTGGCAGTCATCCATGGGAGAAGGGATGAGGGTCTGAACTGGGGTGGTGGGAGTGTGAGTACAGAGAAAGCAAACATGTGCAAGTAGAAAACACAAGATTTGCAATTGAGTGGATCTATAGGGAGTAAGGGAGGGTGAGCAGTCAGGGATGAGAGGAAGGCTGACGATGAAAACCTGGGCATTTGGAAGGCTGGTGGGGCCCTCCGTAAGTGATAGCGAAGCCCATTGGCCAGCAATACTCCTTTTCTTGTCGAGACTGGGATCTTTGCTGTGTTACAATCAGCTCCAGCTTGACCTCTCTGATCCCTGCCTTCATGATGCATAAGAGTTTATTTTTATTTTAAAATAAAATTTTATTTTTGCTTTAAAATAAAATTTTATTTTTATTTTAAAAGTGGATCGTATTTGATTTAGGATAGAAGCATGGCATAGTGGATAGGAGAGCTAGCTTTGGTAGCCCTGGAGCCAGGAAGACCCGGTTTCAAGTCCTGCTGTGTGACCCTGGGCAAGTTACTTAACCTCTCTGTGCCCCAGGCAACTCTCTTAGGATTATAAACGACAATGAAAGGGCCGACCTGCTTTGGCCGAGGGAGTTCCTCTTCATTTGGTAGCTCCTCTTGCCAGTGAATTCACCCGTCCATCCCTAGCTTAATATTGTTTTTTAAATTTAATCCAATTTTTATTTATTGTCTTTTGTTGAAGCTTCATTTTAGAATACCTCCCTTCTCTTGCCTTTTCTACCCAGGGAACCACACCTTGTAGGAAATGTTTTAAAAGAAAGAGGAAAAAAAAAAAACAGTTGAGCAAAATTACACAGCCCTACAGTTGTGAGAGACATCACTTTCCAGTAATACAAACACATAGTTAACCATTTCTGTAAAGGAGGAAGTAGGAGGAAGAACTGTTGTTTTTTTTAAACCTGACCTCTGATGTCATTCAAGGAGGCAGCTGACTTGGAGGGCTTTCTCTACAACTTATGGCCTTAGAGAGTTGCTTAGAACTCATAGAGGTCAGGTGACTTGTCCAAGGTCACACAGCCACTGTGTGCCTCAGGTGGGATTTGAACCCAGGTCTGTCTTTCTGGCCTGTACTATACCAGGCTGCCTCCTCGAATAACATTTTTGAAAGTGTGTTCTGTAGGCCTATTACCATAAGTCTGAACTAAGAGTCTGAAAGAACTCTTTATCTCATTTAGGTATGGGGGACATTGGGGAGAGAGTGAAAGGGGGGCTTTCCTGGGCTAAATCACTGCCCATTTCTTGGAGGAGGGTGGAGCTGACCCTTGCAGACTAGTAACTCACAGGCTGGTTTCTGGAAATCTCTTCATTAGAGACTAGCCTGATGGGGGCCCCTTGGAGAGCCTCAGAATTTCCAGGAGCTGTTAACTAGAAAGTTAGGTGTTAATTGGTCGGGATTTCCCTATTGACTTTCTTCTCTGAAATGTTTTCTCTTACTTTCCTGAGGCTATCCTGTAAGGGGGGGGCGGCGTCAGCTACCTTGCTCTTTGACCTTTGTCCCTCCCCGCTGTATGGCTGGAACTCCAGGGGGGCTTAGCTTTTCTGGGGAGCTCAGGAAAGTGGAAAGCCTTTTCTTTGTTTCCTGGAAGGTGACTTATCCCCCGCTAGAGTAGCTGTTTGGTAAATTTTTGTTTGGATTTGTTCTCAATTTCCCATCTGTTCTGTCTTTTTTCTCCTCTTCATTCTCTCCCTCTCTCCCTCTTTTCTTCCCTCCTTCCTTCCCTCCCTCCTTCCTTCCCTCCCTCCCTCCTTCCCTTCTTTCTCTTCCTCTCTTCCTCCATCTCTCCTTCTCTTCTTCCCCCACCCTCCTTCTCTTCTTTCCTTCCTTCTTCCCTCCCTTTCCTTCCCTTCCTTCCCCTCCTTCCCCATTCCCTTTTTACTTCTTATTCCCTTTTGTCCAGTGGATTTCACTGATTTTACAGCAGACTTGTTAAATTTTGTCTGCATTTCCCAGAAAGGAAAGGGGGGAGGTGTTTCCTGACTGAGCAGGGTGCTAGAATGTAGCCTGAGGTTCCACATGTGGGGGGGAACCATCTGACTTTCAACCTTGAAATGTTCTTGGAGGCAATGAGTGGGGTGCAGACCTGGCTTGGAGGCAGAGGATTAGGTGAAGGGACTTCAGGCACTCTCTCACCCACCCCCACCCCATTTTACGGAGGAGGAAATGGAGTCCTGGGCAAGGTAAATGTCTTGTGAAAGGTCACACAGGTAGCAAGTATCAGAGGTAGACTTGAACCCAAGACTCGAGCCTGGTCTCATTGTACTGTATTTTTTGTCTTTCTTTGTACCCAGAGTCCTTAGCACAGTGCCTGGTCCTGTTATCAGTGCTTTCTTTATCTTTTTTTTTTTTTTTTTTTTTGGCGAGGCAATTAGGGTTAAGTGACTTGCCCGGGGTCATACAGCTAGTAAGTGTCAAGTGTCTGAGGCCGGATGTGAACACAGATCCTCCTGACTCCAAGGCCAGAGCTCTATCCACTGCACCACCTAGCTGCCCGATTATTAGTGCTTCCAAATGCTTGGTGACTGACCCAGGGATCGTTAGATCATGGCTCTGCTCCGGCCTTAGTCAGGAGGGTTACTCAGGCCCCTTTGCTCACTTTTACTTTTCTTACTGTATAATACGGATCATTGGATCATAGACTTCAATATGGAAGGCATCTCAGAGTTCATTTAGTCCAGCTGAGGAAACTGAGGCCCAGAGATTTTAAGTTCCTTTCCTACATACACGGCTCTAGAACCTGCAGATCCAGGGACCCCAGAGGCCCAAATAGTCCAGGTTCCTCATTTTATGGAAGAGAGAACTGAGGCCCAGAGACATGAAGGAACCTGGCGAAGGTCACACAGGTTTTCTGGTTCTAAAACCCGCAGTGCTGTTCAGTGCCATAGTACCTCATAAAGAGCCCCTGAGGTTTACCCCTGGCTTCCCTCATTCTAGGAAAGCGGTAGCGGTGCTTTTTTTTTAGTGTTTTGATTTCGCAGAGGCCCAGAGAAGTTAGATTGCTCCTTGTCCTGGGTCAGGAAGCCAGCAGTTGAATTGTCTGAGCTGGGATTTGATGTCTGTTGCCTTCAGGCAGGGATACTCTTTGGGCAGAGTAGTTCCATGTGCCCCCAACGTAGCTGGAAGGGATCTTAAAAATCTCCAATTTATTCATTTTACACAGGAGGAAACTAAGTCCCAGGGAGGTTAAATTCTTTGCCAAAGGTTGCATAACTAGTCAGTGTCAGGGTTGGGATTTGAACCTAAATCCTCTGACATCAAATCCATGGCAGTTATTATGAGGTTAAAGAAAAACTGTAGTGTTTTATTATCACCTATTTGTTGTTGATTTGTTTTTTAGCTGTATTTGACTCTTCATGCCCCTATTTGGGGTTTTCTTTTTTTTTTTCTTTTATTTTTGAGGTAATCAGGGTTAAGTGACTTGCCCAGGGTCACACAGCTAGTAAGTGTCTAAGGGGCCTCCTGACTCCAGGGCCAGTGCTGTATCCACTACACCACCTCGCTGCCCCCATTTGGGGTCTTCTTGGCAAAAATACTGGAGTGGTTTGCCATTTCCTCCTCCAGCTCATTTTAAAGATGAGGAGACTGAGGCAAACAGTGTTAAGTGACTTGCCCAGGGACACACAGCTAGTACATGGCTGAGGCCACATTTGAACTCCAGAAAAGTATTCCTGACTCCAGACCAGGGCTCTGTGTACTATGGCGCCACCTAGCTGCCCACCTGGCACATAGTAGGTGCTTAATAAATATTGATTGATTGTGATGGCAGCTATGGAGGATGCTAATAATAATAGTAATTCATTCAAGTCTGTTGAATGTAAACGGCATGTGAATAGATCAGTAAATGCAGAATAATACAGTAGATAAAAAGTAATTGGGGTGGGGGAAAGAGAGGACTGATTGGGAGGCAAACAGGAAGAGATTCCTGGCCCTGGATATTTGAATCCCCACCAAGATATGGTCCATGCCAAGGCATTAAGGTAGGGCATGAGCTGTGCTGTGTGGACAGCTCCAAACTGTTCATTGTTGGTGAAGATGAGTGGGGTGCTGGGGATGGGCATTATCTGAAGAGTTGGAGGTGGGGAGGGGATGAAATCCAAGCATTTCCTGGTGGGTCACTTAGCTGGGGCCAGGAGAGGGAGGGGGTGGCCAAAGCCTTCAGGTACCCTTAGGCTCAGGTCAAACACTAGGCTTTTATTTTAATAGGTCTTTAAAATAGACTGTGCTAAGCCAGCTACAGGCCTGGGTAGCCAGCTCTGGGCCCCACACACTGGACCCTGGGGAGGGATGGGGGCTAGGGTGGGGCAAGGGATTCTTTAAAGCTGTAGATGGGCAGAGGATTAATTTCCCCTGTTGGAATTTGTCAGATGTGAGTGCAGCAGGAGGCAGGGGTTGTGAGCTTAGAATATAAATGGAGAATGAAGAGAGGGGAACCGTGGGGAGGGGAGCATGGAGGCTGTTGGCCTACTTAGGACTGTTCGGCTCAATTTGCAAGGGGAGAATTCCTGCTGTAATTTAAAGACTTCACAGTGCTGTAGAATTCCAGAACCATGGGCCCAGAGGACCCAGGGTCCGAGGGTCAGCCACCCCTGAGAGGTCCAGCAGAGGGGGGCTTCAGGATATGCTCTGACCCCCACGAGGAGCTCAGCTCCCTGAGGCCCTGGGCCTGAGTTTCTTCTCAAGTCTAGCTAAGGGGTCAAAACATCCTGACTGGGAAACCAGGGGTGGGGGTGATGGAGGTGACACAAGGAAGAGGGACCGGCCCACATGCAGTGAGGAACCTGATGGGGAGAACTCTGCCACAAAGGGGTCCAGTAGGATCGGAGCTGAGAATCTCCCAGCTCCCAGGGGAAGTAACAGGCTGAGCGGCAGGGAAAATTCAGAGCTAGATGGGGCCTTAGATACCATCTGTCCAGGCTTTTCTTCTTTCTGCTATAGCAGACTGAGGCCCAGAGGAGTGGGAAACTGGGGTGTGAACCCAGACCTGATGATGTCATCCATACCCAGGATTCTATCCATTGCCCAGGGCAGGGCACTGCCGCAGAAATGGAATCTGATGAGGGCATTGGAACTTCCAGGCCAGACGACGCCTATGGAGGATGCTAATAATAACTCATTCGTTCCTGTGATAAATCCTTGTGCAATTGTATCCTCATTTACATCCGTATTTAGTTCATATTGATTGTATTTGGGAGGAATTGTGAGGAAGTGAATTCAGGGTCAGAAAATTCTGGGTTCAAGTCCTACCTTTCATAGCTACTAGCTGTGTGGCCCTGGATAAATCATTTCACTTCTCAGGTAGACGCTAAGAGCTCTTGAAGGTTCAGGAAAGGTGCTGAACTGGGTTGCTCTAGGGAGTTTGCTCACCAGACATTCCCATCACCAGTGAAATCATAGGTCTGGAGGACAGCTGTTTAATTAATTGTGTTAATAATATATTGGAAAGGTTGTTTAGTATAGTGGAGAGAAGGCCAGCCTGGGAATCAGGAAGACTGGGGCTCTTACATATGACATCTATTGGTAGTACAGGAGAAAAGGAAGGAAGGAAAGGAGGAAGGGAGGAAGGAAGGAAGGAAAAGAAGGAAGTGGGAAAGGAAAGGAGAAATGGGAGGAAAGGGAAAATGGAGGGATGAGAGAGAAGGAAAGGAAGAAGGAAAGAATGGAGTAAAGAAAGAAAAGGAAGCGAGGGAGAAAAGAATGAATGGAAAGAAGAAAAAGAGAGGAAGGAAAGAATGAAAAGAATTGAGGATGAAAGGAAGGAGGAAAGAATGGCAGGAAGAAAAGGAGAGGAGAAAAGGAAGAGAGGGAGAGAGGGAGAAAAGCATAGATGGAAGGAAGAAAAGGAAGGAGGAAAGGGAGAATGGGAGGAAGGAAGGAATAAAAGGAAAGGAGAAAGGGAAGAATAGAAGGAGGGCAGAGAAGAATGAAAGGAATGGAAGAAAGGAAGGATGGGAAGGAGGGAAAGAAGGAAATGGAGAAAGAATGGAAGAAGGGAAGGGAGGCAGAGAAGAATAAAAGAAAGGAAGGAAAGAATGGAAAGAAAGGAAGGAAGGAAAGAATGGAAGGAAGAAAAAGGAAGAAAGGGAGGAAGGAAAGAATGGAAGGAAGAAAAAGGAAGAAAAGGAGGAAGGAAAGAATGGAAGGAAGGATGGGAAGAAGGTAAGAATGGAAGTAAGGAGGAGAGAGGGAGGAAGGAAGGGTTTATTAAGCATTTATTATGTGCCAGGAACTGTACTTAATACTGTGGATAAAAATACAAGCAAAAATAAAGACAGTCCCTGCCCTTAAGGAGCTTACATTCTAATGGGGGGAGACACCATGCTGAAGGGAGCTGAAAGGCAGGGCAGAGGAAGAAGGACTGGATGTGGGGAGCTTGAGTTTTGATGTCTTCAAAGTCACCAACAGGCCTGGCAGGGGAATGAAGGCTGGCTGGGGCGCTTCCCAAAATGGCAGGCTCCAGGAGGGCTTCACCAGCGGCAGGAGGGCAGTTGGCCTCGTGGAGAGGTTCAGGGTGACAGCATGTCCCAGGATGAGGGGGCTCCGGATTCTGTGGGAAATTCCAGGAGAAGACAGCAGCCAAGGCATGGCTGTGGGGTCCAGAAAGTCAGGAACAGGCCAGCGGGGTAGAGAACGGCTTGTTTCCTAGAGGGCCTCAGTTTCCTCATTTGTAAAATGAAAGAGTGAGCAGGACAGCCTCCAAGATCCTTCTGGCTCTGAATATATGGCCGGAGGACCCTGTTGATCTGCGTTTTACATCTGCAGAGCTGCCCAGCTGCTCAATGTTGGAACCAGGATTTGAAAACAGATCTGACACCCAATTCAGTGCTTGTTTGACTATAAATTTCCCTGGCTTCTTCCAAGTCCGGCTAAAATCCCACCTCCTTCAGAAAGCCTTTCCCAATCGCTTTTAATTTCCAGTGGCTTCCCTTTCTTCTATTTTTTTTTTTATTTTGGCTAGGCTGTGGGGTTAAGTGACCTGCCTAGGGTCACACAGCCAGTAAGTGTCAAGCGTCTGAGGCAGGATTTGAACTCAGGTCCTCCTGACTCCAGGGCCGGTGCTCTATCCACTGCGTCACCTAGCTGCCCCCCTTCTATTTTTCCCATTTATCCTGTCTATCGCTGTTTGTCCGTGGTTGGTGGGTATCTTCCCCATTAGATTGTAAGCTTCTTGAGGGCAGCAACTGTCTTTTGCCTCTTTTTGTGTCTCTAGCACTTAGCACAGCGCCTAGCTCTTAGTAAATGTTTGTCGACTGATTGAAAGGGGAAAGAATCCTTTGAGGGCAGAGGAGGTCCGTGTGCCGAGGGCTGGTCACTTTTGTCTACATCGGGCAGAGACGTGGTTGTGCAAAATTAATCTCTGCTCCTAGGAAGGTCTCCTTGCTTTCTTTACTCAGCCTATGGACCTTGATTAGAAGCCGAGAGCTTATGGGATCCTCCCTGATGCTCCAATCCCCCAGTCTATTGAGTAATGCCGCCGTGCATCAGGGACATGCCTGGTGGGCCAGACTTCTTCCTTTCTCTGCATCTCCCAGACCAGCAGGTGAACTTGGGGTATATTCTTTTTATTTTTTTAAATCTTTTTTTTAGGCAGTTGGGGTTAAGTGACTTGCCGAGGGTCATACAGCTAGTAAGTGTCAAGTGTTTGGTCTGAGGCTGGATTTGAACTCAGGTCCTCCTGACTTCAGGGCAGGTGCTCTATCCCCTGTGCCACCTAGCTGAGAGGGCTGGGAAACAGTTGGAGCTGGTGGAAGAGCTCCTGGGCACTGTTCAGGAGGCCTGACTTCAAAAGGGAATGTCTCTTTTAATAATAATAGCTGGAGTTTATATGGCCCCATACTATGTGTCAGATACTTTACAAATCTCATTTTTATCCTCACAATAACCCTAGGTCCTAACTCTGAGTTAGAGCAGAGCAGAGCTGGGATAAATCATTTGGCTTGTTGCAAAGCATTCTTCTGCACTGTCTCGGCAATCCTCGAAAGTAGGAACAGCTGTCATCATGCCCATTTTGTGGAAGGTGAAACTGATAAAAGTCAGGGCACTCTAGGAAGCTTTTGGGGATCTGGCCTCAGAGATAGAACTGTCCTAGTGTTTTGGGGCCTAACACATCATGCTAGTGCATAGCAGCACATAGTAGGTGCTTAAGAAATGCTTGTTGTAGCTAATTTGGGAATGTTTTGCATGACTTCACATGTATTGCTTGCTTTCTTAAGAGGTGGGAGGTAGGGAGAAAATATGGAACTCAAAATCTTTAAAAAAATGTTCACTTTTTTTACATGCATTTGGGAAGTATTTAATGCAATAGATAAAAATGCATTTTAAAAAAAGAGATGCTTGTTGATTGATCAGTGTACCAACCAATCAACCAACAAGCATGTATTTTATTTTATAGGCAATTGGGGTTAAGTGACTTGCCCAGGGTCACACAGCTAGTAAGTGTCAACTATTTGGTCTGAGGCCAGACTTGAACACAGGTCGTTCTGACTTCAGGGCTGGTGCTCTATCCACTGTGCCACCTAGCTGCCCCTATTTTATTTTTGAAAATAAAATTTTTGTTTATTTTTTTTAACATTTCCTCTATTTCTCAGTGTATCTCTCCTTCCTCCCTCTCTCAGAAAGCAAGGAAAGAAGGGGGAAAAATCAGGTCAGCAAAACTAACCAGTTTTTTTAGATGAAGTCTGACATTATAGCAGTTGTCACTCTGTGCTTTCTCAATCTCTCTTTGGTGCCAATTCCCAACTCCCATTTATTACTCAGCATCTCCATTATATTCTGAGGCAGGTAGACCTGGGGTCAGGAAGATCTGAATTCAAATGTGACCTCAGTCATGTAATGCCTGTGTGACCCTGGGCAAGTCACTTAACCTCTCTTCTGGAAAATGAGGATAATAATGGTACCTATTTGGCAAGGCTGGCTGTTGTGGGGGTCAGATGAGATAAATGAGATTTGTAAAGTACTTTGCAAACCTTTAAGGGTTATTATGATTATGATTATTACAGTTCTTCTAGGCCTTGTGCTAATTCCTGGGGGATATAGAGACAAAAATGAAGCAGACTTCATGGAGCTAACTTACTCTTGGTGGAGACAATGTTTGCATATGTAAATATGGTGTTGTTTAGTCATGTCTGACTCTTTGTGATCCCATTTGGGGTTTTCTTGGCGCAGTGACAGGAGTGGTTTGCCATTTCCTTCTCTGGCTTATTTGACAGTTGAGGAAACTGAGGCAAGCAGAGTGAAGTGACTTGCCCAGGGTCACACAGCTAGGAAGTGTCTGAGGCTGGATTTGAGCTGAGTTGTCCTGACTCCGGGCCTGGCACTGTCTACTGTACCACCTCGCTGCCCATATACATATACAGGGATTAAACAATCAGCAAACATTTATGAAGCCCCTGCTGTATGCAGGCATTGTGCTAATCTTTGGAACAGGACACATCAATTCTGCATTGACTCAGAGTTCTTTGGGTCGTATCCTTCATAAATCGTATCTGAATTCAAGTCTCCCAGACTCTTAAGCCCAGCCCTCATAGAGGGCCCAGCCCCCTATGACCCAAACGCCGCCTCCACGGTGTATTTATCAGCGTTGCGTTAATAAGAGGGGGGCCCACCAGCTTCCGGGGGGTTTCAGAGCTCCAGACGTGGCTAAGTGACCCAGAGGATCACTGATGTTGGCTCTGCTCCCTCTGGCCTTGGCCCTCAGCAGTCAGCGAGGCCGGGGCTTCCAGGACGTCTGGGGAGCCGTGATCCGTCCGGAGTCTCGCCCTGGAGCTCGGAACAGCGTGGCTACTCTTAGTGCAGAACATCCCTGTAAATCACCGTCCCCACGTGCTGCCAGCTCCTGATACAGTAACTGCTGCCTCCCCTCTGGCTCAGGCCCTGGCTTCTGGCAGAATGTGGGGATGTCAGGCCACTTTCCTGGGCTGAAGTTGGGGAACTCTTTCTGAGTGATGAGTGAGCCTGGCACTGGAGCAGAGGAGGAGGTCCAGAAGCCAGCTTTACCATATACAAAGTCCCAGGCACAGGTGTGAATCACAGCTTTGCCTACAGGACTTCCCTCCCTGGACTGGGCTGGACCAGATGGTAGATGGCGGAGAAATGCTGGGATGAGGAATGATGTGGTTCGTGGGTAATGATGAGGATCGATTCATTTGTCACTCCAGGGTCTGTGTGGCACTTCACATCATACGACGTTTGATCCAGGCACTTAACTGGGCCTCAGTTTGCTTTAATGTAAAATGAGGGGCTGAACTAGGCTGGCAGTCATGTGAGAAGAAGGATGCAGATGGAAAGGTGCATTGATGTCATGGAAGGAGACAAAACTTGGTGACCGTTTTGATAGGAGGAATGATGGAGGGAGAAAAGTGAGAGATGACATTAACTAGGGTTAGGACCTTGGGTGAGTGGAATAAGAATAATGTTATCTAACATTTATTTATATATCAATTTAAGGTTTCTACAGCACAGTGTACGTGTTACCTCATTTGACCCTCACGACAACGCTAGGAAGTAGGTGCTATTATTATCCCCATTTTCCAGATGAGGAAACTAAGACTGAGAAAAGTTTAATAATAATAAGCTAACATTTATGTAGGGCTTGGGCAGCTAGGTGGTGCCGTAGTGCATAGAGCGCAAGGCCTGGCCTCAGATTCAGACTAACTGTGACCTTGGCCAAGTCACTTAACTGTTTGCCTCAGTTTCCTCATCTGGAAAATGAGCTGGAGAAGAAAACAGCAAACCACTCCAATATCTTTGCCAAGAGAACCCCAAATGGGGTCACAAAGAGTCAGACATGACTGAAATGACTGGACAGCAGTAAAATATTATAGGGCTCATTAAGGCTAAATGCTGTACAATTTTATCTTATTTGATCCTCTCAACAACCATGCAAGGTAGGTGCTGTTATTATCCCTATTTTCCTGATGAGGAAACTGAGGCTGAGAAAGCTTAAGTAATAATAATAGCTAACATTTATATAGTGCTTACTGTGGCTAAATGCTTTACAATTATCATCTCATTTAATCCTCACAATAACCATGCAAGGTAGGTGCTATTATTATCTCTATATTACAGTTAGGGAAACTGAGGCAAACAGGTTCAGTAACTGGCCCAGGGTCACACAGCTAGTAAGTGTCTGAGGTTAGATTTGAACTCAGATCTTCTTGACTCCAGGCCCAGCACTCTGTGCTGTGGGGTAAATGATTTGTCCCAGAGTCTCTCAACTAACAAATGTCCAAGGCAGAATTTGAACCAAGATCTTTCTGATTCCAAATCTAGTGTTCTTCCCATTATGCCACCTAAGGAGACTAGAAGGATGGTTTGGTCATGAATGGAACCAGGGAAGTCTAGATGAGGGATAGATTTGGGGAGGAGGTATGTCATTTGTTTTGTTTGTACGTGTGGAGTTTGGGATGGGGCATCAATGTGGAGCTCTCCTACAGGGAGTTGGTAATGCCAGCTTGTGTTTCAGGAGGTGGGTTGGGCCTGGCTCGGTACACCTGGTAACTGTCTGCATAGAGATGCTTATTGAACCCTTTGGAGCTTCTGAGATCACTTCAAGAGCGTGTGGAGTCTGGGCCCAGGGCAGTCTGTATGATGTCACTTTCTTAGCTGACCAGCTCAGTGACTCCCTTTGAGGGTCAGCAATGGTGGGGAGCTGCCGGGAGGATGGGATGGGCAAAGGAGAGATCTTTAAAGTGAGGAGGGCCTGGGATAGAGGTGAAGTGTTCTGACCAGCACATAGTAAGCGCTTAATAAATGTGTGTTGATTGTGGATTTTGATTCACTGGGCAGGAGGAGGTTTGAGGAGGGTCTGCTGGTTTGGGAAGAGCAAGCCCTGCCTGAGACCAGAGCAGTAGGACTTCATCATTGTGCAATATTGCCTCCAGTGGTCCAGATCTCAGCCCATCCATGACTTCTGCATGGTTCTTCCCATAGTCTTCCAGTGAGAAATTCCTCAATGTGCCTGACGCCTTCCCTTGGGTCTTTATTATTTACTGAGGACCAGTGTAGCGTTTAGGCTGTTCATTTGCATTCTCTCACTTTGGTACAGTGGATAGAGCATTGGAATCAGGAAGACCTGAGTTCAAATCTAACCTCAGACACTCACTCACTGTGTGACTCTGGACAAGTCGCTTCATCTCTGTCTGCCTCAGTTTCCTCTTCTGTAAAATAAGGCTGTATTTTATAATAGCAGCTACCTCCCAGGATTGTTGTGAGGTTCAAATGAGATAATAACTGTAAAGTGCTTAGCATAGAGCCTGGCACATAGTAAGTGCTATATAAATGATTGCTATTTTTATTATTTAAAAGTTAGCTTTATTAGGTCACAAGATTATAGATCTTGAGATGGAAGAGATGTTAGGGCTTTTACCCTTTTCATCCCTTTCCCTCATTTTACCTTTCCAGATATCAATTTTCACTCTCAACCCCAAGTACATACCAAATGAGCCCTACCTTAATTATAAGGTATGTAAAGTATAGAAATGGCATGACACCAACTTCCAACTTTCCCTAGTGTATCTATGTCTCTCTGTCTCTGTGAGTCTCTGTCTTTTTGTCTGTTTCTATCTTTGTCACTCTCTCTGTGTGTCTCTATCTGTCTCTCTAAGTCTCTCTGTCTTTCTATCTCTCTCTTACTGTCTCTGTGTGGCTCTCTGTCTCTGTCTCTCTCTATGTGTCTCTCTGTCTCTGTTTCTCTCTCTCCCTGAGCTGGGGCTGGTTTGTTCACCGCCCCGAGCGTGTAAGCAGCGAGCAGGTAAAGGCAGTGTAACCGTGCTGCTATCACTCAAACTGTTTCTAGGTCCTCGGAGTAACCCTGGGCTGGGGAGGTTGGGAGTACCCTCCTCCTACTTATCACTGTCGCCCCAGAACCTCCAAGCGTATGTTTATCATTTATATGAAATCAATCACAATAACAAAATTGATTCTTAAACAAAAAACATTTTCCAAATGAGAATGCAAAAACAATAACCAGAGCATTTACTGAATAGAAAACCAGAGGAAGGATAATCAGGACACATCTTCTTCTTTTGAGTAAAAGCCAGGAATATCATATCATAACATATACTTGATAGAAGGCGAGAACAAGAGTAATTAAAATATAAGTCTAACCATAACCCATTTGTGAGTCAGACTCTCCCACCAATGCTTGCAGTGTCTATTGGGGAAAGTAAGGGCACGCTTAAAGAGACCTTCACATGAAACACATGACCCTTGTGTCTGGGTAGACTCATGATTTTGGACGACAGGCTTCAACGTTGTTGCCTTCTTTCTTTTTTTTTCTTTTTAGGCAATTGGAGTTAAGTGACTTGCCCAGGGTCACACAGCTAGTAAGTGTCAAGTGTTTGGTCTGAGGCTGAATTTGAACTCAGGTCCTCCTGACTTCAGGACTGGTGCTCTATCTACTGTGCCACCTAGCTGCCCCGATTATTGCTTTCTTTAGAGCACAGTCTGAACCGTGCATCTTCTGTTGGGATAAGCTGTCTCTCTGTTATACTTGGGCTGCTGAAACAGGGTCAAACTCTTTTTAGCACGTGGCCACCCTTGGCAGGGGGCTGTGAAATTGTTGTGCTTTTTTATCAACAAAGCAATCTGATAGAGCCTGAGAACTGTCAGGTCCCTCAGATCTTCTCTGGGCCTCTGAGAATTGGTGATAGGGTCAGCTTGCCTTTCTACAGTCCACACTTCAAATAGCAGAAGATTCTGTTTTCCCCCATCAGTTCTCAGCAAAGCCACATCCTTTCTTTAGTCGGCAGATCAAATGTCAAACTATCTCTCTCTGTTTCTTTGTCTCATATAAAAATGATAACAACAATAATAACTAGCATTTATGTAGCACTTTAAGGTTCGCAAAGTGCTTTCCAAACATTGTCTCATTTTATCCTAATAACAATCCTGAGAGATAGTTGTGGTTATTATTGTCACTTTTTTTTTTAACAGATGAGGAAACTGAGACAGAGGTTAAGAGACTTTCCCAGGGTCACACAGCTAATGTCTAAAGCTGGATTTGGACTCAGGTCTGCCTGCTTCCAGTGCCAATGCTCTGTCTCTATTAAAGAAAGCAAAAAAAGGCAATAGAGGCAAACCTCTGAGAGGTTTCCTTTTTCTCAGAAAGTAGATAGTTCTAAACAGCAGTATTGTATGTCAACATCCAATCAGCTCTCAGCAAAGCGTTACCTCTCCTCCAAACAGCGCAGATACCAGCAAAAATCTGCAGGGCTCCACTCTCAGGCAGCTCAGTTTCTGTGAGCGTCTCGTCTAGTTGACTCTCGTGTCCTCTGTTCCTAACTCCTCTGCTTCTGCTGCTTCTGTCCTCATCTACCCATCTCTCAATTCTCCTATACCTTCTTTTGTCTCAAATCAGAGTTTTTTTCCTAAGCAATACCCATCTCTAACTTAAGATGAAAAAAAAAAAAAATCTGTTCCTTGTCAGGTATGACCTTGACAGCTGCTGTTTGCTCATTCCATAGTCCCCAAACAGTTTTTGATTTACAATTTCTTAGTTATAACCTTCAAAACTCTAAAAAGTCATATGTAAATAAATGGCTGTTTATATTATAGTATGTCTTTATTTATTATATGTATAAATCTGTTATTTATTCATTCATTCATCCATCCATCCATCAATTAATCAATCAATCAATTAATTAATTATAAGCTCCAGACATCTCCACCTCCCTCAGTGCTCTGTCTTCCAACAGGTCCTGGTAGGACAGTTAGTGGAGGGTCCTTTTTCTCTCAGCTTCTGAGGACAGTCTGTGTCTCTCCTCAAGCATTTTTATTTGAGGGGCTGTGTTTCTTCTCAAGTGAATATTATCAGGGTTCCATACACAATTTCCCCTCCCCCCTCTCCTTTCTGCAACCAAAATGTCCGTACAACATACCTTGCAGAAGAAAAACAGTGAAGGAAAAAAAAGTCACTGTCTGGGATAAGGAGGCAATATTGTATGATGGAAAGCGCCAGTGACTTTGGAGTCAGGGGATCTGAATTCAAATTATGCTTCTCAGGGGTGTGTTGGAGCAAGGGCAAACTTTTCCAGTGTGAGCATGCGTTTCTCAGTCGGGCTTTAGTCATATAGTTGTGTGGATTGTCTAGAGTTAAGGAAGTGATGGAGGAAATGTTAATAATGCATATGAAACTTCAAAGTGTGTGGAGTGACCCTCCCTCCCCCCAAGCCGGTGGTTGAACATTTATCAGCAAACACACCACTGCCAACTTTGCGCCTTTAGTCAGTCCCTTCATTTCTCTGATTCTCCCTTTCTTCATCGGTAAAACACGGGGGTTGGACCAGGTGACCTCGGATGTCACTTTCAGCGTGACATTGGCCATAGATAGTGTATACACCATCCCGCCCCTGTAGCCCCCCACCTTTCTGTGTCATGGAGGAAGGTGCTTTTTGGCCACTTCTCAGGTTCTCTCTCATTCTTGACACTTTTTTCTCACCTCTTTTTGTATTTATACATTTCCTTCATGGCATCTTTTTCTTTCTGGTGTAAAAGTTTCACTGGTTCCTCTTTTTTTCTTCATTATAGTCATTTTTGTGGCACTCCCATCTGTGAGACCTCCCTCTTCACAGAGTCAAACCAACCCAGCCACGCCAGACAGCGTATGTACCATTTCACACCTGTGGCCCCTCACCAGGAGGAGCGAGATAGGCTTCGTCTTTGACTCTCCAGGCTTAAGCCTGACCGTTGCCAAGTTTTTGGAGCTGGGCTTCCTTTTTATTGATTTTTATTTATTTATTTTTTAGGCAGTTGGGGTTAAGTGACTTGCCCAAAGTCACACAGCTGGTAAGTGTCAAGGTTTGGTCTGAGGCCGGATTTGAACTCAGATCCTCCTGACTTCAGGGCCGTGCTCTATCCACTGCGCCACCTAGCTGCCCCTGGGCTTCCTTTTTAGTGTTGCTGTCATTTACTTTGGGCCTAGTCCTAGAGTCAGAGTTCAAATCCAGCCTCAGATACCGGCTGTGCAACCCTGGCCAAGGCACTTAACCCTGTTTGCCTCAGTTTCCTCATTTGTAAAATGAGCTGGAGAAGGAAATGGCAAACCGCTCCAGTGTCACTGCCAAGAAAACCCCAAATGGGGTCACAAAGAATCAGACACATTTGAACAACAACAAAAGAATAATACTCCTAATGTATTTATTTTCTCCAAGAAGTACCTGTAAATCATTCTTCCGTTTAGCTGATACTTCCGTTCTTGATCAGCTTTTTTTATAGAAAGAATGTCCAAATTCATCTGACTCAGTTCCATTCCTCCAACAGCATGTTGGACATTGGACTGGGAAATTCACCAGTCACCAAACTGGATATTGGGGAAGGCCTAAATTCCATGCGATTCTCAGTACCTGCTGTCACCGTAGAAGCAGGAGGGAGCCACATAGCCCTGAGGACCATTTAAAAAATTTTCAGATTCAGTTAATGAAAAAAAAAAAACCCAAAGCTAACGTTTATATAGTGCCTGCCATGTGCCAGGTGCTGTGTAAAGCACTTTACAAATATTATCTCATTTGACCCTCACAGCAGTCCTGGGAAATAAGTGTTGTTATTATACCCATTTTACAGATGAGGAAACTGAGGCATACAAAGGTACAGTGACTTGGCTGGGGTCACAGAGTGTCTGAGGAAGATTTTAACTCTGCTCTTCCTGACTCCGGATCTCCATTGAGCCCCCCAACTGCCCCAATCAATCCCTTATTTCTTCGTAGCATTCTTATCAGGTTTAGATCTGAGCTGGTTATGACAGCATCCCCTCACCATCACCCTGTGAGGTACCTGGGGAAGGGATTCTGATGGCAGTTTCACAGATGGGGAAAATGAGGCACAAGAGAAGGGAAAGGATTTGTTCAAAGGCCCAGCCTTGTAAGGTGGATAAACCAGTTCTTGTTTCCTGAATCTGACTCCCAGGCCATTGTTCTTTCTCCCATGCCCCTTGAACAAAACACCAAGGCTGGGAGAAGAGAGTGGAGGGAAAGACAGGAGGGGTAAGGGAGGAAAATGAGCCTAGGGCACTGGACAGAGACACAATCCAAGGCCCCTGGTGTACAGTTTCCTGGCCACCCTTGGGCTCTGGCCTTGGTGGGAGAAGAAGGTCCAGTTGGGGCCTGGGGGGGGCAGCAGGGGACAGTGCTGAGAGCGGGAGGAGGGGCAGGGTTGGCCTGGAGGGCGAGCTGTGAATGGATGTCGAGG
This sequence comes from Vombatus ursinus, assembly GCF_900497805.2. Lineage (NCBI taxonomy): Eukaryota > Metazoa > Chordata > Mammalia > Diprotodontia > Vombatidae > Vombatus > Vombatus ursinus. The sequence continues at coordinate 7,451 of NW_020946746.1, read as the reverse complement.
ATTTGGAGATCTCTAGATTGAGCATTGGTTCAGTGATGCCCTCTGGTGGATTTCTTCTCCCCAAAGAAAAAGAAATTCTGTTTTTTGTTTTTTTGGGGTTTTTTTTGGCCCAAGGCAACCAAACCCCAAACAGGCGGTCAGGAAGACTGTCCAGCCTTCTCTTCTTCCCTATAATAACATTAATTGACATTACAAATTTTTTTAAATTGACACCTTTGGTTTTTATATCACCTGCATTTCTCACTATGTCTTTGCCCCTTCTAAAAAACCATGTTTTGTAACAAAGAAGGAAGAAAAGGGGAAAAAACCAGTCCATCGAAACTAACTAACATATTGAAAAAGTCGTATGTTATATGCAATGTTTTGCAGCCTAGTTCTCCATCTTTGCAGAGAAGCAGGGCAAGGTTTCTCTGCATCTTTCTTTTTGGAAGCTAAGCTTGAATTAATTCCCATCTGTTATAGAGCGCTTTGCACATATTGACTCATTTGAGCCATATAACAACCCTTTGAGTGAGACCTACGGTCCTTATCCACTCCTATTTTACAGATGAAACTGAGTCTCACACATGTCAAGTGACTTACATAGGGCCATACAGCTGAGGTACCAGAGGTGACGTTTGACCTCTAGCCTTTCTTACTCCAAAACTAACTGTTGAACCAACCGTGATACTTACCTGCTGCTCTCTGAGAGGGCTCTCAGTTATGGAGGTGGGTGTAGGGAATCTGTGCCCTCTCGGATTCAGATGGCATTCTAAAGGGTTTTGTAGTAATAACTCATGTTACAAGTTTCTATATAAATAAACATTATATTAATGATATATAATAAATATATAATGTAATAAAATTTAGATGTATTATAATAGAAATAGATATTTATATCATTGCATAATATATGTGATATATTATATATAATATACAAATTATGTTATATAAATGTAATGAATATAAATATAGTAAATAACATAATAAATGTTATATTAATGACATAATGGATATAATAAAATTTAGATATATTATAATAAAATATATTTGTATGTTATATAATATATGACATGAAATATTTTATATAATATATAATTATAATACTGCAAACCCAAATATAGTAAATAACATAATAAATGAATGTTATATATATTTTTTAACACTGAAGCCACATCCCAGTGGTTCCCATTCCACCCTGTCCCTTGCAACAAAGTATATAGCAAGCAAGACAAGTCAACATATTAGTGATGTCTAACAGTATATGCCTCATTCTGTACCTGTAGCCCCTCACATCTTTGCTGAGAGGGGGGACACTTTTTTTTTGGCTAGGCAGTGGGGTTAAGTGACTTGCCCAGGGTTGCATAGCTAGTAAGTGCTATGTGTCTGAGGCTGGATTTGAACTCAGGTCCTCCTGAATCCAGGGCCAGTGCTCTGTCCACTGTGCCACCGAGCTGCCCCAGGACACGTTTTGCCTTCAGCCCTCTGCGGTCAGGGTTGGTGATTGGTCAACATGCTGAAATTTTTCGTATTTCTGTAACGCTCTTTGGTGAGAAAAGTATTGTTACCTCCCATTTTCTAGATGAGGAAAATGAGACTTGTGGAGTCACAGCACCGTGTGAGAGATTTCAGGGGCCGTCTATTCTAACCCTTTGCGTTTTACAGATGATGAAAATGTGCACAGTGAGATCATCACTTCCCCACATAGGTGTTAATTGTCAGAGGTGGGATTTGAACCCAGGTCCCCTGACTCCGTAGCCAGTATGTAGTCCAACAGTGTGTACAAAGGCAGGATTTGAACCTGGGTCCTCCGACCTCAGATCTCGTGTCTCTTCTCCAGTCAGTTTGTGGGGGGCAGTGTTTCTCCCTGCTGGGTCAGCTAGTCAGTCAGTAAGCCCTGGTTAAGCTCTGATTAGGTGCCAGCCGCTGTGCTAAGTGCTGGGCTTACAGAGAAAGGCAAAAACCAGCCGGTGTTCACAGCCCTGCGGATGGATGGATGGACGGATGGATGGATGGATGGATGTGGTCGGGCTGGGGAAGGCACGGCTTTCTGAGTCCTGAGTCAGCGGGGGTGCATATGTGTGGGTTCTGCTACCAGGGAGCCGGCGACTGGTGGACGTGATGGATGTCAACAGCCAGAAGGGCACGGAGATGAGTATGTCCCAGTTCGTGCGCTACTATGAGATGCCTGAAAGCCAGCGGGAGAAGTTGTACAATGTCATCAGCCTCGAGTTCAGCCACACCAAGCTGGAGAACCTGGTCAAGCGTCCCAATGTGGTAAAGACTGTTGACACCTCCCTCCCTCCCCCAGGGACACCCATCTCCACTCTCCTTGGCCCTGGGCTCGCTGCATGGGCTCGGTGTAGCAGTCTGGACTTGGTCATGAGCCGGGGAATCATGGGATTGTAGTAGACACAGAGGTCATCAAGTCCGTCCCACTCCCCTCCTCTCCCAGATGAGATAACTAATTCCCAAAGAGGGTTAGTGACTTACCCAAGGTGACACAGGTATATTCGAACCTAGCATCCTTCAAATCCAATGCTCATTCCATTCATTGCTCCATGCTGCCTATTCTATATCATTGGCTGAAGTGGTAATTGAGATTGGAGAATACTAGGGAGGAGGTGAGGTTGTCAGTGACTAACACCTTGACCAGATCCTGGCTCTGAGGGCTGTCCTGGGGAAAAGAAAGGGTGGTTCAACTCTTGAGTTGGACAGGGTGTGTTGCAAATGGCTGAATACTGGGGGCTTAGATAAAACAGGTGAGATATTAGGGAATCTCTTTGGAGCTCAAGGTCCAAAGCGTCCAGGGCCCATGGTCCAGTTCAACTCAACCTAACCCAATTCATTGTAATCTGATTCAATTTGACACAGTTCAACCCAATCCAGTCCAGTCTAAGCCAACCCAACCCAATTCAAATCGGTATAATCCACCTAATTCAGCTGGACACAACTCAACCCAATCCAGTCCAGTCCAAGCCAAGCCAACCCAATTCAAATCAGTATAATCCACCTAATTCAGTTGGACACAGTTCAACCCAATCCAGTCCAGTCTAAGCCAAGCCAACCCAATTCAAATCAGTATAATCCACCTAATTCAGTTGGACACAGTTCAACCCAATCCAGTCCAGTCTAAGCCAACCTAACCCAATTCAAATCAGTTTAACCCAGTCCAAGTCAATATCATCCATATAATTTAACTAAACCAATCTAATTCAACCATCATCTATTAAGTGCCTGCTGTGTGCCAGGTGCTCCTAAAGGTATTTATGTTCTACTGCAATGAGGATGGGGTGGTGGTGGTAGTGGTGGTGGTGGTGGTGGTGGTGGTGGTGGGGAGATACAATATGTAAACAGAGAATAAAGACCTCATACCATGTGGAGGAAAGAGCACTCACCCAGGTAAGGAGATCAGGGAAGACTTCCTGTAGGAGTTGGTAGCCAAACCCAGCCTTAACGGAAGCTGGGATTCCAGGAAGTGGAGATGAGAATGGAGGGCATGGCCTTTAGAGAGAGATACTCTGACCCTGGCAGAGAGGGAAGGACGGGGCCTCCAGGCCAGGCTGAGCCAAGCCAGGGGCAGCTGCCCTGACGGGTGCGTGGTTGTGTGGCTTTCAGATCGACTTGGTGGATTGGGTAGACAACATGTGGCCCCAGCACCTGAAAGAGAAGCAGACGGAGTCCACCAATCTCATTGCAGAGATGAAGTACCCCAAGGTTAAGAAGTAAGGCCATTCAGGGTTGGGGGTGGAGGGCAGGGGGCGGCGGTGCGGGCCTGGGTGTAGATGCCCAGTTTAAAGGGAGGGCTGAGGAGTGGCAGGGGCTTCCTGTTATTCTGGTCCAGCCTTCTAGGGGACACTTCCAGCTCTTCCTTGGGGATTCTCCCAAGTGTCCCCAAACCCCTGAACCTTGGTCTTGAGTAGAAAGGGCACAGTTGGGCTGCAAATCATCATACTCCAACAGACATTGTTAAGCACCTGCTGTGTGCTAGTCAACGTCATAGATGCTAGGGATACAACAATAAAATGAAAAAATAGCCCCTTCCCTCAAGGAGCTTACCGCTACTGAGCAGGTACAACATGGCGACAGGCAGCATCTTGTAGTGGGTAGATTGCCGTATATGGAATCATACTTGGAATCAGATCTTGCCTGAGCTCCTCATTAGCTGTGTGAACTGAGTAACATCCTTAGAGAGATACAGTGATGACCACCACCATTGCCATCATCCAGACTGCCACCGCCCAGGTAAGGGACCTGGTCTTTCCTGGGCCTCTCTTTTCCCATCCTTGTAGTGGGTAGAATAGCCCTTGCCTTTGTCACTAGCAACATGGAGGTTCTTTCCCAGGAACGTCAGCCCCACTGGCTCAGAAACCAGTGGGGTATCTCATTAAAGCCCTGCCCCCCAGCGAATCCCCCAGGGGAGTGCCACCATGGTGGGCTTGAGTCTATGGGCCTGCCTCCCTCCTCTTTGGTTTCTTTTTCCTCTTTCCTCCTCTCGATCCAAGGCTTCATTCTGGGGCCAGAGCAGGAACCCAAAGTCAGGCCAATGGGAAAGGGCTTTGAGATTCCAGGCCACAACTTCTCCCATTGACTATCATGTGACCGTGACCATGAACCAGGTGTTTCCTTTTCTGATGGTTCCAGTGTCCTTAACTCCTTAACTAAGTGTATGATTTTAAAAGAGATCTGAGTCTAAATCACTTTCCACAAATGCCATCATATACCAGTCTCTAGGCAGGCATACCCCACATTAGGCAAACCCAGTATACTGGGGGATCTTGATTCACACAAAGGAAAAGTTAGCCAGATCAGCACTCCAGTTACAGAAAGTGTCCTTCACTTTCCCCCAATAAGCTCTTAGAATGGGATTCTTTCAAAGAGCAATGTAAGGTGCTCTTTTGTTTCCCCATCCTAATAGAATTTGTTGAATTAGGTTTTCACACATTCCTTCAGGGCTCATTCTGTTCTAATTTGCGTATTGTGTCATAGGGCAGATAGATTTCCCAGCTCCAGCTGGTGGCCAGGGGGAGTGCCTTAGGAGTACTCTAATTGTAATGGAAAGAAAATCGTCACCTTGGAGGGAGTCCATTTTTTCCCTCAGAAAGAATGTGGATGTCATTTAACAAATGTAGGTGAAAAAGACTGAACTTCTGGGGGAAGTGTTTAGGGTTTTGTTCATTAACAACAATGATAATAATAACGACAATAGTGACAACAATAACAATAATAACAACGACAATAATAGCTGGTGTCTAGTGCTTGCTATGTGCCAGGCACTGTGCTAAGCCTGGCAGGTAGGTGCTATTATTATCCCCATTTTACCGTTGAAGAAACTGAGACAGAGGTGAAGTGGTTTGCCCAGGGTCATGCAGCTACTAAGTATCTGAGGTTGCATTTGAACTCAGGTCTTCCTGAAACTTTATCCACGGCTCTTGGTTATTATAAGTAGTCAAATCAATGAGTGTTTATTAAGGGCTGTATTATTTATGTGCCAGGCAATGCATTGAGCACTGGAGATAATAAGAAAGGCCAAAAAACAAACCAACACCCCCCACCCCCAACCCCACCAGTCTCCTCTCTCTAGAAGCTCACAGTCTAATGGGGGAAAACAAGATGCAAATGGCCATATACAAATACGATTTGGACGGGATAAGTGGAGGTAATATTAGAGATGAGACATCAACATTAAAGAGAATCGGGAAAGGTTTTGTACAGAAGGTGGTATTTTAGCTGGGATTTGGAGGAAGCCAAGAAAACCAGGGTCTGAGATGAGGAGGGAGAGAATTCTAAGAATGGGGGACAGCCAGTGAAATGTCCAGTTTTGGGAGATGGGGGAGTCATATCTGAGGAGTAAGCAGAGAGACCTGGGTCACTGGATCCCCCGGGGCACACAGGGGAAGCTAAGGTAGGGGATTTCGGGCATAATTTCTCTGGACCTCAGTTCTGTTTGTAAAATGAGGGAATTTAGATCTTATCCCTAAAATATCATCATCATCGTCATCATCACCATTGCTAGTATTTCTGTTTTGCCTACTATGTGCCAGTCACTGTGCTAAGTGCTTTACAAACATTATTTCTCTCTCTTTTTTTTTATAAGCATGATCTCTCAAGGCAACTAGGTAGCTCAATGGATAGAACGCTAGGCCTGGTGTCCGGAAGACCTGAGTTCAAATATGGCCTCAGACACTTACTAAAAAGAGATGATCCTGAGAGTCACTTAACTGCTGTCTGCCTCGGTTTCCTCAGCTGTTTAATAGGAGTAATAATAGCAACCTATTTCCCAGGTTTGTTGTGAGAATCAAATTAGATAGTGTTTGAAAAATGCCTTAATGTAGCATCTGGCACGTAGTAGGAGCTTGTTAAATATTGATTCCCTTCCCTCCTCCTGTTACCCTAAAATAAGAGCTGTCAGGGACCTGAGATGTCAATGGATTCAATCCTCTCATTTTATAAGAAAGAAAACGGAATACCAATGATTTTCAATACCTGCAGGTCAGGTAGCAGATCGGAGATTCCAACCCAGGTCCTCCCAATCCACGTCCATCACTTGTAAGGATGCCTGTTTAGCTGACGTCTTTTTCTGTGATCCCTCCTACCTTTGACCTTCTATGCTCCTCTGTCTTGTGAGGTCCCTGTTAACTGTGATTCTCATGTTGTAAGTGCAGGGGTGGGGAACAGAACAAATATTTTTATTAAGGGGGTTTGTTTTGTGAGGTTTGGATTCAGTCAAAGCGCCCCTCTTGAGGACCTAGAGGGCCACATGTGGCCCTGAGGCCGGAGGTTCTCCACCCCTGTATCCAAGGCCTCTCCCAGTTCTGAAATTCTAAGGACTCCTCCCCCCACTTTTGTCACTTTGTGTTCTAAGCTGCCTTCTAATGTGAACCTTTTATTTAAAACAAGCTTTACTGATGTTTTTTTTTTAAATGGTAGCTTTTGCTTCTCAATGCCATCCCTCCAGTAGAGATCTCCTTTTTGACAGAGAAGTATGGTGAAGAAAGACTAATGCACTGTGCCTCTTTGATGGCGTGTGCCTCATTCTACATCCATAGCTCACCACCTCTCTGCTAAGGGAGCCTTCACTGTCTGTCCAATGAAGTCAATTCGTGGCATTCAGAATTCTCCAAATCTTTCAGTGTTGTTTTCCTTAATATTGGTGTCATTATGTTTGTCTTTCTGACATTCTGTGTAAGGCCCCTCCTGGCCCTGGCATTCTATGCTCTCAAGGCCCTCCAAGGTGTGACATTCTCTCTTCTCATGTTTTCCAGCTTTGACGTTCTGGGTTCTAGGCTTTCCCAGTGTCCTCACCTCTGAGGTCACTCCAATTTATCCTGTATGCAGTTGTTTGCATAGAGTGGTAAGCATGTTATCTCTACTGTTAGAATGTGAAGGGCAGAGACTGTCTTCTTTCTTTCCTTCTTTCTTTCCTTCTTTCTTTCTTTCTTTCTTTCCTTCTTTCTTTCTTTCTTTCTTTC
>NW_020946745.1:0-30850 GCF_900497805.2 Vombatus ursinus | reverse complement strand
ACACACACACACACACACACACACACACACACACACACACACATACACACACACACACACATGCGTTGTTTCTCATTGGAATAGGAGCTAAGGGAAGGCCTGGGCTTGTTTCCATTCCCAGTGGACCCTTTTAGATAACCCCAGAACTAGTCTTTCCTAGGACAGAGACAGATCCAGAGTCCAAGCCTGGAGGTTTGGCAGAAGACCACTTTCCAGACGCGGGCCTCGTGATACTTGTTTCGTGGTACCTGCCCCGCTTGGATCCCTTTGCCCTGTCCTCTCTGGATGCTGGGTTTACCTTTCTCTCTCTGGGGCTATGTGCTAGGGGTCTTGTGTTCCTATCTCCCTCCCTTGGCATGCCTCCTCTTTCCCCCCCTGTTTACATTCTTTCACGTTGAGATCTGTCAAAACCCAGAAAGAGAGGGAGGGAGGTGAGAGCAGCTGGATGCCTGGGCTGGGAAAGCGGAGGCTGGAAGAACTGGTTTCTGCCTTTGGGGAGAGAACAGAGGGAGGAGGCTCCTATCCCATCATTCATGTCTCTTGTGTCCGGCATCAGAAGTGCTCTGAGTTCTGATCCTTAGTTCTGTGAAGCTGGACTGAAATCATCTGTGTCATTATTAATTCACAGTTAATATGGGGCAGCTTTTTAACACTGTAAGTTGTCTCAGTGGTGCTAACTTACATGGGTAGTGGGGATTTCCTCATTCATAAGGGAGTTCCCCGTGCCAGTGAAATCACAGAGCCAGTCCCCCATAGCCATCTAATTAATACTGCCTGGACCATTATGGTTAATGATGACAAATCCCTTTGAAGATTTTCACACACCCTGCCCCCCCCCTCCCAATAACTTCTCTGGCCCAGCAAGTGGCCCAGTGGGAATTAGGGGATGGGAGTGAGGAGCGGAAGTCCTAGGGGGAGAGATACATACAAGAGGTCATGGATCCCGGAGGGAATCCCTTGAGCTCCCTTACCCCACGTCCACCCCACCCCAGTACATCTACCTCTGATCCCATACCACCTTGTGGCTATAATCAATGAATCAGTCAACAGGTTTGCTGTGTAGCAGGCCCTGGGCTCAAAGTCAAACCACCACACAGATAGACGGTCCCTCCCCTCCCATAGCTAACATTTTAAGGAGAGACAACATATACTTACATAGGTATATACAAGACAGATGCAGCATAACATGGGAGAGAGTCAAGGGAGGGAGTGGGAAAGGCCTCCCCAAGGGTTGGTGGTTCAATTCAATAAACATTAAGTGCCTACTATGTGCCAGACACTGCTAAGCTCTGGGGACATCTAAGAGGTAAAAGACAACCCTTGCCCTCAGGGAGCTTACAATCTAAATTAGGGTTCAGCTGAGTCTTGAAGGAAACAAGGAATTCTAAGAAGTGTCGGGGAGTAGTGAGAGCATTCTGGGCAGGGGGGACAGCTGGTGCAAAGACACTGAGGTGGGAGATGGGAATATTATGTAGGAGTAACAATCAGTCCCTCCAAGTTTCCTTATACAATCTAAGTCAGTGATTCTCAAAGTATAAACTTTTCCAAGGGTCTTTGAGGTCAAGACTCTTCATAATAATAAGACATTTTCATTTCTAATATGGTAAATATCGGGAGAGATAACCTGCGTAAACAAATGCTCTTTAGGAGGTCTCCAATAGTGTTTAAGAATATAAAGAATATAAAGACCAAAACAATTTGAGAACTGCTGCCCTGGATCTACGATGCTATGATTACTGCCTTCTCCCTCCCTTTCTCAGCTGTGGTGCAGGGTGGGAATTCTGTAACTTCTCTTCTGGATCTAGCCATAGCAGATCAGGTCCTTGATGGGAGAGGGAAGAGAGCAGCGCAGGGTGCTCGCAGAAGGAAGGAAGTGGCTTAGGCTCTGGGTTCAAGATTGACACCTTTGTGGTTGTTCCCCATCCCATTGCCTGGTCTGCACGTAAGAACACCAGGAGTTGTTAGGAAATTGCTTCTTCTGAAACTCTGTCCTTCTAGAATATTGTTTTCAGTTCTGGGAGCCCTCTGGGTTTAAGAAGGGCATTGACAAAGCGGACAGTGTCCAGAGGAGGGCATCCAGGAAGGTGAAGGGCCCATGTCGTAGGACATAAGTTGGAAGAATGCTAGGTGTTTTTCACCCAGAAAAGACTTAGGGTGGGAGATGCTGTTTTTGTAGTCAGTACCTTGGTCTGAAATAAGGCCTTTTACTAACTGTGTGACCTTGGGCAAACCTCTCACCTGTCTGGGCCTCTGTTTCTTCATCTGTAAAATGAGGGCATTGGAGAAAATGGCTTCTTGAGGGCTCTTCCCCTTTGATCTTTGATCTTATGACCTGTCTCTGATACTGCCTGTGTGACCTTTGGGCCAGTCATGTGACCTGCATGGGTCTCCATTTCCTCATCTGAAAATTGAGGAGGTTGGAAGAGATCACTGGTGTCAAACTCATATAGAAACAGGGGTCACTAACCCTGACATAAGTCTCCCAATCATAATGGCTTAGAAAATCACATATTAACATTGTCTATGTTCTCTTGTATTTTTAAATTTAGTTTGTTAAACATCTTACAATTACATTTTTACTTGGTTGCTGGCACTCTGGGATGCTCACACTAGATGACTTAGGAGTTCTCTTCAAGCTCTCTTGTCTATGATCGTGTAAGATCTCAAGTCATGCCCATAGTGGGCTGTTGAGTGGAGAACCTGAAAACTCAAGGGATTTCTGGAAGCAATCGGCAGAAATTGCCAAGAGGCCAGATGTTAGGGTAGATGTTAGGAAGGACTGCCTAAAAATGAGAACTGTCTTACCACGAGTAGAATGAATGGGTTGCCTTGGGAGATCATGTATTTCTCTGTCATTGGAGATCTCTCAAAGAAGTGGGATGACCACTTGTCAGGTGGGGATTCCTTTCAGGTATGAGCTGGAGTTGGAGGGCCCCTGAGGTTCTTCTGGCTCTGAAACTCTGTGATTCCTGGACTCTGTTTACTCAGTTTCCTTACCTGGTATCTTTTGCTACCCTCAGGATGCCCGACGCTGACTTTACTGTCCGAGACGTCAAACTCCTAGTGGGTAAGTTGCTTGGTTTTTTCTTCTTCTGCCCTGGGGATAAAAGGCCCTGGGTGCCTTGGGTAGGCATGGATATCCTCTGGGAGGTGGTGGGGAGGAAGTGGTTTGTCACACACAGTCTAGCTGGTGAGGGAGCAGGAGGCTGAAGGGAACGGCCCCTGGTCCTGTGGCGGTTGCCACCATCTTTCTCTAAGAGAATGCTTGGTGGGGGTTCTAACACCAGCCTCAGGAGAAATATGACTAGAGTGTGGCTTGGAGGTTGGCAGACTTCCACTTCAGTGCCTAGCAGAGTAAAAACACAGAAGTCAGAGCTAGGAGGGGCCCTTAGAACTGGGAGTGTCAGGGTTCAAAGGGATCTTAGGACAGAAGTGTTAGAGGTACAAGAGACTTTAAACCATGAAATAATCAGAGCAGGGAGGATAACATCAGAACTTGGAAAAGGGCCTTAGAACGGGGAATGTCAGAGCTGGGAGGGGTCTTAGAACATAGACTGTCAGGGTTGGGAGGGGCCTCAGAACAGGGAATGTCGGAGCTGGGAGGGGTCTTAGAACAGGGAATGTCGGAGCTGGGAGGGTCCTTAGAACAGGGAATGTCAGAGCTGGAAGGGGCCTCAGAACAGGGAATGTCAGAGCTGGGAGGGTCCTTAGAACAGGGAATGTCAGAGCTGTCTAATCATGCACTTTTTACAAAGGAGGAAACAGTCACAGTTCTGGGACTAGAATCCAGCCCAAGGTTTTCTCCACAGTCCCACTCTTCCTAGGATGTTCCAGCTCATCCTTTGGTCTTCTCAGGGCTTAGGTACAATCTGTGCTTAGTTCTTGAGGTCCCTGGGAAGGTGACTTTTTTCTCTAGGGAGGCTCCGAGAGTTTGTCTCTCACCTTTCCTCAATTTCCTCCACTGTGCCTGCTACTTGGATTGGCCCAACTGTTCCCAACTGGGCTGTTCTCGACAGAACACTGGTTTGGATTGAGGTCTTTGGCAAATTGAGGTCTTTGGCAAATTAAGGTCTTTGCCTGGGCCCTGGGGGCTCAGAGCTTCTTAAAAACTGATCCTTGGCCAACTAGAAGTGAATGGTCCAACAGAGAGGGATGACAAAAGTGTGTGTTGTGGATGTGCATGTTACGGGAGAGTCTACTCCAAATACTCAGACGTGTTCAGGAGTTTGTGTGCTGTATGGTGGCGGGCAGATCTGGGTTAATTAGAGAAGACTTGGAGGAGATTCATCTTTGAGCTTTGTCGAAGACCAGAGTTTTGTGGAATGATCGAGGGAAAGACCCTGACAATTTCAGTGGTGAGGGTGAAAGGGGAGGGGAGTTTTCCTAAAGGAATAAGGGCATCAAAGGAGGGTCACGCCCATATCTAATGATTTTAGTTGGAAGGGGTTAAAATGGAATCATCTTTTAAAATTTTCTTTCTTTCTTTTCTTTCTTTTTAATTTTTTCTTTTTTCTCCCTCCTTCCTTCCTTCTGTCCTCTTTCTTTTTCTTTCTTTCTTTCTTTCTTTTTCTTTCTTTCCTTTCTCTTCCTTTCGTATTTTCTCTCCCTCTCACCGCCTCTCCTAATTGAACGGTTCAAAAAAAAAAAATGATAAACAAACCTTTATACCAAACACTCAGAGTCTAGCAAAACAAATTCCCACGTTGGTCGTGCCCCAAAGTGTACGTCTCGTTCTGGGTTTCACATTCATCACCTCTCTGGTAGGAGGTGAGTTTCAACTTCATTTTGCCAGGATCGTGGTTTATCTTTGCATTGATTGGCATTCTGAAGTTTCTTAAAGCTGCTTTTCTTTGTAATGTTGTCATTGAGTGAATGAGTCTCTTGGTCCTGCTCACTTCCATGGGCATGAGGTCCCTGAGGACTTCCCAGTTGCCTCTGAAACTGCCCTTTTGGTTGTTTCTTAGGGCTCAGTAGCGCTGTCACACTTGTATGGGTGTTTGTTTTCACCATTCCCCCACAGGTGTTTCCAGTTTTTGGCTACTGCTAAAAGAACCATTATAAAGATTTTTGTAGGTACATGGAATTTTCAATTGGGCAATCAATCAGTCAAGTTAACACGTGTTTATTTAGCCCTCCCAGTGTAGGGGGCACTTGGTTAAGCTCTGAGAATACAAAGAAAAATCAAAATCAGTCCTTGCTTTCAAGGAGTTTGTATTGGAATGGGGGAGATAATAGCACATAAGTAGGTATATACAAGGTACCTGCAGATGTAAGTAGGTATAAGGTAACCATGGAGGGGGAATGGGGTAAAGACCTCCTATAGCAGCTGCCACTTCAACTGAGTCTGTAATAAAAGATGCCAGAGATTCAAAGAGTTGGAGGTGAGGAGGGAAAGCATTCCAGCCATAATCCGGAGTGATGGATGTGGGGCACAGGCTGCAATGGTTGGACCATGAGAAGGAGGGGTAAGGTGTAAGAAGACTAGAAAGGGCTTTATTTATTTATTTTTTTAATTCTCTCTCTTTTTTGGGGGGGGGGTTAGGTAATGGGGTTAAGTGACTTGCCCAGGGTCACACAGCTAGTAAGCGTTATGTGTCTGAGGCCAGATTTGAACTCAGGTTCTCCTGGATCCAGGGCCGGTGCTCTAACCACTGCACCACCTAGCTGCCCCTGGGAATGACTTTAAATGCCAAACAGGGAATAGATATTTGGTCCTAGAGGTAATAGGGAGCCAGTAGAATTTATTGAGTGGGGGTAGAGGGTGACTGGTCACCACAGCTGCTCAGATCTGGGATTTAGGAAAATCGCTTTGGCAGCAGAGTTGGAGGATGGTTGGAGCGGGGAAAGGCTTGAGAGGCAGGGACACCTATGAGAGGACTGTGGCAGTCATCCATGGGAGAAGGGATGAGGGTCTGAACTGGGGTGGTGGGAGTGTGAGTACAGAGAAAGCAAACATGTGCAAGTAGAAAACACAAGATTTGCAATTGAGTGGATCTATAGGGAGTAAGGGAGGGTGAGCAGTCAGGGATGAGAGGAAGGCTGACGATGAAAACCTGGGCATTTGGAAGGCTGGTGGGGCCCTCCGTAAGTGATAGCGAAGCCCATTGGCCAGCAATACTCCTTTTCTTGTCGAGACTGGGATCTTTGCTGTGTTACAATCAGCTCCAGCTTGACCTCTCTGATCCCTGCCTTCATGATGCATAAGAGTTTATTTTTATTTTAAAATAAAATTTTATTTTTGCTTTAAAATAAAATTTTATTTTTATTTTAAAAGTGGATCGTATTTGATTTAGGATAGAAGCATGGCATAGTGGATAGGAGAGCTAGCTTTGGTAGCCCTGGAGCCAGGAAGACCCGGTTTCAAGTCCTGCTGTGTGACCCTGGGCAAGTTACTTAACCTCTCTGTGCCCCAGGCAACTCTCTTAGGATTATAAACGACAATGAAAGGGCCGACCTGCTTTGGCCGAGGGAGTTCCTCTTCATTTGGTAGCTCCTCTTGCCAGTGAATTCACCCGTCCATCCCTAGCTTAATATTGTTTTTTAAATTTAATCCAATTTTTATTTATTGTCTTTTGTTGAAGCTTCATTTTAGAATACCTCCCTTCTCTTGCCTTTTCTACCCAGGGAACCACACCTTGTAGGAAATGTTTTAAAAGAAAGAGGAAAAAAAAAAAAACAGTTGAGCAAAATTACACAGCCCTACAGTTGTGAGAGACATCACTTTCCAGTAATACAAACACATAGTTAACCATTTCTGTAAAGGAGGAAGTAGGAGGAAGAACTGTTGTTTTTTTTAAACCTGACCTCTGATGTCATTCAAGGAGGCAGCTGACTTGGAGGGCTTTCTCTACAACTTATGGCCTTAGAGAGTTGCTTAGAACTCATAGAGGTCAGGTGACTTGTCCAAGGTCACACAGCCACTGTGTGCCTCAGGTGGGATTTGAACCCAGGTCTGTCTTTCTGGCCTGTACTATACCAGGCTGCCTCCTCGAATAACATTTTTGAAAGTGTGTTCTGTAGGCCTATTACCATAAGTCTGAACTAAGAGTCTGAAAGAACTCTTTATCTCATTTAGGTATGGGGGACATTGGGGAGAGAGTGAAAGGGGGGCTTTCCTGGGCTAAATCACTGCCCATTTCTTGGAGGAGGGTGGAGCTGACCCTTGCAGACTAGTAACTCACAGGCTGGTTTCTGGAAATCTCTTCATTAGAGACTAGCCTGATGGGGGCCCCTTGGAGAGCCTCAGAATTTCCAGGAGCTGTTAACTAGAAAGTTAGGTGTTAATTGGTCGGGATTTCCCTATTGACTTTCTTCTCTGAAATGTTTTCTCTTACTTTCCTGAGGCTATCCTGTAAGGGGGGGGGCGGCGTCAGCTACCTTGCTCTTTGACCTTTGTCCCTCCCCGCTGTATGGCTGGAACTCCAGGGGGGCTTAGCTTTTCTGGGGAGCTCAGGAAAGTGGAAAGCCTTTTCTTTGTTTCCTGGAAGGTGACTTATCCCCCGCTAGAGTAGCTGTTTGGTAAATTTTTGTTTGGATTTGTTCTCAATTTCCCATCTGTTCTGTCTTTTTTCTCCTCTTCATTCTCTCCCTCTCTCCCTCTTTTCTTCCCTCCTTCCTTCCCTCCCTCCTTCCTTCCCTCCCTCCCTCCTTCCCTTCTTTCTCTTCCTCTCTTCCTCCATCTCTCCTTCTCTTCTTCCCCCACCCTCCTTCTCTTCTTTCCTTCCTTCTTCCCTCCCTTTCCTTCCCTTCCTTCCCCTCCTTCCCCCTTCCCTTTTTACTTCTTATTCCCTTTTGTCCAGTGGATTTCACTGATTTTACAGCAGACTTGTTAAATTTTGTCTGCATTTCCCAGAAAGGAAAGGGGGGAGGTGTTTCCTGACTGAGCAGGGTGCTAGAATGTAGCCTGAGGTTCCACATGTGGGGGGGAACCATCTGACTTTCAACCTTGAAATGTTCTTGGAGGCAATGAGTGGGGTGCAGACCTGGCTTGGAGGCAGAGGATTAGGTGAAGGGACTTCAGGCACTCTCTCACCCACCCCCACCCCATTTTACGGAGGAGGAAATGGAGTCCTGGGCAAGGTAAATGTCTTGTGAAAGGTCACACAGGTAGCAAGTATCAGAGGTAGACTTGAACCCAAGACTCGAGCCTGGTCTCATTGTACTGTATTTTTTGTCTTTCTTTGTACCCAGAGTCCTTAGCACAGTGCCTGGTCCTGTTATCAGTGCTTTCTTTATCTTTTTTTTTTTTTTTTTTTTTTGGCGAGGCAATTAGGGTTAAGTGACTTGCCCGGGGTCATACAGCTAGTAAGTGTCAAGTGTCTGAGGCCGGATGTGAACACAGATCCTCCTGACTCCAAGGCCAGAGCTCTATCCACTGCACCACCTAGCTGCCCGATTATTAGTGCTTCCAAATGCTTGGTGACTGACCCAGGGATCGTTAGATCATGGCTCTGCTCCGGCCTTAGTCAGGAGGGTTACTCAGGCCCCTTTGCTCACTTTTACTTTTCTTACTGTATAATACGGATCATTGGATCATAGACTTCAATATGGAAGGCATCTCAGAGTTCATTTAGTCCAGCTGAGGAAACTGAGGCCCAGAGATTTTAAGTTCCTTTCCTACATACACGGCTCTAGAACCTGCAGATCCAGGGACCCCAGAGGCCCAAATAGTCCAGGTTCCTCATTTTATGGAAGAGAGAACTGAGGCCCAGAGACATGAAGGAACCTGGCGAAGGTCACACAGGTTTTCTGGTTCTAAAACCCGCAGTGCTGTTCAGTGCCATAGTACCTCATAAAGAGCCCCTGAGGTTTACCCCTGGCTTCCCTCATTCTAGGAAAGCGGTAGCGGTGCTTTTTTTTTAGTGTTTTGATTTCGCAGAGGCCCAGAGAAGTTAGATTGCTCCTTGTCCTGGGTCAGGAAGCCAGCAGTTGAATTGTCTGAGCTGGGATTTGATGTCTGTTGCCTTCAGGCAGGGATACTCTTTGGGCAGAGTAGTTCCATGTGCCCCCAACGTAGCTGGAAGGGATCTTAAAAATCTCCAATTTATTCATTTTACACAGGAGGAAACTAAGTCCCAGGGAGGTTAAATTCTTTGCCAAAGGTTGCATAACTAGTCAGTGTCAGGGTTGGGATTTGAACCTAAATCCTCTGACATCAAATCCATGGCAGTTATTATGAGGTTAAAGAAAAACTGTAGTGTTTTATTATCACCTATTTGTTGTTGATTTGTTTTTTAGCTGTATTTGACTCTTCATGCCCCTATTTGGGGTTTTCTTTTTTTTTTTCTTTTATTTTTGAGGTAATCAGGGTTAAGTGACTTGCCCAGGGTCACACAGCTAGTAAGTGTCTAAGGGGCCTCCTGACTCCAGGGCCAGTGCTGTATCCACTACACCACCTCGCTGCCCCCATTTGGGGTCTTCTTGGCAAAAATACTGGAGTGGTTTGCCATTTCCTCCTCCAGCTCATTTTAAAGATGAGGAGACTGAGGCAAACAGTGTTAAGTGACTTGCCCAGGGACACACAGCTAGTACATGGCTGAGGCCACATTTGAACTCCAGAAAAGTATTCCTGACTCCAGACCAGGGCTCTGTGTACTATGGCGCCACCTAGCTGCCCACCTGGCACATAGTAGGTGCTTAATAAATATTGATTGATTGTGATGGCAGCTATGGAGGATGCTAATAATAATAGTAATTCATTCAAGTCTGTTGAATGTAAACGGCATGTGAATAGATCAGTAAATGCAGAATAATACAGTAGATAAAAAGTAATTGGGGTGGGGGAAAGAGAGGACTGATTGGGAGGCAAACAGGAAGAGATTCCTGGCCCTGGATATTTGAATCCCCACCAAGATATGGTCCATGCCAAGGCATTAAGGTAGGGCATGAGCTGTGCTGTGTGGACAGCTCCAAACTGTTCATTGTTGGTGAAGATGAGTGGGGTGCTGGGGATGGGCATTATCTGAAGAGTTGGAGGTGGGGAGGGGATGAAATCCAAGCATTTCCTGGTGGGTCACTTAGCTGGGGCCAGGAGAGGGAGGGGGTGGCCAAAGCCTTCAGGTACCCTTAGGCTCAGGTCAAACACTAGGCTTTTATTTTAATAGGTCTTTAAAATAGACTGTGCTAAGCCAGCTACAGGCCTGGGTAGCCAGCTCTGGGCCCCACACACTGGACCCTGGGGAGGGATGGGGGCTAGGGTGGGGCAAGGGATTCTTTAAAGCTGTAGATGGGCAGAGGATTAATTTCCCCTGTTGGAATTTGTCAGATGTGAGTGCAGCAGGAGGCAGGGGTTGTGAGCTTAGAATATAAATGGAGAATGAAGAGAGGGGAACCGTGGGGAGGGGAGCATGGAGGCTGTTGGCCTACTTAGGACTGTTCGGCTCAATTTGCAAGGGGAGAATTCCTGCTGTAATTTAAAGACTTCACAGTGCTGTAGAATTCCAGAACCATGGGCCCAGAGGACCCAGGGTCCGAGGGTCAGCCACCCCTGAGAGGTCCAGCAGAGGGGGGCTTCAGGATATGCTCTGACCCCCACGAGGAGCTCAGCTCCCTGAGGCCCTGGGCCTGAGTTTCTTCTCAAGTCTAGCTAAGGGGTCAAAACATCCTGACTGGGAAACCAGGGGTGGGGGTGATGGAGGTGACACAAGGAAGAGGGACCGGCCCACATGCAGTGAGGAACCTGATGGGGAGAACTCTGCCACAAAGGGGTCCAGTAGGATCGGAGCTGAGAATCTCCCAGCTCCCAGGGGAAGTAACAGGCTGAGCGGCAGGGAAAATTCAGAGCTAGATGGGGCCTTAGATACCATCTGTCCAGGCTTTTCTTCTTTCTGCTATAGCAGACTGAGGCCCAGAGGAGTGGGAAACTGGGGTGTGAACCCAGACCTGATGATGTCATCCATACCCAGGATTCTATCCATTGCCCAGGGCAGGGCACTGCCGCAGAAATGGAATCTGATGAGGGCATTGGAACTTCCAGGCCAGACGACGCCTATGGAGGATGCTAATAATAACTCATTCGTTCCTGTGATAAATCCTTGTGCAATTGTATCCTCATTTACATCCGTATTTAGTTCATATTGATTGTATTTGGGAGGAATTGTGAGGAAGTGAATTCAGGGTCAGAAAATTCTGGGTTCAAGTCCTACCTTTCATAGCTACTAGCTGTGTGGCCCTGGATAAATCATTTCACTTCTCAGGTAGACGCTAAGAGCTCTTGAAGGTTCAGGAAAGGTGCTGAACTGGGTTGCTCTAGGGAGTTTGCTCACCAGACATTCCCATCACCAGTGAAATCATAGGTCTGGAGGACAGCTGTTTAATTAATTGTGTTAATAATATATTGGAAAGGTTGTTTAGTATAGTGGAGAGAAGGCCAGCCTGGGAATCAGGAAGACTGGGGCTCTTACATATGACATCTATTGGTAGTACAGGAGAAAAGGAAGGAAGGAAAGGAGGAAGGGAGGAAGGAAGGAAGGAAAAGAAGGAAGGGGGAAAGGAAAGGAGAAATGGGAGGAAAGGGAAAATGGAGGGATGAGAGAGAAGGAAAGGAAGAAGGAAAGAATGGAGTAAAGAAAGAAAAGGAAGCGAGGGAGAAAAGAATGAATGGAAAGAAGAAAAAGAGAGGAAGGAAAGAATGAAAAGAATTGAGGATGAAAGGAAGGAGGAAAGAATGGCAGGAAGAAAAGGAGAGGAGAAAAGGAAGAGAGGGAGAGAGGGAGAAAAGCATAGATGGAAGGAAGAAAAGGAAGGAGGAAAGGGAGAATGGGAGGAAGGAAGGAATAAAAGGAAAGGAGAAAGGGAAGAATAGAAGGAGGGCAGAGAAGAATGAAAGGAATGGAAGAAAGGAAGGATGGGAAGGAGGGAAAGAAGGAAATGGAGAAAGAATGGAAGAAGGGAAGGGAGGCAGAGAAGAATAAAAGAAAGGAAGGAAAGAATGGAAAGAAAGGAAGGAAGGAAAGAATGGAAGGAAGAAAAAGGAAGAAAGGGAGGAAGGAAAGAATGGAAGGAAGAAAAAGGAAGAAAAGGAGGAAGGAAAGAATGGAAGGAAGGATGGGAAGAAGGTAAGAATGGAAGTAAGGAGGAGAGAGGGAGGAAGGAAGGGTTTATTAAGCATTTATTATGTGCCAGGAACTGTACTTAATACTGTGGATAAAAATACAAGCAAAAATAAAGACAGTCCCTGCCCTTAAGGAGCTTACATTCTAATGGGGGGAGACACCATGCTGAAGGGAGCTGAAAGGCAGGGCAGAGGAAGAAGGACTGGATGTGGGGAGCTTGAGTTTTGATGTCTTCAAAGTCACCAACAGGCCTGGCAGGGGAATGAAGGCTGGCTGGGGCGCTTCCCAAAATGGCAGGCTCCAGGAGGGCTTCACCAGCGGCAGGAGGGCAGTTGGCCTCGTGGAGAGGTTCAGGGTGACAGCATGTCCCAGGATGAGGGGGCTCCGGATTCTGTGGGAAATTCCAGGAGAAGACAGCAGCCAAGGCATGGCTGTGGGGTCCAGAAAGTCAGGAACAGGCCAGCGGGGTAGAGAACGGCTTGTTTCCTAGAGGGCCTCAGTTTCCTCATTTGTAAAATGAAAGAGTGAGCAGGACAGCCTCCAAGATCCTTCTGGCTCTGAATATATGGCCGGAGGACCCTGTTGATCTGCGTTTTACATCTGCAGAGCTGCCCAGCTGCTCAATGTTGGAACCAGGATTTGAAAACAGATCTGACACCCAATTCAGTGCTTGTTTGACTATAAATTTCCCTGGCTTCTTCCAAGTCCGGCTAAAATCCCACCTCCTTCAGAAAGCCTTTCCCAATCGCTTTTAATTTCCAGTGGCTTCCCTTTCTTCTATTTTTTTTTTTATTTTGGCTAGGCTGTGGGGTTAAGTGACCTGCCTAGGGTCACACAGCCAGTAAGTGTCAAGCGTCTGAGGCAGGATTTGAACTCAGGTCCTCCTGACTCCAGGGCCGGTGCTCTATCCACTGCGTCACCTAGCTGCCCCCCTTCTATTTTTCCCATTTATCCTGTCTATCGCTGTTTGTCCGTGGTTGGTGGGTATCTTCCCCATTAGATTGTAAGCTTCTTGAGGGCAGCAACTGTCTTTTGCCTCTTTTTGTGTCTCTAGCACTTAGCACAGCGCCTAGCTCTTAGTAAATGTTTGTCGACTGATTGAAAGGGGAAAGAATCCTTTGAGGGCAGAGGAGGTCCGTGTGCCGAGGGCTGGTCACTTTTGTCTACATCGGGCAGAGACGTGGTTGTGCAAAATTAATCTCTGCTCCTAGGAAGGTCTCCTTGCTTTCTTTACTCAGCCTATGGACCTTGATTAGAAGCCGAGAGCTTATGGGATCCTCCCTGATGCTCCAATCCCCCAGTCTATTGAGTAATGCCGCCGTGCATCAGGGACATGCCTGGTGGGCCAGACTTCTTCCTTTCTCTGCATCTCCCAGACCAGCAGGTGAACTTGGGGTATATTCTTTTTATTTTTTTAAATCTTTTTTTTAGGCAGTTGGGGTTAAGTGACTTGCCGAGGGTCATACAGCTAGTAAGTGTCAAGTGTTTGGTCTGAGGCTGGATTTGAACTCAGGTCCTCCTGACTTCAGGGCAGGTGCTCTATCCCCTGTGCCACCTAGCTGAGAGGGCTGGGAAACAGTTGGAGCTGGTGGAAGAGCTCCTGGGCACTGTTCAGGAGGCCTGACTTCAAAAGGGAATGTCTCTTTTAATAATAATAGCTGGAGTTTATATGGCCCCATACTATGTGTCAGATACTTTACAAATCTCATTTTTATCCTCACAATAACCCTAGGTCCTAACTCTGAGTTAGAGCAGAGCAGAGCTGGGATAAATCATTTGGCTTGTTGCAAAGCATTCTTCTGCACTGTCTCGGCAATCCTCGAAAGTAGGAACAGCTGTCATCATGCCCATTTTGTGGAAGGTGAAACTGATAAAAGTCAGGGCACTCTAGGAAGCTTTTGGGGATCTGGCCTCAGAGATAGAACTGTCCTAGTGTTTTGGGGCCTAACACATCATGCTAGTGCATAGCAGCACATAGTAGGTGCTTAAGAAATGCTTGTTGTAGCTAATTTGGGAATGTTTTGCATGACTTCACATGTATTGCTTGCTTTCTTAAGAGGTGGGAGGTAGGGAGAAAATATGGAACTCAAAATCTTTAAAAAAATGTTCACTTTTTTTACATGCATTTGGGAAGTATTTAATGCAATAGATAAAAATGCATTTTAAAAAAAGAGATGCTTGTTGATTGATCAGTGTACCAACCAATCAACCAACAAGCATGTATTTTATTTTATAGGCAATTGGGGTTAAGTGACTTGCCCAGGGTCACACAGCTAGTAAGTGTCAACTATTTGGTCTGAGGCCAGACTTGAACACAGGTCGTTCTGACTTCAGGGCTGGTGCTCTATCCACTGTGCCACCTAGCTGCCCCTATTTTATTTTTGAAAATAAAATTTTTGTTTATTTTTTTTAACATTTCCTCTATTTCTCAGTGTATCTCTCCTTCCTCCCTCTCTCAGAAAGCAAGGAAAGAAGGGGGAAAAATCAGGTCAGCAAAACTAACCAGTTTTTTTAGATGAAGTCTGACATTATAGCAGTTGTCACTCTGTGCTTTCTCAATCTCTCTTTGGTGCCAATTCCCAACTCCCATTTATTACTCAGCATCTCCATTATATTCTGAGGCAGGTAGACCTGGGGTCAGGAAGATCTGAATTCAAATGTGACCTCAGTCATGTAATGCCTGTGTGACCCTGGGCAAGTCACTTAACCTCTCTTCTGGAAAATGAGGATAATAATGGTACCTATTTGGCAAGGCTGGCTGTTGTGGGGGTCAGATGAGATAAATGAGATTTGTAAAGTACTTTGCAAACCTTTAAGGGTTATTATGATTATGATTATTACAGTTCTTCTAGGCCTTGTGCTAATTCCTGGGGGATATAGAGACAAAAATGAAGCAGACTTCATGGAGCTAACTTACTCTTGGTGGAGACAATGTTTGCATATGTAAATATGGTGTTGTTTAGTCATGTCTGACTCTTTGTGATCCCATTTGGGGTTTTCTTGGCGCAGTGACAGGAGTGGTTTGCCATTTCCTTCTCTGGCTTATTTGACAGTTGAGGAAACTGAGGCAAGCAGAGTGAAGTGACTTGCCCAGGGTCACACAGCTAGGAAGTGTCTGAGGCTGGATTTGAGCTGAGTTGTCCTGACTCCGGGCCTGGCACTGTCTACTGTACCACCTCGCTGCCCATATACATATACAGGGATTAAACAATCAGCAAACATTTATGAAGCCCCTGCTGTATGCAGGCATTGTGCTAATCTTTGGAACAGGACACATCAATTCTGCATTGACTCAGAGTTCTTTGGGTCGTATCCTTCATAAATCGTATCTGAATTCAAGTCTCCCAGACTCTTAAGCCCAGCCCTCATAGAGGGCCCAGCCCCCTATGACCCAAACGCCGCCTCCACGGTGTATTTATCAGCGTTGCGTTAATAAGAGGGGGGGCCCACCAGCTTCCGGGGGGTTTCAGAGCTCCAGACGTGGCTAAGTGACCCAGAGGATCACTGATGTTGGCTCTGCTCCCTCTGGCCTTGGCCCTCAGCAGTCAGCGAGGCCGGGGCTTCCAGGACGTCTGGGGAGCCGTGATCCGTCCGGAGTCTCGCCCTGGAGCTCGGAACAGCGTGGCTACTCTTAGTGCAGAACATCCCTGTAAATCACCGTCCCCACGTGCTGCCAGCTCCTGATACAGTAACTGCTGCCTCCCCTCTGGCTCAGGCCCTGGCTTCTGGCAGAATGTGGGGATGTCAGGCCACTTTCCTGGGCTGAAGTTGGGGAACTCTTTCTGAGTGATGAGTGAGCCTGGCACTGGAGCAGAGGAGGAGGTCCAGAAGCCAGCTTTACCATATACAAAGTCCCAGGCACAGGTGTGAATCACAGCTTTGCCTACAGGACTTCCCTCCCTGGACTGGGCTGGACCAGATGGTAGATGGCGGAGAAATGCTGGGATGAGGAATGATGTGGTTCGTGGGTAATGATGAGGATCGATTCATTTGTCACTCCAGGGTCTGTGTGGCACTTCACATCATACGACGTTTGATCCAGGCACTTAACTGGGCCTCAGTTTGCTTTAATGTAAAATGAGGGGCTGAACTAGGCTGGCAGTCATGTGAGAAGAAGGATGCAGATGGAAAGGTGCATTGATGTCATGGAAGGAGACAAAACTTGGTGACCGTTTTGATAGGAGGAATGATGGAGGGAGAAAAGTGAGAGATGACATTAACTAGGGTTAGGACCTTGGGTGAGTGGAATAAGAATAATGTTATCTAACATTTATTTATATATCAATTTAAGGTTTCTACAGCACAGTGTACGTGTTACCTCATTTGACCCTCACGACAACGCTAGGAAGTAGGTGCTATTATTATCCCCATTTTCCAGATGAGGAAACTAAGACTGAGAAAAGTTTAATAATAATAAGCTAACATTTATGTAGGGCTTGGGCAGCTAGGTGGTGCCGTAGTGCATAGAGCGCAAGGCCTGGCCTCAGATTCAGACTAACTGTGACCTTGGCCAAGTCACTTAACTGTTTGCCTCAGTTTCCTCATCTGGAAAATGAGCTGGAGAAGAAAACAGCAAACCACTCCAATATCTTTGCCAAGAGAACCCCAAATGGGGTCACAAAGAGTCAGACATGACTGAAATGACTGGACAGCAGTAAAATATTATAGGGCTCATTAAGGCTAAATGCTGTACAATTTTATCTTATTTGATCCTCTCAACAACCATGCAAGGTAGGTGCTGTTATTATCCCTATTTTCCTGATGAGGAAACTGAGGCTGAGAAAGCTTAAGTAATAATAATAGCTAACATTTATATAGTGCTTACTGTGGCTAAATGCTTTACAATTATCATCTCATTTAATCCTCACAATAACCATGCAAGGTAGGTGCTATTATTATCTCTATATTACAGTTAGGGAAACTGAGGCAAACAGGTTCAGTAACTGGCCCAGGGTCACACAGCTAGTAAGTGTCTGAGGTTAGATTTGAACTCAGATCTTCTTGACTCCAGGCCCAGCACTCTGTGCTGTGGGGTAAATGATTTGTCCCAGAGTCTCTCAACTAACAAATGTCCAAGGCAGAATTTGAACCAAGATCTTTCTGATTCCAAATCTAGTGTTCTTCCCATTATGCCACCTAAGGAGACTAGAAGGATGGTTTGGTCATGAATGGAACCAGGGAAGTCTAGATGAGGGATAGATTTGGGGAGGAGGTATGTCATTTGTTTTGTTTGTACGTGTGGAGTTTGGGATGGGGCATCAATGTGGAGCTCTCCTACAGGGAGTTGGTAATGCCAGCTTGTGTTTCAGGAGGTGGGTTGGGCCTGGCTCGGTACACCTGGTAACTGTCTGCATAGAGATGCTTATTGAACCCTTTGGAGCTTCTGAGATCACTTCAAGAGCGTGTGGAGTCTGGGCCCAGGGCAGTCTGTATGATGTCACTTTCTTAGCTGACCAGCTCAGTGACTCCCTTTGAGGGTCAGCAATGGTGGGGAGCTGCCGGGAGGATGGGATGGGCAAAGGAGAGATCTTTAAAGTGAGGAGGGCCTGGGATAGAGGTGAAGTGTTCTGACCAGCACATAGTAAGCGCTTAATAAATGTGTGTTGATTGTGGATTTTGATTCACTGGGCAGGAGGAGGTTTGAGGAGGGTCTGCTGGTTTGGGAAGAGCAAGCCCTGCCTGAGACCAGAGCAGTAGGACTTCATCATTGTGCAATATTGCCTCCAGTGGTCCAGATCTCAGCCCATCCATGACTTCTGCATGGTTCTTCCCATAGTCTTCCAGTGAGAAATTCCTCAATGTGCCTGACGCCTTCCCTTGGGTCTTTATTATTTACTGAGGACCAGTGTAGCGTTTAGGCTGTTCATTTGCATTCTCTCACTTTGGTACAGTGGATAGAGCATTGGAATCAGGAAGACCTGAGTTCAAATCTAACCTCAGACACTCACTCACTGTGTGACTCTGGACAAGTCGCTTCATCTCTGTCTGCCTCAGTTTCCTCTTCTGTAAAATAAGGCTGTATTTTATAATAGCAGCTACCTCCCAGGATTGTTGTGAGGTTCAAATGAGATAATAACTGTAAAGTGCTTAGCATAGAGCCTGGCACATAGTAAGTGCTATATAAATGATTGCTATTTTTATTATTTAAAAGTTAGCTTTATTAGGTCACAAGATTATAGATCTTGAGATGGAAGAGATGTTAGGGCTTTTACCCTTTTCATCCCTTTCCCTCATTTTACCTTTCCAGATATCAATTTTCACTCTCAACCCCAAGTACATACCAAATGAGCCCTACCTTAATTATAAGGTATGTAAAGTATAGAAATGGCATGACACCAACTTCCAACTTTCCCTAGTGTATCTATGTCTCTCTGTCTCTGTGAGTCTCTGTCTTTTTGTCTGTTTCTATCTTTGTCACTCTCTCTGTGTGTCTCTATCTGTCTCTCTAAGTCTCTCTGTCTTTCTATCTCTCTCTTACTGTCTCTGTGTGGCTCTCTGTCTCTGTCTCTCTCTATGTGTCTCTCTGTCTCTGTTTCTCTCTCTCCCTGAGCTGGGGCTGGTTTGTTCACCGCCCCGAGCGTGTAAGCAGCGAGCAGGTAAAGGCAGTGTAACCGTGCTGCTATCACTCAAACTGTTTCTAGGTCCTCGGAGTAACCCTGGGCTGGGGAGGTTGGGAGTACCCTCCTCCTACTTATCACTGTCGCCCCAGAACCTCCAAGCGTATGTTTATCATTTATATGAAATCAATCACAATAACAAAATTGATTCTTAAACAAAAAACATTTTCCAAATGAGAATGCAAAAACAATAACCAGAGCATTTACTGAATAGAAAACCAGAGGAAGGATAATCAGGACACATCTTCTTCTTTTGAGTAAAAGCCAGGAATATCATATCATAACATATACTTGATAGAAGGCGAGAACAAGAGTAATTAAAATATAAGTCTAACCATAACCCATTTGTGAGTCAGACTCTCCCACCAATGCTTGCAGTGTCTATTGGGGAAAGTAAGGGCACGCTTAAAGAGACCTTCACATGAAACACATGACCCTTGTGTCTGGGTAGACTCATGATTTTGGACGACAGGCTTCAACGTTGTTGCCTTCTTTCTTTTTTTTTCTTTTTAGGCAATTGGAGTTAAGTGACTTGCCCAGGGTCACACAGCTAGTAAGTGTCAAGTGTTTGGTCTGAGGCTGAATTTGAACTCAGGTCCTCCTGACTTCAGGACTGGTGCTCTATCTACTGTGCCACCTAGCTGCCCCGATTATTGCTTTCTTTAGAGCACAGTCTGAACCGTGCATCTTCTGTTGGGATAAGCTGTCTCTCTGTTATACTTGGGCTGCTGAAACAGGGTCAAACTCTTTTTAGCACGTGGCCACCCTTGGCAGGGGGCTGTGAAATTGTTGTGCTTTTTTATCAACAAAGCAATCTGATAGAGCCTGAGAACTGTCAGGTCCCTCAGATCTTCTCTGGGCCTCTGAGAATTGGTGATAGGGTCAGCTTGCCTTTCTACAGTCCACACTTCAAATAGCAGAAGATTCTGTTTTCCCCCATCAGTTCTCAGCAAAGCCACATCCTTTCTTTAGTCGGCAGATCAAATGTCAAACTATCTCTCTCTGTTTCTTTGTCTCATATAAAAATGATAACAACAATAATAACTAGCATTTATGTAGCACTTTAAGGTTCGCAAAGTGCTTTCCAAACATTGTCTCATTTTATCCTAATAACAATCCTGAGAGATAGTTGTGGTTATTATTGTCACTTTTTTTTTTAACAGATGAGGAAACTGAGACAGAGGTTAAGAGACTTTCCCAGGGTCACACAGCTAATGTCTAAAGCTGGATTTGGACTCAGGTCTGCCTGCTTCCAGTGCCAATGCTCTGTCTCTATTAAAGAAAGCAAAAAAAGGCAATAGAGGCAAACCTCTGAGAGGTTTCCTTTTTCTCAGAAAGTAGATAGTTCTAAACAGCAGTATTGTATGTCAACATCCAATCAGCTCTCAGCAAAGCGTTACCTCTCCTCCAAACAGCGCAGATACCAGCAAAAATCTGCAGGGCTCCACTCTCAGGCAGCTCAGTTTCTGTGAGCGTCTCGTCTAGTTGACTCTCGTGTCCTCTGTTCCTAACTCCTCTGCTTCTGCTGCTTCTGTCCTCATCTACCCATCTCTCAATTCTCCTATACCTTCTTTTGTCTCAAATCAGAGTTTTTTTCCTAAGCAATACCCATCTCTAACTTAAGATGAAAAAAAAAAAAAATCTGTTCCTTGTCAGGTATGACCTTGACAGCTGCTGTTTGCTCATTCCATAGTCCCCAAACAGTTTTTGATTTACAATTTCTTAGTTATAACCTTCAAAACTCTAAAAAGTCATATGTAAATAAATGGCTGTTTATATTATAGTATGTCTTTATTTATTATATGTATAAATCTGTTATTTATTCATTCATTCATCCATCCATCCATCAATTAATCAATCAATCAATTAATTAATTATAAGCTCCAGACATCTCCACCTCCCTCAGTGCTCTGTCTTCCAACAGGTCCTGGTAGGACAGTTAGTGGAGGGTCCTTTTTCTCTCAGCTTCTGAGGACAGTCTGTGTCTCTCCTCAAGCATTTTTATTTGAGGGGCTGTGTTTCTTCTCAAGTGAATATTATCAGGGTTCCATACACAATTTCCCCTCCCCCCTCTCCTTTCTGCAACCAAAATGTCCGTACAACATACCTTGCAGAAGAAAAACAGTGAAGGAAAAAAAAGTCACTGTCTGGGATAAGGAGGCAATATTGTATGATGGAAAGCGCCAGTGACTTTGGAGTCAGGGGATCTGAATTCAAATTATGCTTCTCAGGGGTGTGTTGGAGCAAGGGCAAACTTTTCCAGTGTGAGCATGCGTTTCTCAGTCGGGCTTTAGTCATATAGTTGTGTGGATTGTCTAGAGTTAAGGAAGTGATGGAGGAAATGTTAATAATGCATATGAAACTTCAAAGTGTGTGGAGTGACCCTCCCTCCCCCCAAGCCGGTGGTTGAACATTTATCAGCAAACACACCACTGCCAACTTTGCGCCTTTAGTCAGTCCCTTCATTTCTCTGATTCTCCCTTTCTTCATCGGTAAAACACGGGGGTTGGACCAGGTGACCTCGGATGTCACTTTCAGCGTGACATTGGCCATAGATAGTGTATACACCATCCCGCCCCTGTAGCCCCCCACCTTTCTGTGTCATGGAGGAAGGTGCTTTTTGGCCACTTCTCAGGTTCTCTCTCATTCTTGACACTTTTTTCTCACCTCTTTTTGTATTTATACATTTCCTTCATGGCATCTTTTTCTTTCTGGTGTAAAAGTTTCACTGGTTCCTCTTTTTTTCTTCATTATAGTCATTTTTGTGGCACTCCCATCTGTGAGACCTCCCTCTTCACAGAGTCAAACCAACCCAGCCACGCCAGACAGCGTATGTACCATTTCACACCTGTGGCCCCTCACCAGGAGGAGCGAGATAGGCTTCGTCTTTGACTCTCCAGGCTTAAGCCTGACCGTTGCCAAGTTTTTGGAGCTGGGCTTCCTTTTTATTGATTTTTATTTATTTATTTTTTAGGCAGTTGGGGTTAAGTGACTTGCCCAAAGTCACACAGCTGGTAAGTGTCAAGGTTTGGTCTGAGGCCGGATTTGAACTCAGATCCTCCTGACTTCAGGGCCGTGCTCTATCCACTGCGCCACCTAGCTGCCCCTGGGCTTCCTTTTTAGTGTTGCTGTCATTTACTTTGGGCCTAGTCCTAGAGTCAGAGTTCAAATCCAGCCTCAGATACCGGCTGTGCAACCCTGGCCAAGGCACTTAACCCTGTTTGCCTCAGTTTCCTCATTTGTAAAATGAGCTGGAGAAGGAAATGGCAAACCGCTCCAGTGTCACTGCCAAGAAAACCCCAAATGGGGTCACAAAGAATCAGACACATTTGAACAACAACAAAAGAATAATACTCCTAATGTATTTATTTTCTCCAAGAAGTACCTGTAAATCATTCTTCCGTTTAGCTGATACTTCCGTTCTTGATCAGCTTTTTTTATAGAAAGAATGTCCAAATTCATCTGACTCAGTTCCATTCCTCCAACAGCATGTTGGACATTGGACTGGGAAATTCACCAGTCACCAAACTGGATATTGGGGAAGGCCTAAATTCCATGCGATTCTCAGTACCTGCTGTCACCGTAGAAGCAGGAGGGAGCCACATAGCCCTGAGGACCATTTAAAAAATTTTCAGATTCAGTTAATGAAAAAAAAAAAACCCAAAGCTAACGTTTATATAGTGCCTGCCATGTGCCAGGTGCTGTGTAAAGCACTTTACAAATATTATCTCATTTGACCCTCACAGCAGTCCTGGGAAATAAGTGTTGTTATTATACCCATTTTACAGATGAGGAAACTGAGGCATACAAAGGTACAGTGACTTGGCTGGGGTCACAGAGTGTCTGAGGAAGATTTTAACTCTGCTCTTCCTGACTCCGGATCTCCATTGAGCCCCCCAACTGCCCCAATCAATCCCTTATTTCTTCGTAGCATTCTTATCAGGTTTAGATCTGAGCTGGTTATGACAGCATCCCCTCACCATCACCCTGTGAGGTACCTGGGGAAGGGATTCTGATGGCAGTTTCACAGATGGGGAAAATGAGGCACAAGAGAAGGGAAAGGATTTGTTCAAAGGCCCAGCCTTGTAAGGTGGATAAACCAGTTCTTGTTTCCTGAATCTGACTCCCAGGCCATTGTTCTTTCTCCCATGCCCCTTGAACAAAACACCAAGGCTGGGAGAAGAGAGTGGAGGGAAAGACAGGAGGGGTAAGGGAGGAAAATGAGCCTAGGGCACTGGACAGAGACACAATCCAAGGCCCCTGGTGTACAGTTTCCTGGCCACCCTTGGGCTCTGGCCTTGGTGGGAGAAGAAGGTCCAGTTGGGGCCTGGGGGGGGGCAGCAGGGGACAGTGCTGAGAGCGGGAGGAGGGGCAGGGTTGGCCTGGAGGGCGAGCTGTGAATGGATGTCGAGGATTTGGAGATCTCTAGATTGAGCATTGGTTCAGTGATGCCCTCTGGTGGATTTCTTCTCCCCAAAGAAAAAGAAATTCTGTTTTTTGTTTTTTTGGGGTTTTTTTTGGCCCAAGGCAACCAAACCCCAAACAGGCGGTCAGGAAGACTGTCCAGCCTTCTCTTCTTCCCTATAATAACATTAATTGACATTACAAATTTTTTTAAATTGACACCTTTGGTTTTTATATCACCTGCATTTCTCACTATGTCTTTGCCCCTTCTAAAAAACCATGTTTTGTAACAAAGAAGGAAGAAAAGGGGAAAAAACCAGTCCATCGAAACTAACTAACATATTGAAAAAGTCGTATGTTATATGCAATGTTTTGCAGCCTAGTTCTCCATCTTTGCAGAGAAGCAGGGCAAGGTTTCTCTGCATCTTTCTTTTTGGAAGCTAAGCTTGAATTAATTCCCATCTGTTATAGAGCGCTTTGCACATATTGACTCATTTGAGCCATATAACAACCCTTTGAGTGAGACCTACGGTCCTTATCCACTCCTATTTTACAGATGAAACTGAGTCTCACACATGTCAAGTGACTTACATAGGGCCATACAGCTGAGGTACCAGAGGTGACGTTTGACCTCTAGCCTTTCTTACTCCAAAACTAACTGTTGAACCAACCGTGATACTTACCTGCTGCTCTCTGAGAGGGCTCTCAGTTATGGAGGTGGGTGTAGGGAATCTGTGCCCTCTCGGATTCAGATGGCATTCTAAAGGGTTTTGTAGTAATAACTCATGTTACAAGTTTCTATATAAATAAACATTATATTAATGATATATAATAAATATATAATGTAATAAAATTTAGATGTATTATAATAGAAATAGATATTTATATCATTGCATAATATATGTGATATATTATATATAATATACAAATTATGTTATATAAATGTAATGAATATAAATATAGTAAATAACATAATAAATGTTATATTAATGACATAATGGATATAATAAAATTTAGATATATTATAATAAAATATATTTGTATGTTATATAATATATGACATGAAATATTTTATATAATATATAATTATAATACTGCAAACCCAAATATAGTAAATAACATAATAAATGAATGTTATATATATTTTTTAACACTGAAGCCACATCCCAGTGGTTCCCATTCCACCCTGTCCCTTGCAACAAAGTATATAGCAAGCAAGACAAGTCAACATATTAGTGATGTCTAACAGTATATGCCTCATTCTGTACCTGTAGCCCCTCACATCTTTGCTGAGAGGGGGGACACTTTTTTTTTGGCTAGGCAGTGGGGTTAAGTGACTTGCCCAGGGTTGCATAGCTAGTAAGTGCTATGTGTCTGAGGCTGGATTTGAACTCAGGTCCTCCTGAATCCAGGGCCAGTGCTCTGTCCACTGTGCCACCGAGCTGCCCCAGGACACGTTTTGCCTTCAGCCCTCTGCGGTCAGGGTTGGTGATTGGTCAACATGCTGAAATTTTTCGTATTTCTGTAACGCTCTTTGGTGAGAAAAGTATTGTTACCTCCCATTTTCTAGATGAGGAAAATGAGACTTGTGGAGTCACAGCACCGTGTGAGAGATTTCAGGGGCCGTCTATTCTAACCCTTTGCGTTTTACAGATGATGAAAATGTGCACAGTGAGATCATCACTTCCCCACATAGGTGTTAATTGTCAGAGGTGGGATTTGAACCCAGGTCCCCTGACTCCGTAGCCAGTATGTAGTCCAACAGTGTGTACAAAGGCAGGATTTGAACCTGGGTCCTCCGACCTCAGATCTCGTGTCTCTTCTCCAGTCAGTTTGTGGGGGGCAGTGTTTCTCCCTGCTGGGTCAGCTAGTCAGTCAGTAAGCCCTGGTTAAGCTCTGATTAGGTGCCAGCCGCTGTGCTAAGTGCTGGGCTTACAGAGAAAGGCAAAAACCAGCCGGTGTTCACAGCCCTGCGGATGGATGGATGGACGGATGGATGGATGGATGGATGTGGTCGGGCTGGGGAAGGCACGGCTTTCTGAGTCCTGAGTCAGCGGGGGTGCATATGTGTGGGTTCTGCTACCAGGGAGCCGGCGACTGGTGGACGTGATGGATGTCAACAGCCAGAAGGGCACGGAGATGAGTATGTCCCAGTTCGTGCGCTACTATGAGATGCCTGAAAGCCAGCGGGAGAAGTTGTACAATGTCATCAGCCTCGAGTTCAGCCACACCAAGCTGGAGAACCTGGTCAAGCGTCCCAATGTGGTAAAGACTGTTGACACCTCCCTCCCTCCCCCAGGGACACCCATCTCCACTCTCCTTGGCCCTGGGCTCGCTGCATGGGCTCGGTGTAGCAGTCTGGACTTGGTCATGAGCCGGGGAATCATGGGATTGTAGTAGACACAGAGGTCATCAAGTCCGTCCCACTCCCCTCCTCTCCCAGATGAGATAACTAATTCCCAAAGAGGGTTAGTGACTTACCCAAGGTGACACAGGTATATTCGAACCTAGCATCCTTCAAATCCAATGCTCATTCCATTCATTGCTCCATGCTGCCTATTCTATATCATTGGCTGAAGTGGTAATTGAGATTGGAGAATACTAGGGAGGAGGTGAGGTTGTCAGTGACTAACACCTTGACCAGATCCTGGCTCTGAGGGCTGTCCTGGGGAAAAGAAAGGGTGGTTCAACTCTTGAGTTGGACAGGGTGTGTTGCAAATGGCTGAATACTGGGGGCTTAGATAAAACAGGTGAGATATTAGGGAATCTCTTTGGAGCTCAAGGTCCAAAGCGTCCAGGGCCCATGGTCCAGTTCAACTCAACCTAACCCAATTCATTGTAATCTGATTCAATTTGACACAGTTCAACCCAATCCAGTCCAGTCTAAGCCAACCCAACCCAATTCAAATCGGTATAATCCACCTAATTCAGCTGGACACAACTCAACCCAATCCAGTCCAGTCCAAGCCAAGCCAACCCAATTCAAATCGGTATAATCCACCTAATTCAGTTGGACACAACACAACCCAATCCAGTCCAGTCTAAGCCAACCCAACCCAATTCAGATCGGTATAATCCACCTAATTCAGCTGGACACAACTCAACCCAATCCAGTGTAGTCCAAGCCAAGCCAACCCAATTCAAATCAGTATAATCCACCTAATTCAGTTGGACACAGTTCAACCCAATCCAGTCCAGTCTAAGCCAAGCCAACCCAATTCAAATCAGTATAATCCACCTAATTCAGTTGGACACAACTCAACCCAATCCAGTCTAGTCCAAGCCAAGCCAACCCAATTCAAATCAGTATAATCCACCTAATTCAGTTGGACACAGTTCAACCCAATCCAGTCCAGTCTAAGCCAAGCCAACCCAATTCAAATCAGTATAATCCACCTAATTCAGTTGGACACAGTTCAACCCAATCCAGTCCAGTCTAAGCCAACCTAACCCAATTCAAATCAGTTTAACCCAGTCCAAGTCAATATCATCCATATAATTTAACTAAACCAATCTAATTCAACCATCATCTATTAAGTGCCTGCTGTGTGCCAGGTGCTCCTAAAGGTATTTATGTTCTACTGCAATGAGGATGGGGTGGTGGTGGTAGTGGTGGTGGTGGTGGTGGTGGTGGTGGTGGGGAGATACAATATGTAAACAGAGAATAAAGACCTCATACCATGTGGAGGAAAGAGCACTCACCCAGGTAAGGAGATCAGGGAAGACTTCCTGTAGGAGTTGGTAGCCAAACCCAGCCTTAACGGAAGCTGGGATTCCAGGAAGTGGAGATGAGAATGGAGGGCATGGCCTTTAGAGAGAGATACTCTGACCCTGGCAGAGAGGGAAGGACGGGGCCTCCAGGCCAGGCTGAGCCAAGCCAGGGGCAGCTGCCCTGACGGGTGCGTGGTTGTGTGGCTTTCAGATCGACTTGGTGGATTGGGTAGACAACATGTGGCCCCAGCACCTGAAAGAGAAGCAGACGGAGTCCACCAATCTCATTGCAGAGATGAAGTACCCCAAGGTTAAGAAGTAAGGCCATTCAGGGTTGGGGGTGGAGGGCAGGGGGCGGCGGTGCGGGCCTGGGTGTAGATGCCCAGTTTAAAGGGAGGGCTGAGGAGTGGCAGGGGCTTCCTGTTATTCTGGTCCAGCCTTCTAGGGGACACTTCCAGCTCTTCCTTGGGGATTCTCCCAAGTGTCCCCAAACCCCTGAACCTTGGTCTTGAGTAGAAAGGGCACAGTTGGGCTGCAAATCATCATACTCCAACAGACATTGTTAAGCACCTGCTGTGTGCTAGTCAACGTCATAGATGCTAGGGATACAACAATAAAATGAAAAAATAGCCCCTTCCCTCAAGGAGCTTACCGCTACTGAGCAGGTACAACATGGCGACAGGCAGCATCTTGTAGTGGGTAGATTGCCGTATATGGAATCATACTTGGAATCAGATCTTGCCTGAGCTCCTCATTAGCTGTGTGAACTGAGTAACATCCTTAGAGAGATACAGTGATGACCACCACCATTGCCATCATCCAGACTGCCACCGCCCAGGTAAGGGACCTGGTCTTTCCTGGGCCTCTCTTTTCCCATCCTTGTAGTGGGTAGAATAGCCCTTGCCTTTGTCACTAGCAACATGGAGGTTCTTTCCCAGGAACGTCAGCCCCACTGGCTCAGAAACCAGTGGGGTATCTCATTAAAGCCCTGCCCCCCAGCGAATCCCCCAGGGGAGTGCCACCATGGTGGGCTTGAGTCTATGGGCCTGCCTCCCTCCTCTTTGGTTTCTTTTTCCTCTTTCCTCCTCTCGATCCAAGGCTTCATTCTGGGGCCAGAGCAGGAACCCAAAGTCAGGCCAATGGGAAAGGGCTTTGAGATTCCAGGCCACAACTTCTCCCATTGACTATCATGTGACCGTGACCATGAACCAGGTGTTTCCTTTTCTGATGGTTCCAGTGTCCTTAACTCCTTAACTAAGTGTATGATTTTAAAAGAGATCTGAGTCTAAATCACTTTCCACAAATGCCATCATATACCAGTCTCTAGGCAGGCATACCCCACATTAGGCAAACCCAGTATACTGGGGGATCTTGATTCACACAAAGGAAAAGTTAGCCAGATCAGCACTCCAGTTACAGAAAGTGTCCTTCACTTTCCCCCAATAAGCTCTTAGAATGGGATTCTTTCAAAGAGCAATGTAAGGTGCTCTTTTGTTTCCCCATCCTAATAGAATTTGTTGAATTAGGTTTTCACACATTCCTTCAGGGCTCATTCTGTTCTAATTTGCGTATTGTGTCATAGGGCAGATAGATTTCCCAGCTCCAGCTGGTGGCCAGGGGGAGTGCCTTAGGAGTACTCTAATTGTAATGGAAAGAAAATCGTCACCTTGGAGGGAGTCCATTTTTTCCCTCAGAAAGAATGTGGATGTCATTTAACAAATGTAGGTGAAAAAGACTGAACTTCTGGGGGAAGTGTTTAGGGTTTTGTTCATTAACAACAATGATAATAATAACGACAATAGTGACAACAATAACAATAATAACAACGACAATAATAGCTGGTGTCTAGTGCTTGCTATGTGCCAGGCACTGTGCTAAGCCTGGCAGGTAGGTGCTATTATTATCCCCATTTTACCGTTGAAGAAACTGAGACAGAGGTGAAGTGGTTTGCCCAGGGTCATGCAGCTACTAAGTATCTGAGGTTGCATTTGAACTCAGGTCTTCCTGAAACTTTATCCACGGCTCTTGGTTATTATAAGTAGTCAAATCAATGAGTGTTTATTAAGGGCTGTATTATTTATGTGCCAGGCAATGCATTGAGCACTGGAGATAATAAGAAAGGCCAAAAAACAAACCAACACCCCCCACCCCCAACCCCACCAGTCTCCTCTCTCTAGAAGCTCACAGTCTAATGGGGGAAAACAAGATGCAAATGGCCATATACAAATACGATTTGGACGGGATAAGTGGAGGTAATATTAGAGATGAGACATCAACATTAAAGAGAATCGGGAAAGGTTTTGTACAGAAGGTGGTATTTTAGCTGGGATTTGGAGGAAGCCAAGAAAACCAGGGTCTGAGATGAGGAGGGAGAGAATTCTAAGAATGGGGGACAGCCAGTGAAATGTCCAGTTTTGGGAGATGGGGGAGTCATATCTGAGGAGTAAGCAGAGAGACCTGGGTCACTGGATCCCCCGGGGCACACAGGGGAAGCTAAGGTAGGGGATTTCGGGCATAATTTCTCTGGACCTCAGTTCTGTTTGTAAAATGAGGGAATTTAGATCTTATCCCTAAAATATCATCATCATCGTCATCATCACCATTGCTAGTATTTCTGTTTTGCCTACTATGTGCCAGTCACTGTGCTAAGTGCTTTACAAACATTATTTCTCTCTCTTTTTTTTTATAAGCATGATCTCTCAAGGCAACTAGGTAGCTCAATGGATAGAACGCTAGGCCTGGTGTCCGGAAGACCTGAGTTCAAATATGGCCTCAGACACTTACTAAAAAGAGATGATCCTGAGAGTCACTTAACTGCTGTCTGCCTCGGTTTCCTCAGCTGTTTAATAGGAGTAATAATAGCAACCTATTTCCCAGGTTTGTTGTGAGAATCAAATTAGATAGTGTTTGAAAAATGCCTTAATGTAGCATCTGGCACGTAGTAGGAGCTTGTTAAATATTGATTCCCTTCCCTCCTCCTGTTACCCTAAAATAAGAGCTGTCAGGGACCTGAGATGTCAATGGATTCAATCCTCTCATTTTATAAGAAAGAAAACGGAATACCAATGATTTTCAATACCTGCAGGTCAGGTAGCAGATCGGAGATTCCAACCCAGGTCCTCCCAATCCACGTCCATCACTTGTAAGGATGCCTGTTTAGCTGACGTCTTTTTCTGTGATCCCTCCTACCTTTGACCTTCTATGCTCCTCTGTCTTGTGAGGTCCCTGTTAACTGTGATTCTCATGTTGTAAGTGCAGGGGTGGGGAACAGAACAAATATTTTTATTAAGGGGGTTTGTTTTGTGAGGTTTGGATTCAGTCAAAGCGCCCCTCTTGAGGACCTAGAGGGCCACATGTGGCCCTGAGGCCGGAGGTTCTCCACCCCTGTATCCAAGGCCTCTCCCAGTTCTGAAATTCTAAGGACTCCTCCCCCCACTTTTGTCACTTTGTGTTCTAAGCTGCCTTCTAATGTGAACCTTTTATTTAAAACAAGCTTTACTGATGTTTTTTTTTTAAATGGTAGCTTTTGCTTCTCAATGCCATCCCTCCAGTAGAGATCTCCTTTTTGACAGAGAAGTATGGTGAAGAAAGACTAATGCACTGTGCCTCTTTGATGGCGTGTGCCTCATTCTACATCCATAGCTCACCACCTCTCTGCTAAGGGAGCCTTCACTGTCTGTCCAATGAAGTCAATTCGTGGCATTCAGAATTCTCCAAATCTTTCAGTGTTGTTTTCCTTAATATTGGTGTCATTATGTTTGTCTTTCTGACATTCTGTGTAAGGCCCCTCCTGGCCCTGGCATTCTATGCTCTCAAGGCCCTCCAAGGTGTGACATTCTCTCTTCTCATGTTTTCCAGCTTTGACGTTCTGGGTTCTAGGCTTTCCCAGTGTCCTCACCTCTGAGGTCACTCCAATTTATCCTGTATGCAGTTGTTTGCATAGAGTGGTAAGCATGTTATCTCTACTGTTAGAATGTGAAGGGCAGAGACTGTCTTCTTTCTTTCCTTCTTTCTTTCCTTCTTTCTTTCTTTCTTTCTTTCCTTCTTTCTTTCTTTCTTTCTTTC
>NW_020946744.1:0-5322 GCF_900497805.2 Vombatus ursinus | reverse complement strand
GGGGGCAGGAGTGTTGCCAATTAATTGGTGAACTCTCCCAAAAAAAAATGGAGGCAGAGAAAGGCTCTGGACGAAGATTGGTGTGTAGCTGTTTTTTTTTTTTTAATCTGTGTCTGTATATTATAGATCTCTAATTTTTCCTCCTCCTCCCCCCTCTCCTCCCCTGCGTTCTCTTTCCTTTCCGTGTGTTGAAGAGGACCGGAAAAGAAATAATAAATTGCATGCAAAAGGAAGCAGGCAGTTTACTCTTGGCCCCCCAGCTCAGACACTTAGGTGGGGGGGGGCAGCTGGGGGAGGTGGCTGCCTGAGTGGGAACGGGGTGTGGGGGGCGATCTCCGGGGATTAGGACTCGCCAGCGTGGTGGTGATGGGGGGGTGTGTGTGGGAGGGTTGTAGAGCTGGAGATGTGGGGAAAGGGGTGGGGGGATGTCCCTCCACGCCGCGTGCGTGTGTATGTGTGTGTGTGGTGGTGGTGGGGGGATGAGCAGCGGATGGAGGCAGCTGCTGGTGTGTTTGGGGTCCCCAGTGGGAGCTTTGTGAGCGGCTGGCCACCTTTCTCCCGTCCCCGCTCTCCCCCACCCCCATTCTTCGAGCGGGCGCAGGGCGAGCTCAATGTGCAGCAGCTGCCCGGCTCCCTTGGAGGCCCTTGGGGGCACCTCGCTTCCCCGATACCCAGGTCTCCCTTTCTTCCACCCGGGTCCAGCGCCCAGTGAGCCGCCGCCACCCGCTGCTACCGGGCCAGGCTTTGCAAGCTCTCAGGGCCTACACCCCCATCCCGAGCAGCCTACCTTCCCCAGGCCCCTCACCTCCAATCCCCCTCGCGGCGCCCCCCAGCCCAGTCGGGCCGGAGCGCTTGGCTTTCCCTCGCCTGGAGCTCCCTCTTAGTTTACGTAACCCGGGATTTGGCCCGCGGCTTCCGCTGGTGGGGCGATATCCCAGAGTAGGGGGGCACCCCCAAAATAGTAGGGGTGGGGCCAGCTTCCTGAGGGCCCCTTCGCTCTCGATTATCCGGCAGGGACTAGTAAGGAATAGCTGTGGGCGAGCTTGCCCGCTGGCTGGCGTAAAGAGGGGAGAGAACCCTCCTGGCCCCTGCCCCAATTGTAAAGGTGACTCCGTCTGTTTTCTAGTTGCGGGGGTCTGCCTGGGGTCGACTGTGTAGGTGCCCTGTGCCCTGCTCCTGCACCTGCTCGGTGGGTCGGGTTGGTGCGGGCTGGCTGACCCAATGGATACCCTAAATGCCCCCCGCCGTAACGCCTGCGGGGTCTCTGGCTTGGGTCCCCGCAGCGTTCGATCAACCGTCAGGGATATGACGAGAACGAGGACTCGTCGGACGTGGAGGAGATTGTGAGCGTCCGGGGTTTCAGCCTGGAGGAGAAATTACGCAGCCACCACTACCAGGGGGACTTCGTGCGCGCCATGGACGGGAAAGGTGAGCCTGGCCCAGCATCGTCTACCTCTCCTATTCATTCTGCCCATCTTTGCTTGGCACCCAGGGGTCCCGGGTCAGCTGCGAGCCGAGCAGCACAGGCCAGCCCAGAACATCCCAGTCGGCGGTGCGCGCACGTGGGAAAGCTGTGGCTGGTTCGTATTTCGCGCTCCTGTCCCCCATTCCAGGGGATCCGGTGACGAAATGAGGCTGAGCCATGGGGGGGGGGGGGGGGGGGGGCGGGGGGAGGGGGGGCGGGGGGGGGGGGGGGGGGGTGGGCTAGGGGAAGGGTGACGGCTAGGGTTAGGGGTGGGTAGCCTAGTGGGGCCTAGGCCAGTTCTTTGCCTGTCACCTGGTCACTCTGGTACCCTGGTCCTGAGCTAGGGGGGAGGGGGCTGCGCGCCTGGGACCAGGCCGTCTAGTCCGCTTACTTCGGCCGTCTCCTCTGCTGCTCTCCTGCGGGCTCCCCTGGCCGGCTGGTGCAATCCTGGCTTCGCCCTCAACCCAGAGCGCTCTCCGGGCCCGCACTCCCTTCTTCCTCCTCTCTGCCTGTTTGCCCACCGGCAGCCCTTTTCTCTTTCCCAGCCCGAGGTCCTAGGGGAAGTAGGTCCCCAGTCCTAAAAGAGTAGGAGAGCGCTAGTCTGGCTTTGTGGATTTCTTTCCGGCCTCCGCACCTGAGCCTGGTCGCCTAGTAGCCGATCCAGGCTGGGACAGCTCCCTTCTCTGGAGCCTGGCCGCCCGGCTAGCCAGGGCCTGTTCGGGTACCCCTCAGCTCGCCGGGAGCCCAGCTGCAAAGGCTCAGGCTGTCTTTTCGCGCATTTTTAAGGGCCAGTCTATGCCTTTGCACCACCAATTCGTATCACCTTGGCGTTTCCTTTCTGGTTTGATTTTTTCCCCCTTTTATCAAAAAAGCCTTTTTATTTTACTCAGATGCCCTCAATTTATTTTGTTTGGTCTCCTCCCTTTTGAACTAACTCATACGACCTTAGCTGCTAGGATATATTCACGATTCAGCCTCCCTCTCCGCTCCGGGATAGGCACAACCTCATTTTGCATTTGTCTTTGGTTTAGAAGTTGTGTGCAGAGCCCCTGGGGCAGGGCCTAAAAAGGTAGAAGGAATTTCTACCTAGCCTTCCTGCCCAATACACTTTAACGTTAGCTCGCCACCCCTTACAGCTAGCTTGGGGAGGAAAAAACAAAAACAAGAGAGCGCCCCTTCCTCCTTGGGTCACGTAAGGAAGTCCCAGCACCTTTGGAGCTTTTTTGAGGAAGACTGAGAAGGCCTGGGCTGGCGTCTGTGAATTGCTGACCTGGGGAGGTGTTGGTGGTGGGGGAGGATTCTTTAGCTGGCGCCACTGTGAGGTCTTCCTTAAATCTATGGAGATTTCTTTTTGGACCTTGGGAAGTTTTGACCTTGAGGAGTGGGAGAGGCTGTATCATTTTAGGTGGGGTGCGGAATTGGAAAAAGAAACTCCTGGTGGAGGCAAGGAATTGCCCCGGGTCGTTGGGTATTTAATCTTCTGACTTCAAATCCTGGCCTCTCTCGGCTGGATCTCGCTACCCGTGGCTTTCATCCTGAATATTTGAGCCCTTGGGGCTCTGAAAATGGCCACTCCTAACTCTTTGCTAGTTCTCCGTTTTCTCTCCCAAAAGGTGGGTTTGTGTGGAGTTCCGGGTGACCTGCCCTTAGGGAAACTGCCCCTGGTATGGTTGGGAGAGTTGGGGGGAGGGGAGAGGGTGAGTGTCCCTGTCCTAGGCCTGAGTCTTAGCTAAGACCTCTTCCATCTCACTGCACTCTGGGCCCCTGAACCAGAGAAAAGGGCTTATTCATCCGTCCCTAGAGCTGGGAT
This sequence comes from Vombatus ursinus, assembly GCF_900497805.2. NCBI lineage: Eukaryota > Metazoa > Chordata > Mammalia > Diprotodontia > Vombatidae > Vombatus > Vombatus ursinus. The sequence goes on along the minus strand of NW_020946744.1, from coordinate 2,047 downwards.
GACCGGAGTGACATTTGCCTTGTGGGGATGGGCGAGTGTGTCAGAGGGTGGGGGTGGAATTGGGACCCTATGTCTTGGTTCTCTGGTAATAATATCTCTTATCTCCATCTTCCTGACTTGACTTCTCCCAGAATTGTATCTGATCAGGTCCGCTGTGGGGCTTGCAGGAAGGCAGAAGTAGGGGGTAATTTTTTTGTCCTAATACTCTTCAACCTTTTTAGGGACAATTCATTAGGGAAAATGAATGCAAAGCCCTGTTCCCTGAAATTTGGGGATGGGGGAGAAAGCAAATGTCTGTGGTTCTAGAATAGATAAACCCCAGATCAGCCTCGGGATGAAGGGAGAGGGCTGCTACCTGTGGGTTTTTAAACTCTTAATTGAGACTTCTCTGTCCCTCTCCCCAACTGTCTCAGCTACCCCTCACCCAAGGTAAAAAAAAAAAAAAAAAGCTTAGCTCATACTCTAGGTGAAGGAAATATGTGATGGTTGTAGTAGAATCGTCACTGTCAAGACAACAGTATTGTACCGAAACTCCCTGGTTATTTTGGCACCAAATACGTAGTTTCCAGGGAAACGGCTCTCTTCCCCTTCCCTTCACTATGCAGGCAATTACAATGAGGCCTTCACAGATCTGTGGCTACAATGGGAGCCCTCCAAGCTTTCGCTCCTATTCTGCACATCCCTCCAGGTGTCAGGCAGGGATGGGGAGGGTGCCTCTCTTGAGCCCTGCCTGGGTCTGGGGCTCCACCCTGGATACTGGCCGTAGCTCCAGGTTTCAGATTGTGCCTAATCCAGACTCCCTTCCACACCCCTATTCCATCTACCCCCCCCCCCCCCAAAAAAACCCCAACCAAACCTCAGGGTGTTTCTTGACAAGTTCTGACCAGTGGGTTTAGGAATGATTGAGTAGGAAGAGGGGCAGGCTGGGCTCTGCCTATCTGGGGTTGTTTCTTCAGGCAACAGCCATCTCCCCTCCCTGATGCCAGGCATGCCTTGGCTTATTATCCAGCTGGGAAATAGACTTGGAGCTGGAAGGGACCTTAAAGGTTATTAGGAGTGTAGATTTTAGATTCAGAAGGGATCTCACAACAGCCCTGGAAGGTAGAGGGCGATTATTATCCCCATTTTACAGTTGAGGAAACTGAGGCAGACAGCGATTAAGTGATTTTGCCCAGGGTCATGGCGGGATTTGAACTTGGGTCTTTCTACCGGACTCCAGGCCCATTGATCTAGCCACTGTGACAGCTTGCTGCATTTCTTAAAGGCTTATCGTTTACTGAGTGCTGTGGCAGGTCCTCGGGCTGCTAATACAAAATGAAAAAGAATCCTTATTCTCAAGAAACTTGCATCCTCCAGGGGGAATGTAACCTGTCAACCGAGAATTATGAGGAGGAAGGAGAGAGCCCTAAGGATTATGGGGATTGGGAAGGGCTTGCAGTAGGAAGTGGCACATGAATTCTGCCATGAAGGAATCTAGGGATTATAAGAGGCAGATGTGAACAGGGGGTGCGTTTAAATCGTGGGGACCAGCCTGTGCAGGGATGGCTAGAGACAGCCATCTAGTGTAACTGCCTCTTTTAACCTGAGAGGAAGCTGAGGTTCAGGGAGGCGGAGCATCCGGAATCTTACTGGGGATAAATGGCAGAATGGGAATTTCCTTCATTCCTGTGATATTGATCGATTTGCTTTAATCCAAATGTTCAGATTTCAACTTTGAGTACGTACAGAGAGAAGCCCTCAGAGTGCCTCTGGTCTTCCCAAATCCCGATGGACTAGGAATTAAGTAAGTTTATGTCATTACCTGTTTTCTCCTTCCCCCTGCATCTTCTTGGCAGCCAAGTTTTCTGACAGTGGGTGAAAGCAGTGAAGAGGTTCTGCCCTTTTGAAGAGTAGCTGGCCCAACCTGGCTTAAAAGCCTTCCTTAGCTACATTTTCCTAAGTGTGTTTAATTTATGCTCTCTCCCTTAGACCCCCTTACATTGTATCTATTTTCTATGTTCATGTACACACACACACACACACACACACACACACACACACACACACA
>NW_020946743.1:0-5321 GCF_900497805.2 Vombatus ursinus | reverse complement strand
GGGGGCAGGAGTGTTGCCAATTAATTGGTGAACTCTCCCAAAAAAAATGGAGGCAGAGAAAGGCTCTGGACGAAGATTGGTGTGTAGCTGTTTTTTTTTTTTAATCTGTGTCTGTATATTATAGATCTCTAATTTTTCCTCCTCCTCCCCCCTCTCCTCCCCTGCGTTCTCTTTCCTTTCCGTGTGTTGAAGAGGACCGGAAAAGAAATAATAAATTGCATGCAAAAGGAAGCAGGCAGTTTACTCTTGGCCCCCCAGCTCAGACACTTAGGTGGGGGGGGGCAGCTGGGGGAGGTGGCTGCCTGAGTGGGAACGGGGTGTGGGGGGCGATCTCCGGGGATTAGGACTCGCCAGCGTGGTGGTGATGGGGGGGTGTGTGTGGGAGGGTTGTAGAGCTGGAGATGTGGGGAAAGGGGTGGGGGGATGTCCCTCCACGCCGCGTGCGTGTGTATGTGTGTGTGTGGTGGTGGTGGGGGGATGAGCAGCGGATGGAGGCAGCTGCTGGTGTGTTTGGGGTCCCCAGTGGGAGCTTTGTGAGCGGCTGGCCACCTTTCTCCCGTCCCCGCTCTCCCCCACCCCCATTCTTCGAGCGGGCGCAGGGCGAGCTCAATGTGCAGCAGCTGCCCGGCTCCCTTGGAGGCCCTTGGGGGCACCTCGCTTCCCCGATACCCAGGTCTCCCTTTCTTCCACCCGGGTCCAGCGCCCAGTGAGCCGCCGCCACCCGCTGCTACCGGGCCAGGCTTTGCAAGCTCTCAGGGCCTACACCCCCATCCCGAGCAGCCTACCTTCCCCAGGCCCCTCACCTCCAATCCCCCTCGCGGCGCCCCCCAGCCCAGTCGGGCCGGAGCGCTTGGCTTTCCCTCGCCTGGAGCTCCCTCTTAGTTTACGTAACCCGGGATTTGGCCCGCGGCTTCCGCTGGTGGGGCGATATCCCAGAGTAGGGGGGCACCCCCAAAATAGTAGGGGTGGGGCCAGCTTCCTGAGGGCCCCTTCGCTCTCGATTATCCGGCAGGGACTAGTAAGGAATAGCTGTGGGCGAGCTTGCCCGCTGGCTGGCGTAAAGAGGGGAGAGAACCCTCCTGGCCCCTGCCCCAATTGTAAAGGTGACTCCGTCTGTTTTCTAGTTGCGGGGGTCTGCCTGGGGTCGACTGTGTAGGTGCCCTGTGCCCTGCTCCTGCACCTGCTCGGTGGGTCGGGTTGGTGCGGGCTGGCTGACCCAATGGATACCCTAAATGCCCCCCGCCGTAACGCCTGCGGGGTCTCTGGCTTGGGTCCCCGCAGCGTTCGATCAACCGTCAGGGATATGACGAGAACGAGGACTCGTCGGACGTGGAGGAGATTGTGAGCGTCCGGGGTTTCAGCCTGGAGGAGAAATTACGCAGCCACCACTACCAGGGGGACTTCGTGCGCGCCATGGACGGGAAAGGTGAGCCTGGCCCAGCATCGTCTACCTCTCCTATTCATTCTGCCCATCTTTGCTTGGCACCCAGGGGTCCCGGGTCAGCTGCGAGCCGAGCAGCACAGGCCAGCCCAGAACATCCCAGTCGGCGGTGCGCGCACGTGGGAAAGCTGTGGCTGGTTCGTATTTCGCGCTCCTGTCCCCCATTCCAGGGGATCCGGTGACGAAATGAGGCTGAGCCATGGGGGGGGGGGGGGGGGGGGGCGGGGGGAGGGGGGGCGGGGGGGGGGGGGGGGGGGTGGGCTAGGGGAAGGGTGACGGCTAGGGTTAGGGGTGGGTAGCCTAGTGGGGCCTAGGCCAGTTCTTTGCCTGTCACCTGGTCACTCTGGTACCCTGGTCCTGAGCTAGGGGGGAGGGGGCTGCGCGCCTGGGACCAGGCCGTCTAGTCCGCTTACTTCGGCCGTCTCCTCTGCTGCTCTCCTGCGGGCTCCCCTGGCCGGCTGGTGCAATCCTGGCTTCGCCCTCAACCCAGAGCGCTCTCCGGGCCCGCACTCCCTTCTTCCTCCTCTCTGCCTGTTTGCCCACCGGCAGCCCTTTTCTCTTTCCCAGCCCGAGGTCCTAGGGGAAGTAGGTCCCCAGTCCTAAAAGAGTAGGAGAGCGCTAGTCTGGCTTTGTGGATTTCTTTCCGGCCTCCGCACCTGAGCCTGGTCGCCTAGTAGCCGATCCAGGCTGGGACAGCTCCCTTCTCTGGAGCCTGGCCGCCCGGCTAGCCAGGGCCTGTTCGGGTACCCCTCAGCTCGCCGGGAGCCCAGCTGCAAAGGCTCAGGCTGTCTTTTCGCGCATTTTTAAGGGCCAGTCTATGCCTTTGCACCACCAATTCGTATCACCTTGGCGTTTCCTTTCTGGTTTGATTTTTTCCCCCTTTTATCAAAAAAGCCTTTTTATTTTACTCAGATGCCCTCAATTTATTTTGTTTGGTCTCCTCCCTTTTGAACTAACTCATACGACCTTAGCTGCTAGGATATATTCACGATTCAGCCTCCCTCTCCGCTCCGGGATAGGCACAACCTCATTTTGCATTTGTCTTTGGTTTAGAAGTTGTGTGCAGAGCCCCTGGGGCAGGGCCTAAAAAGGTAGAAGGAATTTCTACCTAGCCTTCCTGCCCAATACACTTTAACGTTAGCTCGCCACCCCTTACAGCTAGCTTGGGGAGGAAAAAACAAAAACAAGAGAGCGCCCCTTCCTCCTTGGGTCACGTAAGGAAGTCCCAGCACCTTTGGAGCTTTTTTGAGGAAGACTGAGAAGGCCTGGGCTGGCGTCTGTGAATTGCTGACCTGGGGAGGTGTTGGTGGTGGGGGAGGATTCTTTAGCTGGCGCCACTGTGAGGTCTTCCTTAAATCTATGGAGATTTCTTTTTGGACCTTGGGAAGTTTTGACCTTGAGGAGTGGGAGAGGCTGTATCATTTTAGGTGGGGTGCGGAATTGGAAAAAGAAACTCCTGGTGGAGGCAAGGAATTGCCCCGGGTCGTTGGGTATTTAATCTTCTGACTTCAAATCCTGGCCTCTCTCGGCTGGATCTCGCTACCCGTGGCTTTCATCCTGAATATTTGAGCCCTTGGGGCTCTGAAAATGGCCACTCCTAACTCTTTGCTAGTTCTCCGTTTTCTCTCCCAAAAGGTGGGTTTGTGTGGAGTTCCGGGTGACCTGCCCTTAGGGAAACTGCCCCTGGTATGGTTGGGAGAGTTGGGGGGAGGGGAGAGGGTGAGTGTCCCTGTCCTAGGCCTGAGTCTTAGCTAAGACCTCTTCCATCTCACTGCACTCTGGGCCCCTGAACCAGAGAAAAGGGCTTATTCATCCGTCCCTAGAGCTGGGATGACCGGAGTGACATTTGCCTTGTGGGGATGGGCGAGTGTGTCAGAGGGTGGGGGTGGAATTGGGACCCTATGTCTTGGTTCTCTGGTAATAATATCTCTTATCTCCATCTTCCTGACTTGACTTCTCCCAGAATTGTATCTGATCAGGTCCGCTGTGGGGCTTGCAGGAAGGCAGAAGTAGGGGGTAATTTTTTTGTCCTAATACTCTTCAACCTTTTTAGGGACAATTCATTAGGGAAAATGAATGCAAAGCCCTGTTCCCTGAAATTTGGGGATGGGGGAGAAAGCAAATGTCTGTGGTTCTAGAATAGATAAACCCCAGATCAGCCTCGGGATGAAGGGAGAGGGCTGCTACCTGTGGGTTTTTAAACTCTTAATTGAGACTTCTCTGTCCCTCTCCCCAACTGTCTCAGCTACCCCTCACCCAAGGTAAAAAAAAAAAAAAAAAAGCTTAGCTCATACTCTAGGTGAAGGAAATATGTGATGGTTGTAGTAGAATCGTCACTGTCAAGACAACAGTATTGTACCGAAACTCCCTGGTTATTTTGGCACCAAATACGTAGTTTCCAGGGAAACGGCTCTCTTCCCCTTCCCTTCACTATGCAGGCAATTACAATGAGGCCTTCACAGATCTGTGGCTACAATGGGAGCCCTCCAAGCTTTCGCTCCTATTCTGCACATCCCTCCAGGTGTCAGGCAGGGATGGGGAGGGTGCCTCTCTTGAGCCCTGCCTGGGTCTGGGGCTCCACCCTGGATACTGGCCGTAGCTCCAGGTTTCAGATTGTGCCTAATCCAGACTCCCTTCCACACCCCTATTCCATCTACCCCCCCCCCCCCAAAAAAAACCCCAACCAAACCTCAGGGTGTTTCTTGACAAGTTCTGACCAGTGGGTTTAGGAATGATTGAGTAGGAAGAGGGGCAGGCTGGGCTCTGCCTATCTGGGGTTGTTTCTTCAGGCAACAGCCATCTCCCCTCCCTGATGCCAGGCATGCCTTGGCTTATTATCCAGCTGGGAAATAGACTTGGAGCTGGAAGGGACCTTAAAGGTTATTAGGAGTGTAGATTTTAGATTCAGAAGGGATCTCACAACAGCCCTGGAAGGTAGAGGGCGATTATTATCCCCATTTTACAGTTGAGGAAACTGAGGCAGACAGCGATTAAGTGATTTTGCCCAGGGTCATGGCGGGATTTGAACTTGGGTCTTTCTACCGGACTCCAGGCCCATTGATCTAGCCACTGTGACAGCTTGCTGCATTTCTTAAAGGCTTATCGTTTACTGAGTGCTGTGGCAGGTCCTCGGGCTGCTAATACAAAATGAAAAAGAATCCTTATTCTCAAGAAACTTGCATCCTCCAGGGGGAATGTAACCTGTCAACCGAGAATTATGAGGAGGAAGGAGAGAGCCCTAAGGATTATGGGGATTGGGAAGGGCTTGCAGTAGGAAGTGGCACATGAATTCTGCCATGAAGGAATCTAGGGATTATAAGAGGCAGATGTGAACAGGGGGTGCGTTTAAATCGTGGGGACCAGCCTGTGCAGGGATGGCTAGAGACAGCCATCTAGTGTAACTGCCTCTTTTAACCTGAGAGGAAGCTGAGGTTCAGGGAGGCGGAGCATCCGGAATCTTACTGGGGATAAATGGCAGAATGGGAATTTCCTTCATTCCTGTGATATTGATCGATTTGCTTTAATCCAAATGTTCAGATTTCAACTTTGAGTACGTACAGAGAGAAGCCCTCAGAGTGCCTCTGGTCTTCCCAAATCCCGATGGACTAGGAATTAAGTAAGTTTATGTCATTACCTGTTTTCTCCTTCCCCCTGCATCTTCTTGGCAGCCAAGTTTTCTGACAGTGGGTGAAAGCAGTGAAGAGGTTCTGCCCTTTTGAAGAGTAGCTGGCCCAACCTGGCTTAAAAGCCTTCCTTAGCTACATTTTCCTAAGTGTGTTTAATTTATGCTCTCTCCCTTAGACCCCCTTACATTGTATCTATTTTCTATGTTCATGTACACACACACACACACACACACACACACACACACACACACACA
>NW_020946742.1:0-1679 GCF_900497805.2 Vombatus ursinus | reverse complement strand
ATGCCCTGAGTGGCAACTGGTCAAAATGTTAACTATAAGGCAGTGATTACTGTTTTTTAAAAAGTCTGGTATTGATAAATTGGCTATATTTTATACTGTCTTTCCTCAGTACAAAAATAAACTAGTTTTGATTTAGCACCACCAAGTGGTAAAACTGTGCGCTAAGCTACTTTATAAAGGAGCATAAGAACCTAAACTATATTTACTTTAGTATGAGGTTATAAGGAGACATCATCATCTAGCCAAAATAAAGCTATTTCTAGGCAGGAATGTGCCTAAAACTTTTGTATTCAAATTATATATGCTGAGAGGTAAAAGAAAACTAGAATAACTCTAACTTTTAAATAATCTTTTTCATTTTGCCTAGAAAATACTGTTTTTAAAATAGAAAATTAATGTTCTAATAAGTAATACATAATAAATATGTAATATCATACCTGACTTTTTTGTATGTTGTTCTTGAACAAATTTTTTTTGTTCCTTCTGAAAATCTCCTATAATTGTCTGTAAAAAAATTTAAAAGTCATGTTATTTTGAAAATAGTCAAACTATACTTGGATTAGATAAAAGCACACATAACATGACTTTTAAATTTTTTTACAGACAATTATAGGAGATTTTCAGAAGGAACAAAAAAAATTTGTTCAAGAACAACATACAAAAAAGTCAGGTATGATATTACATATTTATTATGTATTACTTATTAGAACATTAATTTTCTATTTTAAAAACAGTATTTTCTAGGCAAAATGAAAAAGATTATTTAAAAGTTAGAGTTATTCTAGTTTTCTTTTACCTCTCAGCATATATAATTTGAATACAAAAGTTTTAGGCACATTCCTGCCTAGAAATAGCTTTATTTTGGCTAGATGATGATGTCTCCTTATAACCTCATACTAAAGTAAATATAGTTTAGGTTCTTATGCTCCTTTATAAAGTAGCTTAGCGCACAGTTTTACCACTTGGTGGTGCTAAATCAAAACTAGTTTATTTTTGTACTGAGGAAAGACAGTATAAAATATAGCCAATTTATCAATACCAGACTTTTTAAAAAACAGTAATCACTGCCTTATAGTTAACATTTTGACCAGTTGCCACTCAGGGCATCCAATTAATTTAATCAATTTTAGTCTCACTGTAGCTAAATATGCCCTGAGTGGCAACTGGTCAAAATGTTAACTATAAGGCAGTGATTACTGTTTTTTAAAAAGTCTGGTATTGATAAATTGGCTATATTTTATACTGTCTTTCCTCAGTACAAAAATAAACTAGTTTTGATTTAGCACCACCAAGTGGTAAAACTGTGCGCTAAGCTACTTTATAAAGGAGCATAAGAACCTAAACTATATTTACTTTAGTATGAGGTTATAAGGAGACATCATCATCTAGCCAAAATAAAGCTATTTCTAGGCAGGAATGTGCCTAAAACTTTTGTATTCAAATTATATATGCTGAGAGGTAAAAGAAAACTAGAATAACTCTAACTTTTAAATAATCTTTTTCATTTTGCCTAGAAAATACTGTTTTTAAAATAGAAAATTAATGTTCTAATAAGTAATACATAATAAATATGTAATATCATACCTGACTTTTTTGTATGTTGTTCTTGAACAAATTTTTTTTGTTCCTTCTGAAAATCTCCTATAATTGTCTGTAAAAAAATTTAAAAGTCATGTTAT
>NW_020946741.1:0-1790 GCF_900497805.2 Vombatus ursinus | reverse complement strand
AGGTGTTACCAATCTAGAAATAGATTCCAATGAGATGGCATTCAGGTAAGCTGAAGGAATGGGAGGCCACATTGTTCTAAGGTAATGAGAAGAAGAAAACTGTGAACCAAGTTTTAAACTTACTAAGGAAGAGGAAGAGTAACTTGGAGAGTGGTAAATAACAGCCACAAAGATCTGGATAAATTGGAATAAATATTAAAGGAGAGCTACTAACTGATGGTGGCAGTGAGAAGGCTTGACAGTGAGAGTGGGGAGCAAGGAGTATGCTAGCTCTTTCTGGATATGTACCAGTGGGTATGAGCCAGCCTTAGAGAGGGTGTGAAAAGGTATCTTGTCATCAGGGAAAAGCAAGGTTTCAGGCAGCAAGAAAAGCTAGAAAACATCTGAGAAGAATAGATTCAGATTATAGATTTAGATCTAGAAAGGACCTCTGAGACCATTTACTCCAACCTCTTCATTTTGTGGATGAGGAAAGTGAAGCCCAGATAAGCAAAGTGACATCCATTATTGCACAGGTAATAAATGTCAGAACCAGGAAACAAACTCGGGTCCTCTGACTATATATCTTTCCACCATACCACAACAAAATAAGGTTCTAAGAGGCTGCAGTGGAAATGGAAGAGAAAGGAAGAGAAATTAGAGTTCAGTTAGGTCTTAGTTTTCTTTGGGGGATGGGGTGTTACTGTAGCCTTTGGGACTAATTTCCCCCAGCCTATAGATCCCACACCAATCCCATGCAGTGTAGTTCAAGTACCCAGACTGGCAAGAATGGAGAGAACAGGCTGCCTGCTCCTAGTCAAACATGCCCCCAAATCCCCATCCCCTGCCAAGAAGAGAATAATGATTACAGGACACTGGGGTAGGGGAGGATATTATAGATTTATAGTTTTTTCATTCTTCAGTTTTAGCACCTGTGAATCTGCTCCCTTACCCCAGTGTCCTGTAATCATTATTCTCTTCTTGGCAGGGGATGGGGATTTGGGGGCATGTTTGACTAGGAGCAGGCAGCCTGTTCTCTCCATTCTTGCCAGTCTGGGTACTTGAACTACACTGCATGGGATTGGTGTGGGATCTATAGGCTGGGGGAAATTAGTCCCAAAGGCTACAGTAACACCCCATCCCCCAAAGAAAACTAAGACCTAACTGAACTCTAATTTCTCTTCCTTTCTCTTCCATTTCCACTGCAGCCTCTTAGAACCTTATTTTGTTGTGGTATGGTGGAAAGATATATAGTCAGAGGACCCGAGTTTGTTTCCTGGTTCTGACATTTATTACCTGTGCAATAATGGATGTCACTTTGCTTATCTGGGCTTCACTTTCCTCATCCACAAAATGAAGAGGTTGGAGTAAATGGTCTCAGAGGTCCTTTCTAGATCTAAATCTATAATCTGAATCTATTCTTCTCAGATGTTTTCTAGCTTTTCTTGCTGCCTGAAACCTTGCTTTTCCCTGATGACAAGATACCTTTTCACACCCTCTCTAAGGCTGGCTCATACCCACTGGTACATATCCAGAAAGAGCTAGCATACTCCTTGCTCCCCACTCTCACTGTCAAGCCTTCTCACTGCCACCATCAGTTAGTAGCTCTCCTTTAATATTTATTCCAATTTATCCAGATCTTTGTGGCTGTTATTTACCACTCTCCAAGTTACTCTTCCTCTTCCTTAGTAAGTTTAAAACTTGGTTCACAGTTTTCTTCTTCTCATTACCTTAGAACAATGTGGCCTCCCATTCCTTCAGCTTACCTGAATGCCATCTCATTGGAATCTATTTCTAGATTGGTAACACCT
>NW_020946740.1:0-1038 GCF_900497805.2 Vombatus ursinus | reverse complement strand
CTAAACTGTAAGAGCAAGTTCAGAGACTTGGGCAGCTAGGTGGCTCAGTAGATAAAGCACTGGGCCAGGAGCCAAGTAGACTCATCTTCCTGAGTTCAAATCTGGCCTCAGATACTTACCAGCTGTGTGACCCTGGGCAAGTCAAGTAGCCCTGTTTGCCTCTATTTCCTCATCTGTAAAATGAGGACATTGTACTAGATGGCTTTACAGCTATGATCCTTATGAGTTGTTTTGGGGGGGAGGAGTGTTTCCCCCTAAGATTTTCTCAAGAGAAATGGCATAAAAATATTTTCAGAGAAATATAGTACTAGAAAAGGAGGTGGGATAACTAACAGTCAGTCTATTAGCATGTAATAAGTGCCTACTATGGGGCTAGGACTGTGGTACGGACAGACTGTGAGTTCCTTTAGCAGCCACATGATGTTGAGAGATGAAAAGGGATGTCCAGCATGAATCGGACAACCTCTCATTAGGGATTTACAGACAAAGGTCATGATGACACAGGTTGAGATAGGTTGCAACCTGTGCCATGGAAGGCAGCATGATCTGTCATCCTACAATGTAGGGAATATCCTCATCTATGAAATCACAAATCCATCAAAGGAACCTGACTTTCATGGAAAAATAATAAGGTCTTCTTCAGCTTTTTGGGCAGCTAGATGCTGCAGTGGATGGAATATCAGCCCTGGAGTCAGGAAGACTCATGTTCCTAAATTCACATCTGACCTCAGATACTTCCTAGCTGTGTGATCCTAGATGCCTCAGTTTCCTCATCTGTAAAATGAGCTAGTGAAGAAAATGGCAAAGCACCCAAATGGGATCATGAAGGGTCAGACAGGACTGCAAAATGCCACAACAAGTCCTACTCTTTGGATTAAAATGGGCTCGTTTAAACTATTTATAACTCATCTTTCTACACCTGTTGTTGTCATTCTGTCATTTTTCAGTCATGTCCAACTCTTCCTGACTCCATTTAGGGTTTTCTTGGCACAGATACTGGAGTGGTTTGCCATTTCCTTCTCTAGCTCATTTGACAGA
>NW_020946739.1:0-1099 GCF_900497805.2 Vombatus ursinus | reverse complement strand
TTCTGGGCACCACCATTTAAGAAGGATGCTCCTCCCACTTTATTGTGAGCTGCTTGTGGTCAGGAGCTGTCTTTTGCTTATTTTTGTATCCCCATTGCTTAGCCTGGGCATGTAGTAGGTGCTTAATAAATGTTGATTGATTTAAAGACATTAATTGATTGGAGAGTGTCCCAAGGAGAAGTTAGTATGATGTGAGGCTCAATTGAAGGAACTGGGTGTGTTTAACTTGGACAAAAGAAGACTGAGGAGGCATTCTACCTGTCTTCAAATATCCAAAGGGCAGCCATGTGGACAAGGGACTTCTCTTGCTCTGTCTGGCCTCAGAAGTCAGATCCAGGAGCCATGGGCGAAAGCTGAAAAGAATTACGTTCAGGCCTGCTAATTGCTAACAATTAAAACTATCTCAAGGTCGATCGAACTTCCTCGAGGTATGGTAGACCCCCCTCTTTAGAAATCTTTGAGGTATGTTATGGGGATTCTTTGTGTATATGGGTTGACCTAGATAGCTGTTGCGGCCCCTTTCAAGTTTCCAGTCCTGGGAGCTGGTGATTTTGTGATACATCCATAAGGCTCCTAGTCTGAGCACTCCCTAGGAAGGCAGAGTTAAGGCTGGCACATGAGGCTGTTAGAGTGTTTTCAGTAGAATAAAAGCACCCACCAGGCAGGTCACCTATTCCCTCTGGTTGAGTGATGCTTGGCAGGCACCATGAAAACAATGGCAAATCTGTAAGATGCTGCATCTCAGTTAAATTCCCTCTCTGGGCAGGAAGGAGTTAATAGAAGGACTAGTGTTAGGTGAAAACTGTGCCCTAGTTCTACCGGAAGACGCTCAGCAAGAAAGTCAGGTTTGCGTCAGCAGGGACCCTGGAGAGCAACGTGCTACCGAAATACACAGCTTGAATCATTCATTGAGAACTGGAGGCGAAGGAGAAGGGAGCAGAGCAAAGAGGAAAAGGCCTGGGAAACAATGAGAAGGGGAGACGCATTATTTTCGTCAGCAAATCCTTTGAAGGTGGAGGAGGATGGGTCAGATAGGTGTGGAAAACATGATGTGGGACAAACAGCAGGGGGTTTAGGAATCAGAACTCACTCGAGTCTC
>NW_020946738.1:0-1099 GCF_900497805.2 Vombatus ursinus | reverse complement strand
TTCTGGGCACCACCATTTAAGAAGGATGCTCCTCCCACTTTATTGTGAGCTGCTTGTGGTCAGGAGCTGTCTTTTGCTTATTTTTGTATCCCCATTGCTTAGCCTGGGCATGTAGTAGGTGCTTAATAAATGTTGATTGATTTAAAGACATTAATTGATTGGAGAGTGTCCCAAGGAGAAGTTAGTATGATGTGAGGCTCAATTGAAGGAACTGGGTGTGTTTAACTTGGACAAAAGAAGACTGAGGAGGCATTCTACCTGTCTTCAAATATCCAAAGGGCAGCCATGTGGACAAGGGACTTCTCTTGCTCTGTCTGGCCTCAGAAGTCAGATCCAGGAGCCATGGGCGAAAGCTGAAAAGAATTACGTTCAGGCCTGCTAATTGCTAACAATTAAAACTATCTCAAGGTCGATCGAACTTCCTCGAGGTATGGTAGACCCCCCTCTTTAGAAATCTTTGAGGTATGTTATGGGGATTCTTTGTGTATATGGGTTGACCTAGATAGCTGTTGCGGCCCCTTTCAAGTTTCCAGTCCTGGGAGCTGGTGATTTTGTGATACATCCATAAGGCTCCTAGTCTGAGCACTCCCTAGGAAGGCAGAGTTAAGGCTGGCACATGAGGCTGTTAGAGTGTTTTCAGTAGAATAAAAGCACCCACCAGGCAGGTCACCTATTCCCTCTGGTTGAGTGATGCTTGGCAGGCACCATGAAAACAATGGCAAATCTGTAAGATGCTGCATCTCAGTTAAATTCCCTCTCTGGGCAGGAAGGAGTTAATAGAAGGACTAGTGTTAGGTGAAAACTGTGCCCTAGTTCTACCGGAAGACGCTCAGCAAGAAAGTCAGGTTTGCGTCAGCAGGGACCCTGGAGAGCAACGTGCTACCGAAATACACAGCTTGAATCATTCATTGAGAACTGGAGGCGAAGGAGAAGGGAGCAGAGCAAAGAGGAAAAGGCCTGGGAAACAATGAGAAGGGGAGACGCATTATTTTCGTCAGCAAATCCTTTGAAGGTGGAGGAGGATGGGTCAGATAGGTGTGGAAAACATGATGTGGGACAAACAGCAGGGGGTTTAGGAATCAGAACTCACTCGAGTCTC
>NW_020946737.1:0-3076 GCF_900497805.2 Vombatus ursinus | reverse complement strand
GGGACCTCAGAGGTCATCTAGTGCATCCCCCTCTCATTTTACAGATGAGGAAACAGGCCTAAGTGAAAGACTTACCCAAGGTCACACAGGCATTTAGATATAGAGTGAGGATTTGAACTGAGGCTCTCTGATTCCTAATCTAACAATATTCTTTATACTAAAATAAATTATTTCAAGTTTTAGATATCTGTCCAATCAATCAATCAATAAGCATTTAAAGTGCTTTCTATGTGCCCTAGACATAACACAAAGGACTGAGGATACAAAGGAAAAGCAAAAACAGTCAGTCCCTGCCCTCAAAGAGCTTACATTCTAGTGGGGAAAATCAACACGTACTTAAATAAATATGTATGATACATACAAGTAGCTACAAAGTAGCAATAATATCTTATTAATCAATTGTATCCTATCTCCCAACTTTAAGCTTTAAGCTCCAAACTGCCTTGCTCCTCTCGAATCTAAGACCTCTGCCTGGTCACATGGCCCTTATAACAAATATGCGTAGTCCACAAACTGTCTATAGCCCTACCCTGCAATATTTCCACAGCTGCTAGGTGACACATTGAAGCTAATGAAAGACATGCCGAAAGGAAGACCTGAGTTTGAATCCTGCCTCAGACGTTTACTAGTCATGTGACCTTGGGCATGTCACTGAACTTTTTTTTAAATCTAAAAAATGGAGATAATGATAAAAATAGCATCTGCCTCCCAGGGTTGTTTGAGGATCAAATGAGAAAATATTTGTAAAGCACTTTGTAAACTTTTCAGCACTATCTCAAATCTACTTGTTATTGTTGTTGTTATACAGGGTGGCCACCCTATATTTACATAGGGTTGACATTTCTATAGCCCTTTAAAACTAGCAAAATAGTTTTTTTCCTAAAGATTGTGTCACCTGATCCTCATAGTTATTACATGTGTTACCCCCATTTTACAGATGGGGAAATTGAGAGTCAAAGAGGAGAAGTGACTTTCAGATGCAGCAATCAATCTCCAGTTTCCATCACTCTAAATCTAGCATTCTATCCACCATGTTATAATTAGATGTCATTGCTTTTTGGAAAGGAAATAACATGGTGCATGGGAGAAAGAGGACTTGGGTCTGAGTCTCATCTCTGTGACTCACCAGCTCTGACTTTAGACCAGTCACCTCCGTTTCTGAGCCTGGAGTTCTTTATCTGCAGAGTGAGGATAACCTACTTGGAAGGGCTATTTGGGAGAAAGCTGTTGGTGATCCAGAAAGGGCTGAAGAAACTAGAGCCATTTCCCACATTCGGGCCTGAAATGGCACATCAGGAGGTTCTGTAGACCACCAGCCGCTCACCTTGCTTTTGGTAGTTAATGTCCTTATTTCCTCATTTCCTCTTGCTCACATACTGGGCCTGAAGCCTGCCAGGGGTGGTTGGGCCCCAGTGATGAGCTTTCTGTTTCACCCCATTGAGGAATAATGGATCTGGAGTTGGCAAGGGGAAGAGAACTTAACTCTGCTTCAGTCATGGACTAGAGAGAAAGAAGCAGTTGAGGATGGGGGAGGCTTGGTCAGTTCCCCTAGAGGCCAGGACTCTGGGGAAGCCCCAGGATTTTCTTTGAAATGACTCACAATGAAAAATAAGCACATTCTCAGCAATACAATGATCCAAGACAATCTGTAGGACTTACAATGAAAGGTACTGTCCATCTCCAGAGAAAGAACTGGTAGAGCCTTTATGTAGATCAAAGATAATTTTTCTTTTCTTTCTTTATTTTTCTTGTGTTTTTTTGGGGGGGTCTATTTTCTTTCACAGAATGACTTATATGGAAATGTGTTTGGTATAACTACACATGTATAAACTATGTCATTTTGTTTGTCTTTTCAATGAAGGGGGAAGGGAGGGAGGGAGAGAATGTGGAACTCAAAAATTTGAAAAAAAAAAAGAATGTTAAAATTGTTTTTATATAAAAAAGAAAGTTCTTTTTGCCAAAGGTGCCATGAAGGTGGTAAGGGTTGGGTTGATTTTGGACTATTTAACAAATAAAACTATCCTATGTTATCTTGAAAGAAAGAAAGAAAAATAAGCACACAGCCCTGGAGTCAGGAGGACTTGAATTTAAATTTGGCCTCAGACATTTACTAACTGTGTGACCCTGGGCAAGTCACTTAACCCTGACTGCCTCCAAAAATAACCACAACACAATATTATTCTTCTGCTTTATAGAAATAACTTGGCTGCATTACCTGTATTTCTCTTTTTTATTTTATTTTTAATTTATGGAATAAAACAAGCGTTTCCATAACATAGTACAATAAAAATCTACTATGCACAACTTGCTATTCCTTTCAAATATACAACAAAATTATCATGTAAATTTCTTTTCTCTTCCTCCCCACCACTGACCTAGAAATAGCTACCACAAATAGGTGTGTGTACATATATATATATATACACACTTCTAATAAATTAAAATTAAATTATCAATTGAAATAAATTATTCTGTACATCTATTTATCAGTTCTTTCTCTGGATGCAGATGGTGTCTTTCTTCATATGTCCTTTAGAGTTAATCTGGGTACTTACAATAGACAAAATAACTTATTCACTTAAAGTCATTCTTAAAACAATGTTGCCATTACTGTATACAATGTTCTCTTATTTCTGCTCATTTTACTCTGTTATTTCATACAAGTCTTCCCATGTTTTTCTAAGATCATTGAGCTCATCATTTCTTATAGCACCGCAATATTCCATCACAATCATATACCACAACTTGTTCAGCCATTCCCCATTACCTGTCTTTCTATCTTTCTCTTCTCTCCTCCTCCCATGGCCTGGACGAGGTATCATGTGGAGGAAGGAATGCGGGGGCTTTAGTGTGAGAAGTCTCTTCTCTGACTACATCCCCACATCCCCAGTGGGCTACTGGACATTTCAGACTGAATTCCCCAAAGACACTTCATACTCACCAGGTGTAAAGAGCTCCCCTTCTATCCCTCCTGTCTTCCACATTTCCCTTCTTCTGCCAAAGACATCACCATTCTTCCAAGTTCCTGGGTTCATACCCTTGTTATTAGACTCGGCTCTTCCTGCTCCCTCACCTC
>NW_020946736.1:0-3076 GCF_900497805.2 Vombatus ursinus | reverse complement strand
GGGACCTCAGAGGTCATCTAGTGCATCCCCCTCTCATTTTACAGATGAGGAAACAGGCCTAAGTGAAAGACTTACCCAAGGTCACACAGGCATTTAGATATAGAGTGAGGATTTGAACTGAGGCTCTCTGATTCCTAATCTAACAATATTCTTTATACTAAAATAAATTATTTCAAGTTTTAGATATCTGTCCAATCAATCAATCAATAAGCATTTAAAGTGCTTTCTATGTGCCCTAGACATAACACAAAGGACTGAGGATACAAAGGAAAAGCAAAAACAGTCAGTCCCTGCCCTCAAAGAGCTTACATTCTAGTGGGGAAAATCAACACGTACTTAAATAAATATGTATGATACATACAAGTAGCTACAAAGTAGCAATAATATCTTATTAATCAATTGTATCCTATCTCCCAACTTTAAGCTTTAAGCTCCAAACTGCCTTGCTCCTCTCGAATCTAAGACCTCTGCCTGGTCACATGGCCCTTATAACAAATATGCGTAGTCCACAAACTGTCTATAGCCCTACCCTGCAATATTTCCACAGCTGCTAGGTGACACATTGAAGCTAATGAAAGACATGCCGAAAGGAAGACCTGAGTTTGAATCCTGCCTCAGACGTTTACTAGTCATGTGACCTTGGGCATGTCACTGAACTTTTTTTTAAATCTAAAAAATGGAGATAATGATAAAAATAGCATCTGCCTCCCAGGGTTGTTTGAGGATCAAATGAGAAAATATTTGTAAAGCACTTTGTAAACTTTTCAGCACTATCTCAAATCTACTTGTTATTGTTGTTGTTATACAGGGTGGCCACCCTATATTTACATAGGGTTGACATTTCTATAGCCCTTTAAAACTAGCAAAATAGTTTTTTTCCTAAAGATTGTGTCACCTGATCCTCATAGTTATTACATGTGTTACCCCCATTTTACAGATGGGGAAATTGAGAGTCAAAGAGGAGAAGTGACTTTCAGATGCAGCAATCAATCTCCAGTTTCCATCACTCTAAATCTAGCATTCTATCCACCATGTTATAATTAGATGTCATTGCTTTTTGGAAAGGAAATAACATGGTGCATGGGAGAAAGAGGACTTGGGTCTGAGTCTCATCTCTGTGACTCACCAGCTCTGACTTTAGACCAGTCACCTCCGTTTCTGAGCCTGGAGTTCTTTATCTGCAGAGTGAGGATAACCTACTTGGAAGGGCTATTTGGGAGAAAGCTGTTGGTGATCCAGAAAGGGCTGAAGAAACTAGAGCCATTTCCCACATTCGGGCCTGAAATGGCACATCAGGAGGTTCTGTAGACCACCAGCCGCTCACCTTGCTTTTGGTAGTTAATGTCCTTATTTCCTCATTTCCTCTTGCTCACATACTGGGCCTGAAGCCTGCCAGGGGTGGTTGGGCCCCAGTGATGAGCTTTCTGTTTCACCCCATTGAGGAATAATGGATCTGGAGTTGGCAAGGGGAAGAGAACTTAACTCTGCTTCAGTCATGGACTAGAGAGAAAGAAGCAGTTGAGGATGGGGGAGGCTTGGTCAGTTCCCCTAGAGGCCAGGACTCTGGGGAAGCCCCAGGATTTTCTTTGAAATGACTCACAATGAAAAATAAGCACATTCTCAGCAATACAATGATCCAAGACAATCTGTAGGACTTACAATGAAAGGTACTGTCCATCTCCAGAGAAAGAACTGGTAGAGCCTTTATGTAGATCAAAGATAATTTTTCTTTTCTTTCTTTATTTTTCTTGTGTTTTTTTGGGGGGGTCTATTTTCTTTCACAGAATGACTTATATGGAAATGTGTTTGGTATAACTACACATGTATAAACTATGTCATTTTGTTTGTCTTTTCAATGAAGGGGGAAGGGAGGGAGGGAGAGAATGTGGAACTCAAAAATTTGAAAAAAAAAAAGAATGTTAAAATTGTTTTTATATAAAAAAGAAAGTTCTTTTTGCCAAAGGTGCCATGAAGGTGGTAAGGGTTGGGTTGATTTTGGACTATTTAACAAATAAAACTATCCTATGTTATCTTGAAAGAAAGAAAGAAAAATAAGCACACAGCCCTGGAGTCAGGAGGACTTGAATTTAAATTTGGCCTCAGACATTTACTAACTGTGTGACCCTGGGCAAGTCACTTAACCCTGACTGCCTCCAAAAATAACCACAACACAATATTATTCTTCTGCTTTATAGAAATAACTTGGCTGCATTACCTGTATTTCTCTTTTTTATTTTATTTTTAATTTATGGAATAAAACAAGCGTTTCCATAACATAGTACAATAAAAATCTACTATGCACAACTTGCTATTCCTTTCAAATATACAACAAAATTATCATGTAAATTTCTTTTCTCTTCCTCCCCACCACTGACCTAGAAATAGCTACCACAAATAGGTGTGTGTACATATATATATATATACACACTTCTAATAAATTAAAATTAAATTATCAATTGAAATAAATTATTCTGTACATCTATTTATCAGTTCTTTCTCTGGATGCAGATGGTGTCTTTCTTCATATGTCCTTTAGAGTTAATCTGGGTACTTACAATAGACAAAATAACTTATTCACTTAAAGTCATTCTTAAAACAATGTTGCCATTACTGTATACAATGTTCTCTTATTTCTGCTCATTTTACTCTGTTATTTCATACAAGTCTTCCCATGTTTTTCTAAGATCATTGAGCTCATCATTTCTTATAGCACCGCAATATTCCATCACAATCATATACCACAACTTGTTCAGCCATTCCCCATTACCTGTCTTTCTATCTTTCTCTTCTCTCCTCCTCCCATGGCCTGGACGAGGTATCATGTGGAGGAAGGAATGCGGGGGCTTTAGTGTGAGAAGTCTCTTCTCTGACTACATCCCCACATCCCCAGTGGGCTACTGGACATTTCAGACTGAATTCCCCAAAGACACTTCATACTCACCAGGTGTAAAGAGCTCCCCTTCTATCCCTCCTGTCTTCCACATTTCCCTTCTTCTGCCAAAGACATCACCATTCTTCCAAGTTCCTGTGTTCATACCCTTGTTATTAGACTCGGCTCTTCCTGCTCCCTCACCTC
>NW_020946735.1:0-2695 GCF_900497805.2 Vombatus ursinus | reverse complement strand
ATCCCCATTTTACAGGTGAGGAAATTGAGGCAAACAGGGTTAAGTGACTTGCTCAGGATCACCCACCTAGTAAGTGTCTGAGGTTGGATTTGAACTCGGATCTTCCTGACTTCAGGCCCAGAGCTCAATGCGCTGCCTTGGGGCAGGAGAGCTGGAGAAAGGACCAGCTAGGGTTAAAACAAGAAAGTTGCTTAACAAGATCTCTAAGGTTCTTTCTAAGAACCAGGTTTCTTAGCTAGGTTTCTGATCCACCCACACAGAAGGGGTTGGAGATTGCTTTGTAGCTTGAGAAGGGTCCAAAGAGTACTGAATTGGGACTCTGGATACCTGGGTTTTTGTCTCAGTTCTGCTATTAACTTATTGTGGAACCTTAAATAAACTACTACTTGTCCCTGGGTTTCTATTTCCTCACTTGCAAAATAACAAGGCTGCTCTAGGTGACCTTTAAATGACTCCCCATCGTCAACCTTCTAATTCAGATCTTTAATTAGGGGCTGGGAATGCTGCAGGCCTATTGGAAACCCACCAGTTACTAAAATTGAATGTGTGTCTCCTGGGTCTAATGCACCTTGTCTTTATTTTGGATAAATAGGACACATTTGAACTTGCTGAAGTTTTATTTTCTTTTAAAAATTTTCTTTTTTATTATGAATTTAACAAATGTCAAAACAAATGATCATTTCCAGGTACAGGCTTCTGAATATTATGTTAAAGTTACTGAACCTATCTGGGCCTCAGTTTCCTTATCTGTAAAATGAGGGGATTGAATGACATAGCTTTAGAGGTCCCTCCTAGTTGTCAATTTGATTTTGTGGTTAGGATGGCCTGACACTAAACCTCTCCATTGATTAGCCTCTCCATTAGCCCTCAGATGCTCTCAGAGCTCACAATCAAATGCCCAGTCAGAGAGTAGAAGCATTTACTTAAGGGGCAGTTTGTCCACTACTCACTTCCACTGGCCCATAAATTCTTTCCAGCTTTTCTCTCTGGGGTGGCTATCTCAGTATGGTAAGAAGAGCACTTGACTAGGATTCAGGATAGGATAGATTTAAACCGTGGTTCTGCCACTGAAACCATGTGACTGTTATTATTGTTTGTGCCTCTTTTCAAAGAGGACCACAGCATCAGGAAGGTGATGTCATGGTTTGCAAGTGAACTGGATTGAAGTGAGGCAGGGTTGTGCAAAGTCACCAGCCTCACTCTCTCCTCCAGAGCCATCTGGATCCTGTATTCAAATCATGTTCTTCAATCTTCTCATCTGCAAAGAGAAGGAAGTTGATTAGATCTTCTTTGAGGTCTAGCTGCGTCACCCTGGGCAAGTCACTTAAATTTATTTGCCTCAGTTTCCTCATCTGCAAAATGAGCTGAAGGAAATGGTAACCCACTCTAGCATCTTTGCCAAGAAAACCCCAAATGGGGTCATGAAGAGTCAGACACTACTGAAAATGATTGATCAGTATTCTAATACCTGGGAACATGGTATGAATGATGTATGAGACCCCCTCCTAGTCAGACATTCCCTGTCTCATCTCCTCAGTACTGAATTGGAGTCATTCTGTATTCCTGAACAGATCAGAAGACTTTTGGATACTTTTGATTAGGTGATAAAGAGATCTCAGGGAGCTATAGCATCTTTGTCTCCGTGACGTGCCATATACACTTAGCTCATCACAACCGCCCTTCATTCTACCTTTCTAGCACAAGTTGTCCAATGAGGTTGAGCTCCCTAAATAGAAGACTGCCAATCACTGAGCCCCAAGTTTATGATACTTTTATGATGCAAGATTGATACTTATTAATGATGCCAATTTGGTCTTGTTCAGAGAGGTATGGTGTTGCTTTACCCCCAGTTCCTTGCCATTCTTCCCCTGTTTGCCTGGCCCCCTTCAGAGGTCCTTCCATTGATCTGCTAGCAAATGTTTAACAACCGGCTCAAGGAAAAAAAAACACTTTTAAATTTAAAATACCTTATTGACATTTTTTTCTATAGCTTTCTTAAGTCTAGACAATAACAAAATAATAAATCAATCCCTCATTTGTAGGTTTTGCCAGTTTCTGAAGTGTAAATGCTCACACTGAAAATTTAACAATCAGCTTTCACAGGTTTTCTAGAGAACTGATTTGAGCTGGTTCCAATACCTTCCTACCCCAGGCCCTTCTATCAGTAATCTCCCGCTCCCTCCAAGTATTCTTGGAGCAAAATCTCTAGGCAGGAAAGTTAGGTGCATCTTAGAAAAATGACAAGAAAGTCCCAGGGGATGTGATAAACCTAAACTGCAGACTTCAGTGGGGCATCTATGGTAGCTGAATGCCCAAGTCCAAGGGCCAAATGTATGCTGGGAATAGGGAAAGTCATAATGGAGCGTGGGAAAGGCTTTCAGTGAGCAAATGGCAAAGCAAACCTCTGAAAATGATTTCAGCTTTGGACAGGCTAATCAACAGAGCAGCACCCAGAAAGATCTTCCAAAAGCTTGCCCTGCCAGGAGGGGAGGAGGGTGGGACCAGGGATTCCCAAAGCTGCATTAGTTTCAAGCTGACCCAGAGGAGAGGTCCCAGAACATGGAGCAGAATGTGGAGTGTTGCAGAAAGAGCCTTGGATTGAGAGTCAGTAAAAACTTAAGTTTTGTCCATGCCATTCACTAGTTGTGTGACCTTGGATACATCACTCAGTCTCTGAGCTTTGATTTCATCATCT
>NW_020946734.1:0-2695 GCF_900497805.2 Vombatus ursinus | reverse complement strand
AGATGATGAAATCAAAGCTCAGAGACTGAGTGATGTATCCAAGGTCACACAACTAGTGAATGGCATGGACAAAACTTAAGTTTTTACTGACTCTCAATCCAAGGCTCTTTCTGCAACACTCCACATTCTGCTCCATGTTCTGGGACCTCTCCTCTGGGTCAGCTTGAAACTAATGCAGCTTTGGGAATCCCTGGTCCCACCCTCCTCCCCTCCTGGCAGGGCAAGCTTTTGGAAGATCTTTCTGGGTGCTGCTCTGTTGATTAGCCTGTCCAAAGCTGAAATCATTTTCAGAGGTTTGCTTTGCCATTTGCTCACTGAAAGCCTTTCCCACGCTCCATTATGACTTTCCCTATTCCCAGCATACATTTGGCCCTTGGACTTGGGCATTCAGCTACCATAGATGCCCCACTGAAGTCTGCAGTTTAGGTTTATCACATCCCCTGGGACTTTCTTGTCATTTTTCTAAGATGCACCTAACTTTCCTGCCTAGAGATTTTGCTCCAAGAATACTTGGAGGGAGCGGGAGATTACTGATAGAAGGGCCTGGGGTAGGAAGGTATTGGAACCAGCTCAAATCAGTTCTCTAGAAAACCTGTGAAAGCTGATTGTTAAATTTTCAGTGTGAGCATTTACACTTCAGAAACTGGCAAAACCTACAAATGAGGGATTGATTTATTATTTTGTTATTGTCTAGACTTAAGAAAGCTATAGAAAAAAATGTCAATAAGGTATTTTAAATTTAAAAGTGTTTTTTTTTCCTTGAGCCGGTTGTTAAACATTTGCTAGCAGATCAATGGAAGGACCTCTGAAGGGGGCCAGGCAAACAGGGGAAGAATGGCAAGGAACTGGGGGTAAAGCAACACCATACCTCTCTGAACAAGACCAAATTGGCATCATTAATAAGTATCAATCTTGCATCATAAAAGTATCATAAACTTGGGGCTCAGTGATTGGCAGTCTTCTATTTAGGGAGCTCAACCTCATTGGACAACTTGTGCTAGAAAGGTAGAATGAAGGGCGGTTGTGATGAGCTAAGTGTATATGGCACGTCACGGAGACAAAGATGCTATAGCTCCCTGAGATCTCTTTATCACCTAATCAAAAGTATCCAAAAGTCTTCTGATCTGTTCAGGAATACAGAATGACTCCAATTCAGTACTGAGGAGATGAGACAGGGAATGTCTGACTAGGAGGGGGTCTCATACATCATTCATACCATGTTCCCAGGTATTAGAATACTGATCAATCATTTTCAGTAGTGTCTGACTCTTCATGACCCCATTTGGGGTTTTCTTGGCAAAGATGCTAGAGTGGGTTACCATTTCCTTCAGCTCATTTTGCAGATGAGGAAACTGAGGCAAATAAATTTAAGTGACTTGCCCAGGGTGACGCAGCTAGACCTCAAAGAAGATCTAATCAACTTCCTTCTCTTTGCAGATGAGAAGATTGAAGAACATAATTTGAATACAGGATCCAGATGGCTCTGGAGGAGAGAGTGAGGCTGGTGACTTTGCACAACCCTGCCTCACTTCAATCCAGTTCACTTGCAAACCATGACATCACCTTCCTGATGCTGTGGTCCTCTTTGAAAAGAGGCACAAACAATAATAACAGTCACATGGTTTCAGTGGCAGAACCACGGTTTAAATCTATCCTATCCTGAATCCTAGTCAAGTGCTCTTCTTACCATACTGAGATAGCCACCCCAGAGAGAAAAGCTGGAAAGAATTTATGGGCCAGTGGAAGTGAGTAGTGGACAAACTGCCCCTTAAGTAAATGCTTCTACTCTCTGACTGGGCATTTGATTGTGAGCTCTGAGAGCATCTGAGGGCTAATGGAGAGGCTAATCAATGGAGAGGTTTAGTGTCAGGCCATCCTAACCACAAAATCAAATTGACAACTAGGAGGGACCTCTAAAGCTATGTCATTCAATCCCCTCATTTTACAGATAAGGAAACTGAGGCCCAGATAGGTTCAGTAACTTTAACATAATATTCAGAAGCCTGTACCTGGAAATGATCATTTGTTTTGACATTTGTTAAATTCATAATAAAAAAGAAAATTTTTAAAAGAAAATAAAACTTCAGCAAGTTCAAATGTGTCCTATTTATCCAAAATAAAGACAAGGTGCATTAGACCCAGGAGACACACATTCAATTTTAGTAACTGGTGGGTTTCCAATAGGCCTGCAGCATTCCCAGCCCCTAATTAAAGATCTGAATTAGAAGGTTGACGATGGGGAGTCATTTAAAGGTCACCTAGAGCAGCCTTGTTATTTTGCAAGTGAGGAAATAGAAACCCAGGGACAAGTAGTAGTTTATTTAAGGTTCCACAATAAGTTAATAGCAGAACTGAGACAAAAACCCAGGTATCCAGAGTCCCAATTCAGTACTCTTTGGACCCTTCTCAAGCTACAAAGCAATCTCCAACCCCTTCTGTGTGGGTGGATCAGAAACCTAGCTAAGAAACCTGGTTCTTAGAAAGAACCTTAGAGATCTTGTTAAGCAACTTTCTTGTTTTAACCCTAGCTGGTCCTTTCTCCAGCTCTCCTGCCCCAAGGCAGCGCATTGAGCTCTGGGCCTGAAGTCAGGAAGATCCGAGTTCAAATCCAACCTCAGACACTTACTAGGTGGGTGATCCTGAGCAAGTCACTTAACCCTGTTTGCCTCAATTTCCTCACCTGTAAAATGGGGAT
>NW_020946733.1:0-2484 GCF_900497805.2 Vombatus ursinus | reverse complement strand
TTTACCAGTTTTCTTATTGAGATCTCGAGAACAGGACTGTAGAGGACTAAGGACAAACTTCCACACCTAGAGGAATCCCTGATTACTTGTCTGCCCCTCAAGAATGGAGCTTTAACCATTAAGAGCAGCATCACCAACCCGTTAGTGACCTAAAAAAGCACCACTACAACACCAGACAAGGAAGCCATTACCATTTACCCCTGGCAAGAAGAATACAACAACCAATAAAGTCAACCAGACACCAAAAATTATAGTGCCTGAATAGAGAACAGTGCTTCGGAAAAATTACTTGATCAAAGTGCTACAATAAAGAAAACTAACTCAAAGCAGGATATTGTCAAGTCAAGCAGGACAGACAGATGTTCCAGAGTTCTTAGGGCTAGCCAGGAATTAGCACAACAGGCAAAATAAGCATTAGCAAATCACAGGAACTGAAGGAAAGGAAGACAAGTATCATGTCCACCAGATTTGATAAGAATTAAGCAAACACTTTGAACTTCTATAATAAGCATATAAATTAACAGGAGTGATAAGTAAGATTAGTCTATTAAAATCATTAATTTTGTTAAGAACTTGCCAGAGATGATTAGCAGGCTCATCTACCTCTCCAGAAGCTCACCTATTATAACTTATCAGAGAGTTTTAAAAATTATTTAGGATTTTCATCTAAGATCATTTCTCCTCTGCTTAGAAAAAAACATAACTCTTAGGGCTTTATGGAAAAAGAGACAAGTTCACTTTAAAGTAGAGGCAGAGATCTCCTAGCAAGTTCTTTCACAGAGCAACAGAGCAAGATGGCAGAAATCCCAGGAATAAAAATTATAGTGACAACTCAAAGAAAAGGGCAACTCCTCCTACAACTAATAATCACCAAGGTGAACAGTACACAGATAGAAAGAAACAAATTATGGATTTTAATAAACGTCACATCCGAGCTTACAATCATCATGGAATACAGTCATTCCTGCTCAAAGACTCCATTTCTCCTACACACCAGACAAATAGCATCTCATTAAAGCAATTTAAACAGATACTGATAAAGGAAGTTTTTGATTAAGGTCATGAATCTGGGCTGACAGAAAAGCAATAGTTCCAGGGCAAATAACCCACTTAGGAAGGAACTAAATTTAATTGGGGGGAAGGGGGGGAAAGAAGGGGATTATCAGGTGCAAGTGGCAGATGCCATCATAATCTGAAGTTGCTACAGATGGAACAGACAGAAGCCCATATTCAACGAGTGACATAATGAAAGAGTGCAATTGAAAGGACACTGCTAGAAAGGAGCCAGAGTTTCAGAGTTCTTGGGAACAATTTCCTCATATAGGAGAAGTATATTTGTCTTATCTTTACTGCAGAGGGACTTTATTTCAGAGCAAATTTACAAGAGGTCATAGTCTTGAAAATGTCTTAAATGTCCTAGACCTCGGGGGTCTAGGAGTTGACACTTCAGATAGAGCTCTCCCTTTCTATCATTATGTCCTTTGCCAGAGAGTAAACTCTAACCTGGTACTACAGCTGCTTCATTATCATCATTATGTAAATAAGTTGACTAAAAAATTAATCTCAATATAGTTACAAACTATGTCGATTTTGGGAAACAACAACAAATTATTCTGGACATGAAAAAAATGGTAAAAATCTACACTTTCCTCACTGCTGTCAGCAAAGAGCATCCCTCAAACACTTATATACCTAAATAGCACGTCCAGGTGGAGCTAGTAGAAGGGTTGGGTTTGATACATAAATTTGTGTAAATGTCCTACATGCACACCTAAATGCACACCACCACATACGAAGATGAGATGTGTAATTTCTGGAGAACATTGTGAGGGCACAGAATAAAGTGGAACGTAAAAGACAAACTTTCAAAGTCAATATGTGATACAATCTTAAGCACAGATAAAAACTGATTTGTGGGGAAAGGTAAGGTGTGTTAAACACTTGAGACTTTCTGGAGAAAAGTACTGCTGTGTTATTTCTTCTCCTGGGAGGGGCCAGGCTATATCACTCATGTGATTTTCATTCCTCCAAGTGCAACAGCAAAGCATTAAGACTTCATTAAGAAATGGAAAGAGTGCTTGGCATGGTGCATTCTGGGACATACCTTTTCTTTGACTTTCATTTCTCTTAATAGTAAAAGGGTTTTGGCACCGACTCTGTTTTCTGCAAATGAAGCAGCTAACTGGTGGCTTTAGGCCTGCTAGAAAGGGCCACAACAACTGCCCCACTAATTAGCCTTTAGATCGTTTTATATATATACATACACACACAGAAGGAAGATTCCATTCAGGTCTGCAGGACAAGAAGGGGTAGCTAAGTGGTGCAGTGGATAGAGTACCAGACCTGAAGTCACGAAGACTCATCTTCCTGAACTCAAATCCAGGCTCAGTAAGTGTCTGAGTGCACGCAGCCTGTCTCCCTCCTCTTCCATCTCAAAAGCAGACTTTGCCTTTACCAGTTTTCTTATTGAGATCTCGAGAACAG
>NW_020946732.1:0-1002 GCF_900497805.2 Vombatus ursinus | reverse complement strand
CCCTCATTGGTTTCCTTGAGAGCAGAGAGTGCCTTGTTGTCTTTCTGCCTGTTTTCTTTTAAAGAAGGGTTTTCTTTCCATTCTCTTTCTAATTCCTTACCTTTTCAAGGACTGTCTATAATATCTTCCCATGAATGCTTATTTTCCATAAATATAGTAAGATGCAGTAGAAAATATATATCCCAAGTCCTAGAATTCTAATACTGTTCTTTCTAATTCTTCTCATTGCGTGATACTACTGTTGGCATCCTATTTTGACTTTGAGCCTCTGGAACTTTTTACTATCATCACATAACCATAATTTCCCAAATACCCAACCACTTCTTCCCATCCCTACTAGGAGTTAATGCTGAGGCCCACGACTGCCTTTTGTAAATGCTGATCTCCTGAAGTGTCCAAACCTCATCCTCCACCTTCAGCAAGCTTTATTACAAGCCCTTTGAATCACCCTTTCTTGACTCTGAGGTTCAACTTCATGCTACTGCCTAATTGTTTCCTTTCTGATAGTTATAGTCAACTTTTGAAAAAACCTGCTAATTGGTCTTCCAGACTCAAGTCCCCACCCAGCCCATCCTCCACTCAGCTGCCAAGCTGATTTTCCTGAAGTAGAAGACTTGCCATGTCACCCCACCTCTTCCACTAAACTCCAATGGTTCCCTATTCCCTCCAGGATCTAAAATAAAATCCTCCATTTGGATTATAAAGCCCTCTGTAATCTGTCCTCTTCTTACCTTTCCAGTTTTTTTACACTTTACTGCCCTGTCCTACCTCCGCCTACCAGGTACTCTGAAATCCAGTGACAATAGTTTTCTTGCTGTTCCTCTCATGAGCCATTTCATCTCTCAAGAGTTTTTACTTGTTCTCTCCCATGCCTGGAATTCTCTCCTTCCTCTTCTCCACTTCCCAGCTTCCCAGGCTAGGAAGTTGAGTCTAGCTAAAATCCGACCTCCTGTAAAAAGCTTTTCCTGATCCTTCTTAATACTAGTTCCTTCCATCTGTTTA
>NW_020946731.1:0-2815 GCF_900497805.2 Vombatus ursinus | reverse complement strand
GCTCAGCCAACTTCAGTGACTTACTCTTACCTCCAGGAAAAAAAAAACAAAACATAAACTCCTCTTTTTAGCTTTTAAATCCCTACATAACCTGGCACCAACCTACCCTTCTATCCTCATCGAATATTATGCCTGCCCCCACCCTTGCACTTAGTGATCCAGCCAAAAATCTGTTTTTTACTCACAACATTTCATTTCCTGTTTGTCTCTGTGCCTTTGCACTGGCCATCCTCCATGCCTGAAATGTGCTCCCTCCTTACCTGGCCTCACAGAGTTCCTCTATTCCTTTAAGATGCAGCTCTGATACCATCCTCTGCATGTAGCCTTTCCTAATTCCCCAATTACTAAGGCCTTTCCTCCCAAACCACCTTGTATTTAACTACTTTGTGTATATAGATATGAAATATATATGTATTTGTTAATTTTATGTTGTATATATTTTTATAAGTACTTGTTGCCTCCCTGATTAGGATGCAAGCTCCTTTGACTGGCGATTATTTAATTTTTTGTTCTTGTATCTCTGATGCCTAGCACAATGCAAGGCACATAGAAAGCACTTAATAAATACCTGTTGATGAATGGATTGATTGGGCCCAGTTCATTATCCATCTGCAGTGCCTGTCAAAGACTTATGATCTGATGGATTAACCCAACAGGCTATCCATTCAATTGCATGCCACAAAATTTCAATATTCCGCAACGCATTGCTGGTCTCATTTTTCTAGGTATTCCCTGCAATGACACAACTAGTTGTCCCTTCATACCTGTCCATTCCATGAGACCCTTGTCCATGCCCTCCCATATGCTGGCCACTGAAAGAGGGCACCCACTATGCTAGAGGACTTCCTCAAGTTTTCCAGATGTCATGAAGATGCCAATGAAGCACATGGGCTATCTTTCCATTGGTTATTTCTTGCTCTCACTATGTGACCAGTTCAACTTTTTGATCATATAATTCTTTGATGGCATCATTTACAATGCCTCTCCTTGTTTGTACTATGTTGCAAACAGCTCACACCTATCATGTCCTTCTCCCTTGCTCTTTGGGTGATCATCAACTTCAGTTTATCAATCAGTTAATAAGTATTTATTAAGTGCCTACAATGTGCCAGGAATTGCCCTAGGCACTGGGGATACAAAGAAAGGCAAAAAATAGTCCCTGCTGTCAAGGAGTTCACAGACTAATGCGGGGTGGGAGGGAGACAACATGCTAACAACTATGTACAAATAAGATACATGGAACAAATTGGAGATAATAGAATGAACTAACATAATAGATAACAGAGCCCTAACAATGACAGGAGATCAAGAAAGGCTTCGTGGGGGCAGCTAGGTGGTGCAGTGGATATAGCACCGACCCTAGAGTCAGGAGGACCTCAGTTCAAATCCGGCCTCAGACACTTGACACTTACTGGCTGTGTGACCCTGGGCAAGTCACTTAACCCCGATTGCCTAGCCAAAACAAACAAACAAAAAAAACAACAACAACAAAAGAAAGGCTTCTTGTTGAACATGGGATTTTACCTGAGAGTTGAAGAAAGCCAAGGTAACTAGGAGGTAGAGATAAGGAGGAAGAGAGTTTCAGGCATGGGGGACAGCCAGTGAAAATGTACAGAGTCTGGAGATAGAGAATCTTGTTCAAGAAACAGCAAGAAAGCCAGTATCACTGAGTATGTTTGTTGGGGTGGGGAAGGGTGTGATATAAGAGAAGGGCTAAAATCTGTTTGAATGCTAAAGGATATTATAATTGAACCTGGAGATAATAGGGAACCACTGGAGTTTATTGACTAGGGCAGTGACATAGTCAGGAAGATCACTTTGGCAGCTCATGGATGATGAATTGTAATGAGAAGAGACTTCAAGAAAGTAGCCCAACCAGCAGGCTATTTAACTAGTCCTGGTGTGAGGAGAGGAGGCCCCATACCAAGATGGTAGCAGTGTAAAAGGAGAGAAGATATATGCAAGAGATATTTTAAAGGTAAAGTTGACAGGACTTGGTAACAAATTGAATATAGAGGGTAAGAAAGAGAGTAAGGAGTCAAGGTTGACACCTAGGTTACAAGGCTGAAAACCTTAATTTGTAACAGGGAAGTTTGGAAAACAACTTTTTTTTGAGAAAGATAATGATTTCAGTTTTGGACATGTTGAGTTTAAGATGGCTATAATACATACAGTTTGAGAAGTTTGAGAGGCAGTTGGGCATTCAAGTCTGAAAGTCAGGAAAGATGTTAGGGCTTGATAAGTAGATATAAGAATCATCAGTATAGAGATGATAATTGAAACCATAGAAGCTGATTATATCCGCCAGTGAAATAGTACAGAGGAATAAAAAAAGATTGCCTGGGACAGAACCTCAGGGACACTCACCTTTAGCAGGTATGATCCAGTAATGGAGACTGAAGAAAAGTCAGACAAGTAAGAGGAGAACCAGGAGAGATTAGCATCATTGAAACATAGAGAGAAAAGGTTATCAAGGAAAATAGGGTGACTGACAGTGTCAAAGGTTGCAGAGAGGTCAACAAGGATAAAGACTGGAAAAAGACTATTATATTTGGCAATTGAGATCATTGGTAACTTTAGAATGAGCAGTTTTGGGTCAATGATGAGGTTAGAAGCCAAACTGTAAAAGGTGAAAAAGACTGAGGAAAGAAAGTCAAGGCAGCCTTCTAAAGGAATTTAGTCACAAATAGGAGAAGATATATGGGACAATAGCAAGTGGGGATGGAAGGATCAAGTGAAGGTTTTTTGAGGTTGGAAAGACATGGGTGTGTTTGTAGGGAGTAGGGAAGCATCTAGTAGAGAAGGAAAGATGGGA
>NW_020946730.1:0-2816 GCF_900497805.2 Vombatus ursinus | reverse complement strand
GCTCAGCCAACTTCAGTGACTTACTCTTACCTCCAGGAAAAAAAAAAACAAAACATAAACTCCTCTTTTTAGCTTTTAAATCCCTACATAACCTGGCACCAACCTACCCTTCTATCCTCATCGAATATTATGCCTGCCCCCACCCTTGCACTTAGTGATCCAGCCAAAAATCTGTTTTTTACTCACAACATTTCATTTCCTGTTTGTCTCTGTGCCTTTGCACTGGCCATCCTCCATGCCTGAAATGTGCTCCCTCCTTACCTGGCCTCACAGAGTTCCTCTATTCCTTTAAGATGCAGCTCTGATACCATCCTCTGCATGTAGCCTTTCCTAATTCCCCAATTACTAAGGCCTTTCCTCCCAAACCACCTTGTATTTAACTACTTTGTGTATATAGATATGAAATATATATGTATTTGTTAATTTTATGTTGTATATATTTTTATAAGTACTTGTTGCCTCCCTGATTAGGATGCAAGCTCCTTTGACTGGCGATTATTTAATTTTTTGTTCTTGTATCTCTGATGCCTAGCACAATGCAAGGCACATAGAAAGCACTTAATAAATACCTGTTGATGAATGGATTGATTGGGCCCAGTTCATTATCCATCTGCAGTGCCTGTCAAAGACTTATGATCTGATGGATTAACCCAACAGGCTATCCATTCAATTGCATGCCACAAAATTTCAATATTCCGCAACGCATTGCTGGTCTCATTTTTCTAGGTATTCCCTGCAATGACACAACTAGTTGTCCCTTCATACCTGTCCATTCCATGAGACCCTTGTCCATGCCCTCCCATATGCTGGCCACTGAAAGAGGGCACCCACTATGCTAGAGGACTTCCTCAAGTTTTCCAGATGTCATGAAGATGCCAATGAAGCACATGGGCTATCTTTCCATTGGTTATTTCTTGCTCTCACTATGTGACCAGTTCAACTTTTTGATCATATAATTCTTTGATGGCATCATTTACAATGCCTCTCCTTGTTTGTACTATGTTGCAAACAGCTCACACCTATCATGTCCTTCTCCCTTGCTCTTTGGGTGATCATCAACTTCAGTTTATCAATCAGTTAATAAGTATTTATTAAGTGCCTACAATGTGCCAGGAATTGCCCTAGGCACTGGGGATACAAAGAAAGGCAAAAAATAGTCCCTGCTGTCAAGGAGTTCACAGACTAATGCGGGGTGGGAGGGAGACAACATGCTAACAACTATGTACAAATAAGATACATGGAACAAATTGGAGATAATAGAATGAACTAACATAATAGATAACAGAGCCCTAACAATGACAGGAGATCAAGAAAGGCTTCGTGGGGGCAGCTAGGTGGTGCAGTGGATATAGCACCGACCCTAGAGTCAGGAGGACCTCAGTTCAAATCCGGCCTCAGACACTTGACACTTACTGGCTGTGTGACCCTGGGCAAGTCACTTAACCCCGATTGCCTAGCCAAAACAAACAAACAAAAAAAACAACAACAACAAAAGAAAGGCTTCTTGTTGAACATGGGATTTTACCTGAGAGTTGAAGAAAGCCAAGGTAACTAGGAGGTAGAGATAAGGAGGAAGAGAGTTTCAGGCATGGGGGACAGCCAGTGAAAATGTACAGAGTCTGGAGATAGAGAATCTTGTTCAAGAAACAGCAAGAAAGCCAGTATCACTGAGTATGTTTGTTGGGGTGGGGAAGGGTGTGATATAAGAGAAGGGCTAAAATCTGTTTGAATGCTAAAGGATATTATAATTGAACCTGGAGATAATAGGGAACCACTGGAGTTTATTGACTAGGGCAGTGACATAGTCAGGAAGATCACTTTGGCAGCTCATGGATGATGAATTGTAATGAGAAGAGACTTCAAGAAAGTAGCCCAACCAGCAGGCTATTTAACTAGTCCTGGTGTGAGGAGAG
Source organism: Vombatus ursinus (assembly GCF_900497805.2). Classification (NCBI taxonomy): domain Eukaryota; kingdom Metazoa; phylum Chordata; class Mammalia; order Diprotodontia; family Vombatidae; genus Vombatus; species Vombatus ursinus. The sequence goes on along the minus strand of NW_020946730.1, from coordinate 903 downwards.
GAGGCCCCATACCAAGATGGTAGCAGTGTAAAAGGAGAGAAGATATATGCAAGAGATATTTTAAAGGTAAAGTTGACAGGACTTGGTAACAAATTGAATATAGAGGGTAAGAAAGAGAGTAAGGAGTCAAGGTTGACACCTAGGTTACAAGGCTGAAAACCTTAATTTGTAACAGGGAAGTTTGGAAAACAACTTTTTTTTGAGAAAGATAATGATTTCAGTTTTGGACATGTTGAGTTTAAGATGGCTATAATACATACAGTTTGAGAAGTTTGAGAGGCAGTTGGGCATTCAAGTCTGAAAGTCAGGAAAGATGTTAGGGCTTGATAAGTAGATATAAGAATCATCAGTATAGAGATGATAATTGAAACCATAGAAGCTGATTATATCCGCCAGTGAAATAGTACAGAGGAATAAAAAAAGATTGCCTGGGACAGAACCTCAGGGACACTCACCTTTAGCAGGTATGATCCAGTAATGGAGACTGAAGAAAAGTCAGACAAGTAAGAGGAGAACCAGGAGAGATTAGCATCATTGAAACATAGAGAGAAAAGGTTATCAAGGAAAATAGGGTGACTGACAGTGTCAAAGGTTGCAGAGAGGTCAACAAGGATAAAGACTGGAAAAAGACTATTATATTTGGCAATTGAGATCATTGGTAACTTTAGAATGAGCAGTTTTGGGTCAATGATGAGGTTAGAAGCCAAACTGTAAAAGGTGAAAAAGACTGAGGAAAGAAAGTCAAGGCAGCCTTCTAAAGGAATTTAGTCACAAATAGGAGAAGATATATGGGACAATAGCAAGTGGGGATGGAAGGATCAAGTGAAGGTTTTTTGAGGTTGGAAAGACATGGGTGTGTTTGTAGGGAGTAGGGAAGCATCTAGTAGAGAAGGAAAGATGGGA
>NW_020946729.1:0-7592 GCF_900497805.2 Vombatus ursinus | reverse complement strand
GTGTGTGTGTGTGTGTGTGTGTGTGTGTGTGTGTGTGTGTGTGAAGGTTGCAGTGTAGAGTTTGAGGAGGGGAATCAAGGATAAGACTAGAAACACAGGAAGAAAACAAGTTGTGAAGAGATCTAAGTGGGGAGTTCCTGGGGTTGTTGGGGGAGGGAGGCTGATTTGATGATCAGACCTTTAGGAAAATCAGTCTTATAGCTAGTAAGTGGTCTCATAGTAGATATTGGAGCTTTGGGAGTCTTCTGGCTTCTTTGGGGGTCTTCTTCTATGAAAAGAGTGGATGTGAAAAATATTGTGCATGTAGCCACTTTCCCATCTACTTAATCATGTTCTGTTGTTATTTGGTTACCTCTGGGTTTTACCTCCTTAGTAGATAGATAGCAAGCTCTTTGAGGGAAGACACCGTGTCATTTTTAGTTTTTATACTCCTGGTGTCTTATCACATTGCTTTGTACGTTGTAGGCCCTTAATATTTGGTGTTTGGTGAATCGGTTCATAAGTGGCAGATACTCGAGGCTTCTATGGAACAGGTTGGATGGGGTGACCTCTAGGAAGAATCGGGTTTCCATGAAAACAAATAGACATCAGGAAAAATTGATCAATATGTTTAGGAATAAACGTTTGTCTTTAGTAGAATTGGGATTCAGCAGGAAGTGGGGGGAGAGGCAGAAAGGTTAAAGTAAGGGTAAATTAGAGAAGTATAAGGAATTTGTACTGGGGATTATATTCATACTGAAGTTAAAGGATATAGTGAGTTGAAAAGCAGAATAGGGTCAGCAGTAATTAGTGTGAAGCAGTGGAAAGGGCATCAGATTTGAAGTCAGAAGACCTGAGTTCCTATTGTACTATTCCTACCTGCATGATCTTGAGCAAGCCACCTAACCTTTAACCTCTTTGCCCCTCAGGTTCTTCACCTGTCGAATTGAAGGGAGGAGTTGAACTAGATGACCTCTAAGGTCCCTTCTAACTCTAAATCTGTTACCCTATGATACAATGCTACTTACTGCCTGTGTGATATTTTGGCTTGTCACTTAAGTCACTGTACTTCCCTGGGCCTTGGTTTCCTGATCTGTAAGATGAGAGGGTTCTACTAGATTATGTCTCAAGTCCCTTCCGTCAATAAATCCTGAGTTCTTGTGTTAGAGGCCAGGATATGATTATGGGGAGGGAAAAGTGCTAATCAGTAGAATCGTGTTTGAGAGAGAGCTAGAATAGACATCTAGGTACACGTAGGAGCCTAAACATGTGTTTACAGAAGGATCATAGGATTATAGATTTAGAGCTGAAAAGGATTTTGGAGGTCATCTGGCCTGACTTCTCATTTTTCAGCTGAGGAAACTGAAGCCCACAGAGATTAAGTGATTTACCTGAGATCACACAGGTAATAAGTGGCATAGTCAGGATTTGAACCCAGGTCTTCAGGCTCCAAATCCTATTATCTTTCCATTGCACTACACATTCAGGAAATGTTATCCGGAAGTCTCACTTATAGGTTCCTCTGGGCCTTATAGCCCTAAGATCATAGAATCTTAGAGTTAGAAGTTTAGCTGGAAATCATCTAATTTAATCCATGCCTGAATCCATACAGAAATCTGCTTGTAACATGCATGACTAATAATGGTTGTCCAATCTCTTTGTGAACAACACTTTCAGTGATAGGGAATTCCCTTTCTCATATTTATATTTATGCAGTAGCTTCTATTTTTGATCACTCTAAGGATTAGGAATTTTAAAATGATCAGTTATGTTTAGAATACTTTACTTGAGAAGGCAGGAAAACAATACATTTTAGAAAGAATTTCACTACAATTTTTTTTTTTTAAATAACACAGATCAAACACCTAGCGTTAACCCTCAGCTATCTGGGAAATTCATTCCTTAAGAGTGCTAGACCACTAAGGTTTTACTGTAATGCGTGTCACAGAATCCCAGATTCTCAGAGTTGGAAGACATGTCAGAGATCATCTTGTCCAACCAGTACCTGAAGAAGAATCTTCTCTGTAATATCCCCTACAAATATTCATTCAACCTTTGTTCTATTGCCTCCTGTGAGAGGAAACTCCCAGCCTCCTGAGGCAACCTGTTCCAATTTTGAACTGCTCTAATAGTTTTTCCATATATCTCCATTTCTAGTAATAAAGTTTAGAAATTACATTTACTATGTTTGATGTATAGAAAGTTCGAGAGATCTAATTTCTGGGCAATTAATCACTTTATTAATTATGACTAGTGAATAATTATTAAAAGGATGGTCATTTGGCCGTCTCTTGTAAACCAAAGACCTATCTTGGTGGCCTATTGATGCTTACATGCCTTTGGAAGAGTAGGTGTTCCCTACAGGTGGCAATCAACTCTAATTGGTTAACAATTAATAAGAATATTATAATGAGAGGTGGACTTATTCTGATGAGGGGCTGGGTGGGGGGAGGAATGTGACTTTGATTATGTCACTCTTACTTATCTCTACCCAAACCACCTCTAGCCTGGGTCAATCTAGACAAAGGATCTATACCTCACCCCTTCACCCCCTCCAAGCCTGAGTAGGGCTTCCCCAGTTGGGTGGCGTCTGAACTAGATTGAGGAGAATGTTAAATCCAATCTCATTATCAGTCCTATTCTTCAGAGGCTGATTTGACCTAGTAGCAAATGAGAAAATAGGAAGAGAAAAAACCTTAGTTCTAATTCAATAATTGGTTATTAATATGAGAGAAATAACAATTTCTCTTACTATATAATAGTTTTCCCTCAACTTTTTCTCTCTTAAGAAATCCTAATGAATGTTGTTGCCATATAAGTTCCTCTGAAATGGGCCTTGACTTGGAGGAAAGCTGGCCACTAAATGAGCTTGATCTTCACAAAATGTTCCTGTGTATGATTTATATGAAAGACTGCTATCAAAGTGTTTTCAGTTAAACAGTTGTAGAATTGCACATTGAAGTGTTTTAATCCCAAGTTCACTAGTTAGTGTCACGTAGTAGAGAGCAGAGCTCTGAATTGGTGGACTTCTGTTAGAAAATTTTGGTGTAAAGGTCAAGGAAGGTTGAAATATGGGCCAAGGACTAAGGCCCTGGAAAGGAACTGCACAGACAGCCCCTGGTCATTCCAGGACAGCATGAAGAAACTGCCAAGTATGGTAGTGAACAGAGGAGGATGAAGCGCCAGGGCATAGATTTTGTCTGTTTCACAGTTTTGCCTAAGGACCAGCCATGTTGAGTATGAACAAAATGAGCAAAATGACTAAAAGCAGCATACCATTTTGTTTCCTGGAGAACCCAAAAGTTGTTGAGACAAGTCCTTAGGTGTTTTCTAAATGGTTAAAATGAAACAAGCTCTAAGTTTCAGTTGACACAACATAAACTAGTGGTCCTCAGAGTCATTCGGGCTCAGAAACCACATCTGCTACTCAAAGACCCTCATGACCCTAGTCCAATACTGACATTAGAAGTGCCTCCAGTCTTAGGTTGCACAAGGCAGAGGCACATGAGTGAGGCCTGAGGGCTCTGCTCCAAGTCTCTGAGATGTAAACATCTAAATGGTTTCTTCAGAGTATTTTAGAATTTGGAAGCCCTGGAAGAATCTTGATTAGAAATGGGCAGCAGCTTCTTGAGCAGATGGGGAGAGCAGCTCTGCAAGGCCTCAGTGAGGGGAGGGGAAAAAAGCTGCCTCTATAGAAAATGAGCCCCCGAGTACCTCTGCCTCATTTATAACTCCCCAAAATATCCTGCCTTTTATATGTTTACTTCTAGAAGTCAGGAAGGCCTCGGCATCTTCTTAAAAAGGTTCCTTACTGCAGACGTGGTTGTCTAACAGTCAGAATGTTTTGAAGTGACTAACACTTCATAGCTTAGGTAAAGCAACAATGACTGTCTATGAATAAATGTGGATTATTTTTGAATATGTGTGACTCCTAAAGGGGAAGCCAGTATGGTAAGAAAGACGTTCAGTTTTTCCTCTCTTGCATTTTTGTTTGGCCTGCCAACTTCTCTCTCTAATTTTCTTTGCCTCTACCCCCACACCCTACCCTTTTCTTATAGATGTGTTCTTAGAGTCTACACTGGGATATAATAGAAAGTACCTTGGGGTTGGAGGAGCAAGGGACCAGGTAATCCAAAGCCAGAGCAGAGAGAGTGTGAGTGTAAGCAGACTTACACTGGATTTGGGTTAAAAAAAAATTACAGAACAGTCAGTCAAGAAACACTTTATAAACATTTATGTGCTAGGTTCTCAGCTATGATAACAAATATAAAAGTAGTCTAGGTAATCAATCCCTGCCCTCAAGGAACTTATGCTTTTCTGGAGGTTGGGGGGTAACATTCATTTTTGTATGTAGAATATGTGTAAAGTGAATCCAAAATGACTTTGCAGGGTAAGATACTAACAATTTATGAGATCCAGAAAATCTTTTTGAAGGCTCTTTAAAGGCCTTCAAAAGGTGGCTCAGTGGATAGAACGTTGGCCTGGAGTCATGAAGACCCAAGGTCAAATCATCTTCAGGAACTTACTAGCTGTGTGAGCCTGGGCAAGTCACTTAACCTCTGTTTGCTTTAATCCACTAGAGAAGGAAATGACAAACCATTCCAGTATCTTTGCCAAGAAAACCCTACAGACTGTATTGTCTACAGAGTCAGAAAGAGTTGAACACGACTGAACAACAACAGGTAGTGTCCTGGTTAGAGCACTGGGCTTAGAATCAGAAAGAACTGAGTTCAAATTTGACCTCAGTCTCTGACTATGTGACCCTGGGTAAGTCTTTTAACCTCTGTCTGCTTTAGTTTCCTCAAATGTAAAGTGGAGATGATAATAACATCTATCTCCCAAGGTGGTTGTGAGGATCAAATGAGGTGTTTGGAAAGTGCTTAGCAGCATGCCTAGCACATAGTAAATGTTTAATAAATATTCATTTCCTTCCTTCTTCCATTTTGAAGAAGTAAGCAATTGAACTGATCCTTAAAGAGAACTAGGGGCTCCAAGAGGCAGGAGAAGGAGACATCAGAGAAGGCTTGGAATTTTGTGTATAGGAAACAGCACATAGGCTGGTGTGTCTAGATTATAGAGATCATGAGAGGAAATAATGTGTAATCAGCCTTTCTCCTTTAGACCAACCTTTCTCACCATTTTTAAATTTTTATTTTATTTATTTATTTATTTTTGGTGAGGCAGTCGGGGTTAAGTGACTTGCCCAAGGTCACACAGCTAGTTAAGTTTTAAATGTTTGAGGCTGGATTTGAACTCAGGTTCTCCTGACTCCTAGGCTGGAGCTTTATCCACTGCGCCACCCAGCTGCCCCCCATCTTTTTATTTTTAGAGTGCTACAATTATGCCAGTCACCTAGATTTACAACCTTTAGGTCATTCAGGACTCTTCACTCTCACTCCACATAACCAGTCACTTGCCAAGTTTTGCCATTTCTGCTTTCTTAACATCTCTTACCTCCATTCTGGGCTTAGGAACCACAACCGCTACCCAAAGACCACATGACACTAGTCCAACACTGACATTAAAATGAGCTCCTCCAGTCTTAGAACAAGGCGAGAAGCACATGAGGCCTGAGGGCTCTGTGCCAGTTCTCTGAGATGTAAACATGGAAATGATTTGTTCAGAGTGTTTGAGAGGAGTCTTGAGTAGAAATGGGCACTCACGTGGCCACTATCTTAGTGCAGGCCCTTATCACCTTTCACTCACACCAGAAATGTCAGACACTGCTAGCCTGCTGCGGCCTCAACCAGATTAAAATGGAAAAATATAATTGAGAAATATTTAACAAAAGAAATGAAAATACAGTAAAAACATTAATTAATTAATATTAAATTTTAAAACTTAGTCACTATGTGGCCTGCAGGGATCCTTATGTACAGTTTGAAGGCTCCCATTTCTGTTTGAGTTTGACACCACTGACCTAGACTACTGCAGTAGCCTCCTGATAGGTCTCCCTGCCCTTCAGTCTCTCTGTCTTTCACACTGCAGGTATGTCCATGTAATTTCCCTGCTCAAGGCTCTGTATTGCCACATGATAAAATACAATTTTCTCAGTTGAGCATTTAAAGGCCTTCACGATCTTGGTAGTGGTTGTTGTTGGGGACCTTTTTCAGGGGCCATTGGAGAACAAATTGTGCTTTTGTGAGGCTGCTTCTTCCCAGGGGGAATGAGATCTTTTCATCTCAGCCAAACCCTGTACAGAAAAATGATTTATTTGTTGTCTGTGATTTAGTGTTAACTTCTCCAGGAAACCTTTGTGCTGGTCTCCTCTACTCTGGAAACAAATAAGCCCTATGATGCCTCGTCACCCTCCTAGGCCACCTTTCCTCATTCTTTCCCTTTCTGTTTCCCTAGTGATGACCAGAGTGGAGAATCTTTTTTTTTCTTTTAAGGACCACAGAATAAGATCAGTACAGTGCACATCCAAATAAAAGACAACTTATTTCAGTTTTTCATTAGAGAAAAATATAAACTCACCAATTTTAAAATTCAGAAATGGGAACATGATACTTTATTCAGTGACTACAGTATGTAATTTGCAAAATGTGTCACTTCATGATTATGGCCTATGAAGAAAGACAGTGCAATGAAAATGGAAAAAAATAGAAATGTGTGTGTGGGAAAAGGTAAGAGAAAAAAGAGGGGAAAGGTGGGAGGAGAGAAAAGTAAGGGAAAAAAAGGAGGCAGGGAAAGGGCAGAGGTGAATGTGTTGAAGTTTACATAAATTTTTTGGTTATGGGCAAAATGAGGGCTTTTTTAAGGATGGGGAGATTTGAACATCAATCCATATTTGCAGTTATCAGAGAAGGAAACAACAGAACGAAACAGTTGGGGATTAGATTTTAGAATCGTAGATCTAGAGTTTGGAGAGAATCTCAGAGGCAATCTAGTCTAACCTCCCTCATTTTACAGATAAGGAGACTGAGGGCCAGAAAGGTTAAGTGACTTGTAGAAGGTAACATAGCTAGTTGTCAGAGGTGGGATTTGAACCCAGGTCCTCTGACTCCTGAACCAGGGCTCTTTCCGCTGTGTCTGTTTCCTGACAGAAAGAGATGATTAAAGGACTAGTCTTCAGGAGGGGATGGTCCCAAAGGCACAAGGGGGAGGTTTGGCCTGGGCAAAGAGAAGGACTACCTTTTTGGCAGAAATTGAACCAAAGGAGGAGAGAATTGGGGATGATAGAGAGATTTTGAGGTGTAGACTAAGGGAAGAGAGGGAGTTTAGAACATTCCATCTGTTTTCTTAGTGAAGTATGAAGTGAGGTTCTCTGTCAAGAGGGAGAGTCGAGGTGATTAGGAGGCTTGAAAAGCAAAGTTGTTCATTAAACAAGCATTTTTCCCACTTAATAGTAATTTAATTACTTGTGAAGATAGTTTTCAACATTCACTTTTATAAGATTTTGAGTTCCAAAATTTTTTCCTCCCTCCCTACATCCCCTCCCCACTCCTCAAGACAGCAAGCAATCTGTTACAGGCTAAACATGTACAATCACATTAAACATATTTCCACATTGGTCGTGTTGTGAAAGAAGAATTGGAAGAAAAGGGAAAAATTTTTAAAAATCGGAAAAAAAAAAGAAAATAGTATGCTTTGATCTGTATTTAAACTCCATA
>NW_020946728.1:0-7593 GCF_900497805.2 Vombatus ursinus | reverse complement strand
GTGTGTGTGTGTGTGTGTGTGTGTGTGTGTGTGTGTGTGTGTGAAGGTTGCAGTGTAGAGTTTGAGGAGGGGAATCAAGGATAAGACTAGAAACACAGGAAGAAAACAAGTTGTGAAGAGATCTAAGTGGGGAGTTCCTGGGGTTGTTGGGGGAGGGAGGCTGATTTGATGATCAGACCTTTAGGAAAATCAGTCTTATAGCTAGTAAGTGGTCTCATAGTAGATATTGGAGCTTTGGGAGTCTTCTGGCTTCTTTGGGGGTCTTCTTCTATGAAAAGAGTGGATGTGAAAAATATTGTGCATGTAGCCACTTTCCCATCTACTTAATCATGTTCTGTTGTTATTTGGTTACCTCTGGGTTTTACCTCCTTAGTAGATAGATAGCAAGCTCTTTGAGGGAAGACACCGTGTCATTTTTAGTTTTTATACTCCTGGTGTCTTATCACATTGCTTTGTACGTTGTAGGCCCTTAATATTTGGTGTTTGGTGAATCGGTTCATAAGTGGCAGATACTCGAGGCTTCTATGGAACAGGTTGGATGGGGTGACCTCTAGGAAGAATCGGGTTTCCATGAAAACAAATAGACATCAGGAAAAATTGATCAATATGTTTAGGAATAAACGTTTGTCTTTAGTAGAATTGGGATTCAGCAGGAAGTGGGGGGAGAGGCAGAAAGGTTAAAGTAAGGGTAAATTAGAGAAGTATAAGGAATTTGTACTGGGGATTATATTCATACTGAAGTTAAAGGATATAGTGAGTTGAAAAGCAGAATAGGGTCAGCAGTAATTAGTGTGAAGCAGTGGAAAGGGCATCAGATTTGAAGTCAGAAGACCTGAGTTCCTATTGTACTATTCCTACCTGCATGATCTTGAGCAAGCCACCTAACCTTTAACCTCTTTGCCCCTCAGGTTCTTCACCTGTCGAATTGAAGGGAGGAGTTGAACTAGATGACCTCTAAGGTCCCTTCTAACTCTAAATCTGTTACCCTATGATACAATGCTACTTACTGCCTGTGTGATATTTTGGCTTGTCACTTAAGTCACTGTACTTCCCTGGGCCTTGGTTTCCTGATCTGTAAGATGAGAGGGTTCTACTAGATTATGTCTCAAGTCCCTTCCGTCAATAAATCCTGAGTTCTTGTGTTAGAGGCCAGGATATGATTATGGGGAGGGAAAAGTGCTAATCAGTAGAATCGTGTTTGAGAGAGAGCTAGAATAGACATCTAGGTACACGTAGGAGCCTAAACATGTGTTTACAGAAGGATCATAGGATTATAGATTTAGAGCTGAAAAGGATTTTGGAGGTCATCTGGCCTGACTTCTCATTTTTCAGCTGAGGAAACTGAAGCCCACAGAGATTAAGTGATTTACCTGAGATCACACAGGTAATAAGTGGCATAGTCAGGATTTGAACCCAGGTCTTCAGGCTCCAAATCCTATTATCTTTCCATTGCACTACACATTCAGGAAATGTTATCCGGAAGTCTCACTTATAGGTTCCTCTGGGCCTTATAGCCCTAAGATCATAGAATCTTAGAGTTAGAAGTTTAGCTGGAAATCATCTAATTTAATCCATGCCTGAATCCATACAGAAATCTGCTTGTAACATGCATGACTAATAATGGTTGTCCAATCTCTTTGTGAACAACACTTTCAGTGATAGGGAATTCCCTTTCTCATATTTATATTTATGCAGTAGCTTCTATTTTTGATCACTCTAAGGATTAGGAATTTTAAAATGATCAGTTATGTTTAGAATACTTTACTTGAGAAGGCAGGAAAACAATACATTTTAGAAAGAATTTCACTACAATTTTTTTTTTTTAAATAACACAGATCAAACACCTAGCGTTAACCCTCAGCTATCTGGGAAATTCATTCCTTAAGAGTGCTAGACCACTAAGGTTTTACTGTAATGCGTGTCACAGAATCCCAGATTCTCAGAGTTGGAAGACATGTCAGAGATCATCTTGTCCAACCAGTACCTGAAGAAGAATCTTCTCTGTAATATCCCCTACAAATATTCATTCAACCTTTGTTCTATTGCCTCCTGTGAGAGGAAACTCCCAGCCTCCTGAGGCAACCTGTTCCAATTTTGAACTGCTCTAATAGTTTTTCCATATATCTCCATTTCTAGTAATAAAGTTTAGAAATTACATTTACTATGTTTGATGTATAGAAAGTTCGAGAGATCTAATTTCTGGGCAATTAATCACTTTATTAATTATGACTAGTGAATAATTATTAAAAGGATGGTCATTTGGCCGTCTCTTGTAAACCAAAGACCTATCTTGGTGGCCTATTGATGCTTACATGCCTTTGGAAGAGTAGGTGTTCCCTACAGGTGGCAATCAACTCTAATTGGTTAACAATTAATAAGAATATTATAATGAGAGGTGGACTTATTCTGATGAGGGGCTGGGTGGGGGGAGGAATGTGACTTTGATTATGTCACTCTTACTTATCTCTACCCAAACCACCTCTAGCCTGGGTCAATCTAGACAAAGGATCTATACCTCACCCCTTCACCCCCTCCAAGCCTGAGTAGGGCTTCCCCAGTTGGGTGGCGTCTGAACTAGATTGAGGAGAATGTTAAATCCAATCTCATTATCAGTCCTATTCTTCAGAGGCTGATTTGACCTAGTAGCAAATGAGAAAATAGGAAGAGAAAAAACCTTAGTTCTAATTCAATAATTGGTTATTAATATGAGAGAAATAACAATTTCTCTTACTATATAATAGTTTTCCCTCAACTTTTTCTCTCTTAAGAAATCCTAATGAATGTTGTTGCCATATAAGTTCCTCTGAAATGGGCCTTGACTTGGAGGAAAGCTGGCCACTAAATGAGCTTGATCTTCACAAAATGTTCCTGTGTATGATTTATATGAAAGACTGCTATCAAAGTGTTTTCAGTTAAACAGTTGTAGAATTGCACATTGAAGTGTTTTAATCCCAAGTTCACTAGTTAGTGTCACGTAGTAGAGAGCAGAGCTCTGAATTGGTGGACTTCTGTTAGAAAATTTTGGTGTAAAGGTCAAGGAAGGTTGAAATATGGGCCAAGGACTAAGGCCCTGGAAAGGAACTGCACAGACAGCCCCTGGTCATTCCAGGACAGCATGAAGAAACTGCCAAGTATGGTAGTGAACAGAGGAGGATGAAGCGCCAGGGCATAGATTTTGTCTGTTTCACAGTTTTGCCTAAGGACCAGCCATGTTGAGTATGAACAAAATGAGCAAAATGACTAAAAGCAGCATACCATTTTGTTTCCTGGAGAACCCAAAAGTTGTTGAGACAAGTCCTTAGGTGTTTTCTAAATGGTTAAAATGAAACAAGCTCTAAGTTTCAGTTGACACAACATAAACTAGTGGTCCTCAGAGTCATTCGGGCTCAGAAACCACATCTGCTACTCAAAGACCCTCATGACCCTAGTCCAATACTGACATTAGAAGTGCCTCCAGTCTTAGGTTGCACAAGGCAGAGGCACATGAGTGAGGCCTGAGGGCTCTGCTCCAAGTCTCTGAGATGTAAACATCTAAATGGTTTCTTCAGAGTATTTTAGAATTTGGAAGCCCTGGAAGAATCTTGATTAGAAATGGGCAGCAGCTTCTTGAGCAGATGGGGAGAGCAGCTCTGCAAGGCCTCAGTGAGGGGAGGGGAAAAAAGCTGCCTCTATAGAAAATGAGCCCCCGAGTACCTCTGCCTCATTTATAACTCCCCAAAATATCCTGCCTTTTATATGTTTACTTCTAGAAGTCAGGAAGGCCTCGGCATCTTCTTAAAAAGGTTCCTTACTGCAGACGTGGTTGTCTAACAGTCAGAATGTTTTGAAGTGACTAACACTTCATAGCTTAGGTAAAGCAACAATGACTGTCTATGAATAAATGTGGATTATTTTTGAATATGTGTGACTCCTAAAGGGGAAGCCAGTATGGTAAGAAAGACGTTCAGTTTTTCCTCTCTTGCATTTTTGTTTGGCCTGCCAACTTCTCTCTCTAATTTTCTTTGCCTCTACCCCCACACCCTACCCTTTTCTTATAGATGTGTTCTTAGAGTCTACACTGGGATATAATAGAAAGTACCTTGGGGTTGGAGGAGCAAGGGACCAGGTAATCCAAAGCCAGAGCAGAGAGAGTGTGAGTGTAAGCAGACTTACACTGGATTTGGGTTAAAAAAAAATTACAGAACAGTCAGTCAAGAAACACTTTATAAACATTTATGTGCTAGGTTCTCAGCTATGATAACAAATATAAAAGTAGTCTAGGTAATCAATCCCTGCCCTCAAGGAACTTATGCTTTTCTGGAGGTTGGGGGGTAACATTCATTTTTGTATGTAGAATATGTGTAAAGTGAATCCAAAATGACTTTGCAGGGTAAGATACTAACAATTTATGAGATCCAGAAAATCTTTTTGAAGGCTCTTTAAAGGCCTTCAAAAGGTGGCTCAGTGGATAGAACGTTGGCCTGGAGTCATGAAGACCCAAGGTCAAATCATCTTCAGGAACTTACTAGCTGTGTGAGCCTGGGCAAGTCACTTAACCTCTGTTTGCTTTAATCCACTAGAGAAGGAAATGACAAACCATTCCAGTATCTTTGCCAAGAAAACCCTACAGACTGTATTGTCTACAGAGTCAGAAAGAGTTGAACACGACTGAACAACAACAGGTAGTGTCCTGGTTAGAGCACTGGGCTTAGAATCAGAAAGAACTGAGTTCAAATTTGACCTCAGTCTCTGACTATGTGACCCTGGGTAAGTCTTTTAACCTCTGTCTGCTTTAGTTTCCTCAAATGTAAAGTGGAGATGATAATAACATCTATCTCCCAAGGTGGTTGTGAGGATCAAATGAGGTGTTTGGAAAGTGCTTAGCAGCATGCCTAGCACATAGTAAATGTTTAATAAATATTCATTTCCTTCCTTCTTCCATTTTGAAGAAGTAAGCAATTGAACTGATCCTTAAAGAGAACTAGGGGCTCCAAGAGGCAGGAGAAGGAGACATCAGAGAAGGCTTGGAATTTTGTGTATAGGAAACAGCACATAGGCTGGTGTGTCTAGATTATAGAGATCATGAGAGGAAATAATGTGTAATCAGCCTTTCTCCTTTAGACCAACCTTTCTCACCATTTTTAAATTTTTATTTTATTTATTTATTTATTTTTGGTGAGGCAGTCGGGGTTAAGTGACTTGCCCAAGGTCACACAGCTAGTTAAGTTTTAAATGTTTGAGGCTGGATTTGAACTCAGGTTCTCCTGACTCCTAGGCTGGAGCTTTATCCACTGCGCCACCCAGCTGCCCCCCATCTTTTTATTTTTAGAGTGCTACAATTATGCCAGTCACCTAGATTTACAACCTTTAGGTCATTCAGGACTCTTCACTCTCACTCCACATAACCAGTCACTTGCCAAGTTTTGCCATTTCTGCTTTCTTAACATCTCTTACCTCCATTCTGGGCTTAGGAACCACAACCGCTACCCAAAGACCACATGACACTAGTCCAACACTGACATTAAAATGAGCTCCTCCAGTCTTAGAACAAGGCGAGAAGCACATGAGGCCTGAGGGCTCTGTGCCAGTTCTCTGAGATGTAAACATGGAAATGATTTGTTCAGAGTGTTTGAGAGGAGTCTTGAGTAGAAATGGGCACTCACGTGGCCACTATCTTAGTGCAGGCCCTTATCACCTTTCACTCACACCAGAAATGTCAGACACTGCTAGCCTGCTGCGGCCTCAACCAGATTAAAATGGAAAAATATAATTGAGAAATATTTAACAAAAGAAATGAAAATACAGTAAAAACATTAATTAATTAATATTAAATTTTAAAACTTAGTCACTATGTGGCCTGCAGGGATCCTTATGTACAGTTTGAAGGCTCCCATTTCTGTTTGAGTTTGACACCACTGACCTAGACTACTGCAGTAGCCTCCTGATAGGTCTCCCTGCCCTTCAGTCTCTCTGTCTTTCACACTGCAGGTATGTCCATGTAATTTCCCTGCTCAAGGCTCTGTATTGCCACATGATAAAATACAATTTTCTCAGTTGAGCATTTAAAGGCCTTCACGATCTTGGTAGTGGTTGTTGTTGGGGACCTTTTTCAGGGGCCATTGGAGAACAAATTGTGCTTTTGTGAGGCTGCTTCTTCCCAGGGGGAATGAGATCTTTTCATCTCAGCCAAACCCTGTACAGAAAAATGATTTATTTGTTGTCTGTGATTTAGTGTTAACTTCTCCAGGAAACCTTTGTGCTGGTCTCCTCTACTCTGGAAACAAATAAGCCCTATGATGCCTCGTCACCCTCCTAGGCCACCTTTCCTCATTCTTTCCCTTTCTGTTTCCCTAGTGATGACCAGAGTGGAGAATCTTTTTTTTTCTTTTAAGGACCACAGAATAAGATCAGTACAGTGCACATCCAAATAAAAGACAACTTATTTCAGTTTTTCATTAGAGAAAAATATAAACTCACCAATTTTAAAATTCAGAAATGGGAACATGATACTTTATTCAGTGACTACAGTATGTAATTTGCAAAATGTGTCACTTCATGATTATGGCCTATGAAGAAAGACAGTGCAATGAAAATGGAAAAAAATAGAAATGTGTGTGTGGGAAAAGGTAAGAGAAAAAAGAGGGGAAAGGTGGGAGGAGAGAAAAGTAAGGGAAAAAAAGGAGGCAGGGAAAGGGCAGAGGTGAATGTGTTGAAGTTTACATAAATTTTTTGGTTATGGGCAAAATGAGGGCTTTTTTAAGGATGGGGAGATTTGAACATCAATCCATATTTGCAGTTATCAGAGAAGGAAACAACAGAACGAAACAGTTGGGGATTAGATTTTAGAATCGTAGATCTAGAGTTTGGAGAGAATCTCAGAGGCAATCTAGTCTAACCTCCCTCATTTTACAGATAAGGAGACTGAGGGCCAGAAAGGTTAAGTGACTTGTAGAAGGTAACATAGCTAGTTGTCAGAGGTGGGATTTGAACCCAGGTCCTCTGACTCCTGAACCAGGGCTCTTTCCGCTGTGTCTGTTTCCTGACAGAAAGAGATGATTAAAGGACTAGTCTTCAGGAGGGGATGGTCCCAAAGGCACAAGGGGGAGGTTTGGCCTGGGCAAAGAGAAGGACTACCTTTTTGGCAGAAATTGAACCAAAGGAGGAGAGAATTGGGGATGATAGAGAGATTTTGAGGTGTAGACTAAGGGAAGAGAGGGAGTTTAGAACATTCCATCTGTTTTCTTAGTGAAGTATGAAGTGAGGTTCTCTGTCAAGAGGGAGAGTCGAGGTGATTAGGAGGCTTGAAAAGCAAAGTTGTTCATTAAACAAGCATTTTTCCCACTTAATAGTAATTTAATTACTTGTGAAGATAGTTTTCAACATTCACTTTTATAAGATTTTGAGTTCCAAAATTTTTTCCTCCCTCCCTACATCCCCTCCCCACTCCTCAAGACAGCAAGCAATCTGTTACAGGCTAAACATGTACAATCACATTAAACATATTTCCACATTGGTCGTGTTGTGAAAGAAGAATTGGAAGAAAAGGGAAAAATTTTTAAAAATCGGAAAAAAAAAAAGAAAATAGTATGCTTTGATCTGTATTTAAACTCCATA
>NW_020946727.1:0-15668 GCF_900497805.2 Vombatus ursinus | reverse complement strand
ATTAGATGAAACTCTTTAGAATACTTATGGATCTCATATTTGAGGCTCTGCAGTATTCTGGGAATTGATGCAATAAGTACAATGTTATCTACAAATAGGAGCATTGGGAAGGGCCCTCCATCTATATGGAACCATTCTTCAACTTGGACTTTATTTTAGGTCTCCTCATCAGTGGAAAATACTTTAGGTGAGCTTATGCCTTTGTGCTCTATACCTCAACTGAAGTTGATAGTCAAAGTTTCTCAAACAAGTTCATCTCTGTTGTTATATCTTTCAAGAAAGCTTGTGTAATCCAATACCTCCTTGAAAGCACAAATTTCTCCTCATTCTTTTACTTGTTTGTTTATTTATTTGGTCTTTGTTCCCTAGCATCTAGTACAGTTCCTGGAACACAGTAGAAGCTTAATAAAGGCTTACTGATTGAATGATTGACATATACAAGGGAGGCATCTTATTGGATGAGAGCCTTTAAAGGGTATTTGCTCTATTGAATCTAAAGCTTTTTTATAATCAACAAAAAATAAGCACTCTTTTTGGTCAATTGTCATGCCATTTGGGCTATTTGTATATTTTTTGGTCTTTTGTAAAACTGTGGATTAGTAGGCTTATCTCTCTTTTTTTAACATTCATTTTTAATAAGATTTTAAGTTTCAAATTTTTTTTTCTCTTTCTCCCTCGTATCCTCACTCCCCAAGATGGCAAACAATCTGATATAGGTTATACACGTGCAATCATGAAAACATATTTCCACATTAGTCATGTTGTGAAAGAAGAAACAGAACAAAAGGGAAAAGCTACAAAAACAAAAAATAAACCAAAAAAGTGAAAATAGTATGCTTTGATCTGCATTCAGACTCTATAGTTCTTCCTCTGGATGTGGATAGGCTGATCTCTTTTGCAGAGCTGTGGTTCTCATTGAAGAGTCCCTATAGTCTTCTGAAGTTCAATTTAATGAATACAATTTTATCCACAAATAGGAGCATCTGGAGAACCATACCATTTAAAGCTAATCTCACTGCTGCACTTTGTGCAAGGCCTCTTCCATGACAGTGAACATGTTTGTGGAACATTTTATGTGTAGTTTCAAACTGATAATGAGAGGAATGTTGTCTCTGTGTTTGCATCCATCAAGAAATCTTGTGAATGTCAAGTTTGCTACTGGCAATGCTATTTAACCAGATACATATGAAAAAAGTTTCCAGATCTGTTTTGAATTATAGGACCAGAATTGTTGATCTTTTAACCTGTCACCAGTTATTGAGCTGTCTCCGTGGGGCCAGGCGGGGGGGAGTTCATTCTAGTCATGGGTAAGCAAATGCCCATACATCAAGAGTAGAGGGTTTTTTTTTCAAGAAGCCTGATGTAATCAGTTTGACTGCAGCATAAATATTCAGAGGGTATAATATGAAATAAAGCTTTAAAGATAAGGAGGCACCAGATTGTGGAACTGGCATTCCACAAGATCCAGGAGTTTGAACTTTGTTCAGTGGCCAATAAGGAGAAATTAGCACTTTTTTAGCAGAACAATGACTCAACTAGATATATTCATGAGAAATATTATCCCAGAAATGGTGTGAAGAATGGATTTGAGTGGGAAAAGAGAGATAAAGGGAAGGGGGCCTTATCGCCACTTAGGATGATAGCAGTAGGAATAGAGACCCAAGAGATATCAGAATGGAAAGGCAGAACTTGTTAATTGATTGAATAAGAAAATCAAGGAAGAAGAAAGCATCAAAGAAAATCCCAAAGCTTTGAAAGAGGGAAAAAGAGTAAATGGTAGTGTCATGCACAGCAATATCAAAGTCAGAAGGACAAGCATGTTTAGATAAAACATAAAAGCTCTGTTTTGGATACAGAGTTTGAGGCAATGGGAGGACATGCAGGTAATGTTTTCTAGGCAGTTGAAGATGAGAGCCTGGAGCTCATAAAAGGTCAAGATGAAAGATGGATATTTGGGAGTCATATGCATAAAGATGATAGCTGAAGCAGCGAATGAGATTGCCAAAGGAGAGAGTGAAAAAAAGACCAAGGACAGATATTGCCTTTGATATCCATTTAAAGTAGTATTACTGGATGAAGACAAAAAGGGTCCAAACCTTGACACTTATTTTCTGAGTGTACATTAGTAACTTGATATTTTTGAATGTATCTGGCATTACAGTTTAATTTTCAGCTACCCAGTACATTACATGTTTTTCTGGTATTAAAAAGAAAATCAGAACAGAATTATTCTTTTAAAAATATTTAAAATGATACTTGCATTTATTGAATAAACTACAATAAAACACAAATTATAACTGCTGTTGCATGTAATAACCAATGCTAAGCCTTTTTTCTTATACAACTATTCAAATGGTGTTTTAAAATCATCTCATGTTTTTATGCTTTTGTGATAGAATAGGGGGCAGGTTTTTCTCTCTGGCTCTGAGGTATGGCTCCTGTCTAGGGTCTCCTCAAAATGTGGGCAACAGGGTCTTTCCTAAAAAAGGTATTCAATGCACAACATGAAACACCATGAATATCAGGTATAAGATAGCAGTTTATTTCTTCCACCATAAATAATGCTTAAGACACCAAAGAACTCAAAGGCATACATGAAGATTATAGCAACATAAACATCTCAAATGACTACTTATGGTCATTAGACTCCCTTAGGGGGTAACAATTACCCTGTGGGCATGCTAAATAGATATTTAGGATATTTTGGACTCACCTCAGACCTATTCTGTGTATGCATCTCACAAAGTCCAGGTCTCTTGGACTGTATTTAGTTGATCAGCTGCAGAATGATTGATGTAGGGGTTATACTTTTCTCTGGAATGTCTAAGTAAATCACCATCAGAAGGGTAGCTGGGCTAAAAGGGTTTCAGAGTCAGAACTCTGGAACTTTCAATCCCCAGATTATCGATAAGGCAGAAAAAGACCTGTGTGCTAAGGTTAGAAACACAAAGACAGAAGAAGGTTCCCTGAGACAAATACGTATTCTTGCTGTCCTGCTTGTAGTCACTATTACTCTTGGGAAGAAGAGGAGAGAAATCTTTCTCTCCTCGACAGAAGTCCAAAGCAGAAAAAACACTGTGGCCAAAAAAGACTCAGTTCTTTCTATAGCCCACAAAATACGTGGTTCTTCCTGCTTCAGAGTCCAGTAATCTTCAACACGACCTTCAGGCTAGGGAACCACTAAAGGGGATGGGCTATGTCAGATCTGCAAGGGATTATGTCCTTCAGCATGGGGTTAGAGCATGTCCCAAAGAAAAGTGGCATACATTTTTCCAGTTTTCCTAGCAGTTTTTGTTAAATAGTGATTTCTTATCCCAGAAGCCAGAGTCTTTGGGTTTATCAAATAGTAGATTAGTACAATCATTGACTGTTGTGTCTTCCATACCTAGCCTATTCCACTAAGTACTAAGTAGTTTTGATGATTGCTGCTTTATAATACAATTTAAGATCAGGTACAGCTATACCAAGGTAAAGTCAAAATGGATACAAAATTTAGATATAAAGTCTGATACTATAGGCAAACTAGAAGAGCAAGCAATATCACCTTTCAGATCTATGGAGAAGGGAAGAATTTATGACCAAACAAGAGATAGAGAACATTATGAAACACAAAATGAACAATTTTGATTACATTAAATTGAAAAGTTTTTGTATAAATAAAGCCAACACATCCAAGATTAGGAGGGAAGCAGAAAACGGGGAAAGAATTTTTACAACCAGTGTCTCTGACAAAGGCCTCATTTCTAAAATACATAGAGAACTAAGTCAAATTTATAAGAATACAAGTCATTCCTCAGTTGATAAATGGTCAAAGGACATGAACAGGCAATTCTCAGAGGAAGAAACTAAAGCTATCTATAGTCATATGAAAAAATGTTCTAAATCACTATTAGAGAAATGCAAATCAAAATGACTCTGAGGTACTACATCACTCCTCTCAGATTGGCTAATATGACAAAAAAGGAATATTACAAATGTTGAAGAAGATGTGGGAAAATTGGAACACTAATGCATTGTTGGTTGAGTTGTAAACTGATCCAACCATTCTGGAGAGCAATTTGGAACTAGGCCCAAAGAGTTATAAAACTGTGCATGCACTTTGATCCAGCAATACCACTACTAGGTCTATATCCCAAAGAGATCATAAAAAAAGGGAAAAGGACCCACATATACAAAAATATTTATAGCAGCTCATTTTGTGGTTGCAAAGAATTGGAAATTGAGGGGATAATTGACTGAACAAGTTGTGGTAAATGAATGTAATGGAATACCATTGTGCTATAAGAAATGATGAGCAGGTAGAATTCAAAAAAAAAAAACTTGGAAGGACTTACATGAACTGATGCAGAGTAAAATGAGCCGAACCAGGAGAACATTGTACACAGTAACAGCCACATTATGGGATGACTGACTTTGATAGACTTGGCTCTTCACAGCAAGGCAAGAATCTAAGACAACTACAAAAGATTTATGATGAAAATTGCTATCCACAACCAGAGAAAGAAATATAGAGTCTGAATGCAGATGGAAGCATACTTATTGCTCTCCTTTTCATTTGTTATTTTATTTTATTGCTTCATTCTCGTGGTTCCTCCCATTAGTTCTAATTGTTCTTTCATGACTAATGGGAAAATGAGCTTAACATGAATGTATATGTAGAGCCTGTACTGGGTGGTATTTGGTCTGGGGAGGGGAGGGGAAGAAATGGGAGGGGGAGAAAATTTAAAACTCAGAATCTTATGGAAGTCAATGTTGAAAACTAAAAATAAATAAATTTAAAAAAACAAAAAGTGGCAGGAAACATAAGTTCTTTGCTATTTACATAAAGTGCTATATTTTGATGTACAGGGATTTTAAAAATGTTTAATTTTTTTTTATTGTCCTTGGGGAGGTATTTCTGGGAAGGACATGGTCAATTTAGTTACTTTTTTAAAAATCACGTTTGCTTTTTAAAATGCATACTGCAATGTTATGATTGATTTTTTTCCTTATGAGTTAGATGATTTTAATAGAAAACATACCTTTCACCCTTTTAAAGAAATACTAGAGGTTGGAGCTATAAGCAATAGTACACTGTTACCTAGGTGTCCTAGTCTACTTTTTCAATGGTAGAGAAATGGTATAAGTACTTTTTAGCCTGGGGAAAAGGTTACTTAGATTGGGATAGATGTTGGCAATTACTTTGAAGAGTGAATGTAAGGATGCTAGTCTTCCACTACATGTGACTTTTCCTGGGCTTTTCTCATGCTTCATCATAGAAAAAAAGGAGGGGGGTGTGTGGGGAAGCAGCATTCTGTGGAAGCTACCTGTTAATGTGAAATGTTTTATTTTGCAGTGGTTAAAATTAATGTTTCGTGTTATCCTTAGGGAAGAGCAACTATTACCAAGGCCATGGAGATGGCTGTAGCCAGGAAGGGAAAAGGGCATTCATCACACAGTGGTACACCATAAAGATGGCCATCCATCCAAGAAATCAGTCCTGGCTCTGCTTTTAATTTGACTCTACTGCGCGTCCAGCCAACATGAAGTGTTCAGTTACCAAATAAGATTAAATACTAAAAGAGACATCACTGCACTTTTAAAAACATTCCTCTCCAACATGAGCTCTTGGTTGGTATGTAGGAAATAAAATAGGCTTATACGTTTTGTTTAGGAAAAAAAAAAAGATTTTGTTTAAAAAAAAAAAAACCCTACAAATTCTTCCTGGTTTTTAAGTAGATTCGTCCACGGCCTTACTAGGAAAGGTAATGGCAATGGCTTGCAAAGAAGCAGAATCTATTACGCGCCTACTCCAGCGCGCGCCAGGGTCTGTGCTAAGCCGTCCGTCCCCAAGCCCCAGCTTGCTCAGTCCGCGGCCCGGGCTCATCCGGCCCTCCGGGTTTTGGCGGCGGCCACAAAGGCTACGCAAGCACGTCCCGAATCCGGCCCAGGTTTTTCCCGGCGAGGCGGAAACGGCCTCGCACGCCCGAGACCCGGGGGAGGGGGCGAGTGGGAAGAGGAGGAGGAGAGGGGTCTTGGGCAAGGGAGCGATGGCCGCGCAACTCCCTATTGTGGCTGCTACGGCCGCCACACCTACGCCCGCGAGAAACAGCAAGAAAAGGCCTGCCAGCCCTGCGAACAACGGCAGCGGGGGTGGCTACGGCAGCAGCAAGAAGAAGAAAGTGGGGGCCGCCGGCTTCGCCCAGGTACCGGCTCTACGGAGTTCCGCGCATGCGTGGAGGTGAAGGCGCAGGGGGCGGGGGAGTCGTTCTTGGAGCGGCGTTCTACGCATGTGCGCGCGAAGTGGGGCAGCGTGTTAAAGGGGGATGGGTCTCCGCACGTTGGGGGAGTTCACCCCTTGCCCCCCCATCCCATCCCCCAAGAAACAAAACCAAACCCCAAGCCATATAGATAAATAGGGAGTTCTTTTACTTTGACCTTGGGTGTCTATTAGGGCAAGTGATGAGCTGGGCACTGGGGGGAAGGAAGGCATTTCTCTTGGTCCCCAATTAGCAGGATTGATTTTGGGAATCCAGGGCTCAGCTCTTTCACCTGTGTGACCCTGGCCGAGTTACTTAATCCCTCTGAGCTTCAAGGGGAGCTAGATTTAGAGCTGGAAGGTATCTTGGAGGCTGGTTAGGCCATCCCACTTAGTTTACAGATAAGGAAACTGAGGCCACGAAAGGTTGAGGGACCAGTTAAGTCCCCACAGGTGGTAAGTGATGCAGAACCAATGCTTGAATGCAGGTCTTCTGACTGTCAAATGAAACCACCTTTTCACCTATAAAATGGAGCTCAATTGGAGGAGAGTAAAGACATTTTTAACTGTGAGGAAAGGGATTTCAATTCAATAAACTTTTTTTTTTTTTTTGCTTTTTGGTGAGGCAATCGGGGTTAAGTGACTTGCCCAAGGTCACACAGCTAGCAAATGTAAGTGTCAAGTGTCTGAGGCCGGATTTGAACTCAGGTTCTTCTAACTCCAAGGCCAGAGCTCTATCCACTGTGCCACCTAGCTGCCCCTCAATAAACATTTATTGAGCACCTACTAGGTGCTAGGCACTCTGCTAAGCCTAATAGTACAAAAAGAGGCAAAAGATAGTCCTTGCCCTCAAGGAGCTTATGATTTAACGAGAGAGGCAATTTGCAAATACATACATCTACACACGTCTGTATATATTTGTATATACACAAAGCACGCCATATGAAGGATAAATAATAATAATTAAAAAGAGAGAAAGCACTGGAATTAAGAGGAGTTAGGGAAGGCTTCTTGTAGAATTAAATAAACATTTTAATTATTGTTATTTTTCCTTACCTGTTCCAGCTTTTAAACCCATCCAAGTTAAACAATAGAAGGCAATATGTGATCTAATAATAAAAAATGTTAAGATGATAAAAACCTAAATTTGTGAGATAACAAGTGGAATGGAAAGGAAGGGTCAGATATGAGAGTCTTTTGAAAGAAAATTGAGCAGAATTTGGTGGACTTGTTATGAAATAAATAAGGAGTTAAAGATGATCCCAAAGTTTCTAGCATGAGTGAAGTAGGCATTGCCATTCTTTCCCACCTAGGAAGCCTCCAAGTTACACTGGACATTTGTTGAAAAATGTTTGTTGAATGCCACAGAATCCACTGCTTAATATGTATTTCTACTTAAAAGCCCCGCTGGTGCCTCACACTCAGTTATGCAAAACTGAATTCCTCTTTCCTCCCTACTCCTCTCCTCACCAACTGACTTTCTCCTGATTCTCCTCCTCTGTTAATGGTACCACCAGTCTTTTTTTTCTTAATCACTCTTGATATAAACTGAGATCCCCTTTGATTCATCTATTTCATATCCAGTCCACTGAATTCTGCTCATTTTTCTTTCAAAGGACTCATTTTTTCATTCCTCTGCTGTCTCACAAATCCAGGTTTTTACCAACTTAACACTATTATTAGATCATCTGTCTCCTTCTGTTTAACTTTTCCTTGTTGTGTGTATTATCCTCATAAGTAAATTGACAGCACCTAAAAGTCCAAGACCCTGATTTAAATTTCCCTGTTTCTGTTTCTTAAGTGCCTAATATAATGCTATAGATATAGCAGTAGTCACTCCCAGTATTTTGTAGTTCATTGGGTCTTCTGTGTAGAATTTAGAAGAAGGAAGATTCTTTTTGGATTGGTCCAATGGAATTTATTATTAAAACTACGGATGATCATAGTTTTAAAGTTGGAAATTATTTTAGAAGTCATCTAGTCCAATCTCCTTTTTGACACGTGAGGAAATTAAGGCCCAAAGAGATTAAACTATTTACCTGATGTCACAGTGAAGATTCAGAGCTAGAAGGGATGTCAGAGAGCACAAACCCTGAATTTTACAGATAAGGAAATTGAGGCCCAGGAATGTTATATTTAGGTCCTGTGACTACAACTTCATCACTCTTTCCACCAGAACAAACTACCCTAAAAGTACCATCGCATGATATTTTAACATATGATATGATATAGTGTAGCAGTTCTTCCCTCCTCATGCTTTTGTAAGGCACCAGTGCATGTTTTTCTTCCTTCCTTGCCTTCTTAACGTGTACTAGTAATAGCTGGCACTTATATATTTATTTAAATTACCTATAAATTAAGATCTGCAAAGCATTTTATATAATTATCCCATCTGATCCTCACAGGAAGCCTCTGACTTAGGTACTGATGTTATTATTCTCATTTTATTTTATTTTTTTTTAAGGTAATTGGGGTTAAGTGACTTGCCCAGGGTTTCACAGCTAGTGAGTGTTATGTGTCTAAGGCCGGATTTGAACTCAGGTCCTCTTGACTTCAGGGCCAGTGCTCTATCCACTGCGCCATCTAGCTGCCCCTATTATTCTCATTTTAAAGAGAAGCAAACTGAGGCTCAGAGACATTAAGTGTCTTGTTTATTGTTACATAGTTAGTGTCAGTGGGATTCAAATCTAGTTCCTAGATCTAAATCCTAGGCCTAATGTTCTTTTTTTTTTAATTAAAATTGATTATTATGAACTTAGTAATCATCAGCAAACATGAACATTTCAGTATAAAAATAGTGAATTTCAGTTTTATATTTTGGGTTTTTTAAAGTATATGTTGCATTTTAAATGGTAGTTATGAAATGATCCTCATATCCCCTTCTGAATTTTTTTCTTTGTATTTTTTCTTTGTTTTGTTTTGTTTTTTGCTAGGCAGTGGGGTTAAGTGACTTGCCCAGGGTCACACAGCTAGTAAGTGTTTTGTGTCTGAGGTCGGATTTGAACTCAGGTCCTCCTGAGTCCAGGGCCAGTGCTCTATCCACTGTGCCACTTATCTGACCATCTTTGTATTTTTTAATCTGGTAATTGTGGTGTTTTTTTCTTTCTTTTTGCATCTATTCTAACACCCTTTCCATTACATGATGCTTTTTTACGAATTGGTTTATCACAAGTTGAGTCATTCATTCATCCAACAAATATTTATTGAGCATCTCTTATGTACAGGCTCCTGTTTTGAGTACTGCAGGGGATATTAAAAATCCATGAGCTATGGTCATTGTCATCCACGAGCTTTCAAACTAGTAGGGGAGGAGATACTTATGAGGATAACTACAATATTAGACAGTATATATTAAATGCCATATGAGTGGTACAGGCAAGTATGAAATTCCATAAGAATTTACAGGTGAGAGAAAACATTTCTGGTTGGAGCAATTGGTAGACTTTGGAGGAGGTTGGATTTGTCAGTCAGAAAGTGTTTTTGTGAGTTAACAAGTATTTATTAAGCACCAACTTAAGCACTCCACAGTGTACCGGACTCTGCCATGGCTGTGGATACAAAGAAAGGTAAAAGACAATTCCTGATCCCAAGGAGCTCACCGGTTAACCGGGGAGATGACATGAAAACAACTACGTACAGATGAGATGTGCCCAGGATCAGTTGGAGATTGTCAGCAGAGGAAAGGCACTAATATTAAGGGGGATCCAGAAAGTTTGTCGCAGAAAGTGGGATTTTAGCTGGAACTTGAAAGAAACTGGGGAAGATAGGAGATGTAGATTTGGATAAGCTTTGAAAAGTAGGTGTGATTCTAGTGGGCAAAGATGGTGGGAGAAAGGATTTCCAGGTCTCCAGAAACTGAAGGTAAGTTCATAGCAAGAAAGAGGGGTTTATATGGGAAAATAATTCAAAATAAGACTGAAAAAGTTGGTAGGTCCATGTAATGAAATCTTTTCATGCTTAACTCTGGTAAGTTTACCAGAACCAATTTCAGTAACTTCCCGTTGTTCTTTTCATCCTTTCTATGTTTAAGATATTGCTCTGAATTGGGTATAAAAGACAGACACATTTATGTTTGTCCATTTGCCCATGTTGGACTGTAACTGAATTGCCCTGTAGGACCAAATCTGGTGTTTACTGTGAGTGATAATCTTCCTATGATTACTGCTTCTTGTGTGCTACCTAGTGTGGTAGTTAGAGTACTAAGCATATATGTTTCATGAATATTTGTTGAGTAAATGAATGATGCATAGTTTTGAGTTAAAGGTAATATAAATCAAATCCCATAATAAATTTAAGAGTATATACAGATTCCTTCATTGTGCTGAAAGACTTTTGTAATAAATACTGTTAGAAATTACAATTTCATGAAGCTTGGAAAGATCAGTGAGTAACATAGCAACCTTATACCCAGGCAAAGGTAGAACCTTGTATATACTTCAATAACTTCAGTGAAATTTTCAGGACAGGCATATGCTGTAGGGAGGACTGGCCAGATGTATGGACATCTATTTATACCTTCTTTCCTGATCTGAAGTGAACAAATAAAAAAAAAAGTGGGTTGTGTTGGGATTTGGAAAAGGTGTAATGGAATTTCCTCTCTAGTATCTCTGGGAGAAAAAGAAACTTTACTCTCGTATTAGGAAAAGTTTGTTAACCTTTTTCTCCTGGCTCAAGTAGCTGTCCACCATAGCTTCCTGTTTTGGAATATCTGCAGGTGTCTGGCACGTACTGTCCTGGAAAACAACTCAGAAGTTCCTTGAAATGACCCTTTCTGACCTAACTTCCTAAGCATTCCTGCTTTTCTTTCTCTTAGTCTTTATCATTCAATTCCAATTCTGTGGAATCAAAAAGTCTTCACTGTTCTCTTTTGAATCCAACATGCTATTAGGCACTATGGGGGATACCGAAGAGTCATATAATGAGGTCTATGTACCCAAATAGTCTAAAATATAAACTGCAGGGAAGTGTGAGAAAAGAAGAAATAAGAAAACAGGAAGAATCCAATTGGGAAATTAAAAGGTTGGAAACTAGTTCAGGGCAATTGTAAGTGTGGTCTTGTTTTATGCTTGATGTCAAGTAGAAACAGCAGTCAGTAGAATTTGGGAAAGTGAAGAGTGTTGAGGGGTAGAAAGGAAAAATGAACCTTATTCTAAAGATGGAAAAAAAATAACGCATTTACGTGGTATATGTAAGAATTACAAAGCACTTTATAAGAGCTCTGTAGGGAGTAGAAGTATTATCCCCTGTTTTACAGATGATGAAACTGAGATTCTGAGAGGTTAAGTGACTTGCTCATGGCCATATAGCTAATGTCAGAGTCAAGTCAACTAGCATTTATTAAGTACCTACTATGTGCTAGGCACTGTACTAAAGGCTGAGGATTCAAAGAAAGGAAGAAACGGTCTCTACTCTCCAGGAGCTCACAGCTATAAGGAAGAGACAATTTGCAAACAAGATATATCCAGGATAAATTGGAGATAACTTTTGAAAGTAAAGGAGGCCCAGGAAAGGCTTCTTGAAGAAGGTGGGATTTTACTTGAGACTTGAAAGAAGCCAGGAGGAGGAGCTGAGATCTGAGAGAGGAGTCCCAGGCGTGGGGGACAGCCAGTGAAGATGCCCAGGGGAACAGCAAGGAGAACAGTATCACGGGGCCACAGAGTCCATTGAGGAGAGCAAGGTGTAAGAAGACTAGAAAAGTAGAAAAGGGTTAGGTTCCAAGACTTTAAGAGCTGAACAGAGGATTTTACATTTGATCCTGGTGGTAATAAAGAGCCGCTGGAATTTATCGAATCAGTGAGTAACATGGTCAGACATGTATTGTAGGAAGCTCATTTTGACAACTGAGAGGAGGATGAATGGAGTGAAGAGAGACCACCCAGAAAGCTTCTGCTGATGTCCAGGGCTGAGATGATGAGGGCCTGAACCAGGGTGGAGGCAGTGTCAGAGGAAATAAATGTGACATATGCAAGAGTTATTATAAAGATAGAAATGATAGGACTTGACAAATGATTGGATCTGGGAGGTGGGAGAGAGTAAAGTGTTGAGGATGACACCTAGGTTCTAAGCCTGAGTGACAGGGAGGTTGGTGTTACCCTTGACAGTAACAAGGGAGTTAGGAAGATGGGAGGGTTAGGAGAGAAAGATAATGAGTTCAGTTTGGACATGTAAAGTTTAAGATGTCTGTGAGACATCCAGTTTAAGATGTTCTCTAGGCAGCTACAGATGGCAGTCAGGAAAGATGTTTTGGGCTGGACAAGTATCTCTGACAATCATTGGCCTGGAAATGATCATTGAATCTATGGGAGCTGATGAGATCACTAAGCAAAATTAGAGCTTGTTATATGACTCCAGGAACAGTGTTTTTACCATACTCTCTAAAAGAAAGTCCAGAGGGAGTGATAGACAGTAAAATTCATTATTTGGGGATGGTGGTATAAATAGACAACATAGATTTCAAATGAAGAGAAGTAGAGAAAATAGGGTGATGGTTCTTTTCCTTTGAAGTTGATGCTATTTTCATGTAAAGCCCATTTGTAATCTTTGTAGCTGCCATCTACTGACCTCTAATATAGTGGTTCCCAAGCTCTGGACCCCTCAAGAGAACAATTATTTGAAGTGATCTCTTTGCTCACCAAGTTTTGATCTTTAGCATCAGAAAAATATACAGCATGAATAATAGGTTTTGTGTCATTTATTTATACCAAGTAGGAAACATTTTTCTGGCCTTTCAGAATGAAATATGACCTTTACTGCTGCTCCTTTTGGAATAGGTCATCTGAATTGTTTATTGTTGAATTTCATAAGGTGTTAAACTTGTTTACTTATCAATCACAGACCACTTAAAAGTGTTCCTTAATTCATTGTAGCTTTTTGTTATGAGGTATGTCTCTCTAGCCATTCTTTGACACAATTGGGTAGGAGTTTTCTACTACTGAGGCATAGTTGACTCGGAGACCTGCCAGTAGTCAGTGGCTTATGGATCTAAGCAGTCAAGTAGAGGGGAGTTGCCTGTTGCTGAGGCTCATGGTCCAGGCCCTGACAAGGGCCCTAGTCACAGCCTTGGTCAGTACTCATGGATTTAAAAGGAAGGAATGAGCTCCTTGTCTTTGAGGCACAGGATTAAGACCCTCAGTCCTTGAATTAGAATCCTAAATCACAGTACCATGCTCATCAGGGTATTGGTAGGGCTGCAGACAATCTTAGTCCCAACCTCAGTCAGCAACTCACGGATCTAACGGGAGAAAGGAGACCTTCCTGTTGAAATACCAGTTCCCTAAGCTCACAGGTCATGCTTATCAGGATGTCTGTGTGGCTGCCTATCAGGATTTCCTTGTATCTGACTGGCTGAGTTGTCCCAGGTTTGGACAGTGATTTGTGAGCTAAGAGAGGGGTATGGGTGAGGGATTTCTTCTGTTGATGAAGCATGAGGTTCAGTGACCTGGTCCTTATGGCTTCTAGGACCCCTAATCTCCACTTCGGTCAGCAGCTCATGAAAAATACCTGTGGCTCAGGCTTGACTTGTTACCCATCCACCTAGTTCATTTGGATTCTGTTAGGAAAGGACAACTTTAGGAATCCTTGCAGGAAGCTTTATTATTAGTGTTGACCCCAGCACTGTCATTTGGGGGGGGGGAATAGGCCGAAATGGTCTAGAAGCAGGTGGCTTAATGGTATCTAAACAGGGAAGGAGAGTAGGGCAGAGCCCAGGGCAGTCCTGTGCCAGGGACTGGTACATCCCTGTGGGATGGGGGAGTGGATATCCAGGCACTGACTAGGAATAGTCCAGAGGTTGTCAGTGATTACTCCACTGTCTGGGGATTTGAGTGGAGTTTTTATAGGGATTTTTTTTATGGCATTTCCCTGACCATCTGAACAGAAATAAGGCATTTCCCCCTCATTTCTGACTGAGGAGAGGGCATTTCCTCCAGAGTATCTGAGTAGTGATAGATCTTATCTCTAAATGCAGGGTAGAAGAAGGACCACACAATGTTCCAGCTTCAGACCATTTTGCCAGTGATGACCTTATGCCAAGGAACAGGGCAAGGGATGGTTGCTTATTAGAATACACAATCAAGGGAGGCCAAGGCATAGGATATTTGAGCCAGCTGACTTAGTAAAGTTCCACAGCACATTAAAACTGTCGCAAGCCTGAGTCACAAGATGGACCCCAAGTGACAAAAGAAGTTTAAGAAACATCAAAGAATCATGTAGTTACTTACATATTCCTACTACAAGGTGTTTGGGTTTTGTTTTTTTTTTCAATTATTGGATACTCATACTGTCATTTGAAATCCAATAATTTTTTTTATTGTAAAAAGAGCTCTCAAAAAATAGGAAGCACTAACTGCTGTAGGACACTTTGTAACCTTTTGCAAGGACTTCATCACTTGATTGATTGTCATCCTATCTTTCCTGTTTCCTGTCATCATCCCTAGTTGACTTTAATATTTATGTTTTAAAACATCCTAAGATCCTCTCTGAACTCCTCACCCATCTTCTCAAGCCCAACTCAAATGCCACCGTACTCACTTCCCCCATTAATAATTACTCCTCCCCTTCTCTGATGCATTTGCATGTCTTAGTATTGAGAAGTTATTAGGATCTAGAAAGGTAGAACAACAGGAGATTGTGGTCAGAGAAGAGACTTCTAAGTTTGACATCTTATAGATTGAGCAGTTTCTATAGATGATAAAGCCTAGGATGTGACTACTTGGGGGGAAGGTCATATAAATAAAGAAGAGATGGATGTAAAAGGAGTTGAGAAGCCTGGTGTTAGGGTGGTGATAAAACATGAATATTGAAGCAGAGGTGGGAAGAACTATTAGGAGACTGTTGGGGAGGTGGTAATGAGAGCCTGGACTAGGGTATTGGGTATGGACTTGCTACTGATAACTCACATTTAAAGAGTGCTTTGGAGACTTTGGAGTGTTTTTTTTTTTTCTCCACAGCAACCTTATGAATGAAGTAGCTTATTATTAACTCCATTTTACAGGTGAATCTAAGGCTCAAGGAGGCTAAATGACTTGTCTATCAGTAAGCATTTATTAAGTCATTTTTATGTGCCAGACATTGCACTAGTGGCTAGGGATACAAAGACAAAGTGAAGTCCTTGCCCTTGAGGAGCTTATATTCTAATGGAGGAGACAGCACATGCACATATAGATACACACACACACATATATGTACATACACAAAGTTAATACATGCTGGTTTGGGGAAGGAGGTCACTAGTATCGAGGAGCAGGAAAGGCTTTGAGACATGAGCAGTGACACTTAAGCAGAGCATTGAAGGACACCAAGGATTCCGAGAAGCAGAGATGAGGAGGCCCTGGGTATGTTCCAGGCGTGGGCGGCAGCCGATGCAAAGGCATAAGGCAGGAGGTGGGGGTGTGTGTGTGTGTGTGTGTGTGTGTGTGTGTGTGTGTGTGTG
>NW_020946726.1:0-15674 GCF_900497805.2 Vombatus ursinus | reverse complement strand
ATTAGATGAAACTCTTTAGAATACTTATGGATCTCATATTTGAGGCTCTGCAGTATTCTGGGAATTGATGCAATAAGTACAATGTTATCTACAAATAGGAGCATTGGGAAGGGCCCTCCATCTATATGGAACCATTCTTCAACTTGGACTTTATTTTAGGTCTCCTCATCAGTGGAAAATACTTTAGGTGAGCTTATGCCTTTGTGCTCTATACCTCAACTGAAGTTGATAGTCAAAGTTTCTCAAACAAGTTCATCTCTGTTGTTATATCTTTCAAGAAAGCTTGTGTAATCCAATACCTCCTTGAAAGCACAAATTTCTCCTCATTCTTTTACTTGTTTGTTTATTTATTTGGTCTTTGTTCCCTAGCATCTAGTACAGTTCCTGGAACACAGTAGAAGCTTAATAAAGGCTTACTGATTGAATGATTGACATATACAAGGGAGGCATCTTATTGGATGAGAGCCTTTAAAGGGTATTTGCTCTATTGAATCTAAAGCTTTTTTATAATCAACAAAAAATAAGCACTCTTTTTGGTCAATTGTCATGCCATTTGGGCTATTTGTATATTTTTTGGTCTTTTGTAAAACTGTGGATTAGTAGGCTTATCTCTCTTTTTTTAACATTCATTTTTAATAAGATTTTAAGTTTCAAATTTTTTTTTCTCTTTCTCCCTCGTATCCTCACTCCCCAAGATGGCAAACAATCTGATATAGGTTATACACGTGCAATCATGAAAACATATTTCCACATTAGTCATGTTGTGAAAGAAGAAACAGAACAAAAGGGAAAAGCTACAAAAACAAAAAATAAACCAAAAAAGTGAAAATAGTATGCTTTGATCTGCATTCAGACTCTATAGTTCTTCCTCTGGATGTGGATAGGCTGATCTCTTTTGCAGAGCTGTGGTTCTCATTGAAGAGTCCCTATAGTCTTCTGAAGTTCAATTTAATGAATACAATTTTATCCACAAATAGGAGCATCTGGAGAACCATACCATTTAAAGCTAATCTCACTGCTGCACTTTGTGCAAGGCCTCTTCCATGACAGTGAACATGTTTGTGGAACATTTTATGTGTAGTTTCAAACTGATAATGAGAGGAATGTTGTCTCTGTGTTTGCATCCATCAAGAAATCTTGTGAATGTCAAGTTTGCTACTGGCAATGCTATTTAACCAGATACATATGAAAAAAGTTTCCAGATCTGTTTTGAATTATAGGACCAGAATTGTTGATCTTTTAACCTGTCACCAGTTATTGAGCTGTCTCCGTGGGGCCAGGCGGGGGGGAGTTCATTCTAGTCATGGGTAAGCAAATGCCCATACATCAAGAGTAGAGGGTTTTTTTTTCAAGAAGCCTGATGTAATCAGTTTGACTGCAGCATAAATATTCAGAGGGTATAATATGAAATAAAGCTTTAAAGATAAGGAGGCACCAGATTGTGGAACTGGCATTCCACAAGATCCAGGAGTTTGAACTTT
Source organism: Vombatus ursinus (assembly GCF_900497805.2). Taxonomy (NCBI): domain Eukaryota; kingdom Metazoa; phylum Chordata; class Mammalia; order Diprotodontia; family Vombatidae; genus Vombatus; species Vombatus ursinus. The sequence goes on along the minus strand of NW_020946726.1, from coordinate 14,193 downwards.
GTTCAGTGGCCAATAAGGAGAAATTAGCACTTTTTTAGCAGAACAATGACTCAACTAGATATATTCATGAGAAATATTATCCCAGAAATGGTGTGAAGAATGGATTTGAGTGGGAAAAGAGAGATAAAGGGAAGGGGGCCTTATCGCCACTTAGGATGATAGCAGTAGGAATAGAGACCCAAGAGATATCAGAATGGAAAGGCAGAACTTGTTAATTGATTGAATAAGAAAATCAAGGAAGAAGAAAGCATCAAAGAAAATCCCAAAGCTTTGAAAGAGGGAAAAAGAGTAAATGGTAGTGTCATGCACAGCAATATCAAAGTCAGAAGGACAAGCATGTTTAGATAAAACATAAAAGCTCTGTTTTGGATACAGAGTTTGAGGCAATGGGAGGACATGCAGGTAATGTTTTCTAGGCAGTTGAAGATGAGAGCCTGGAGCTCATAAAAGGTCAAGATGAAAGATGGATATTTGGGAGTCATATGCATAAAGATGATAGCTGAAGCAGCGAATGAGATTGCCAAAGGAGAGAGTGAAAAAAAGACCAAGGACAGATATTGCCTTTGATATCCATTTAAAGTAGTATTACTGGATGAAGACAAAAAGGGTCCAAACCTTGACACTTATTTTCTGAGTGTACATTAGTAACTTGATATTTTTGAATGTATCTGGCATTACAGTTTAATTTTCAGCTACCCAGTACATTACATGTTTTTCTGGTATTAAAAAGAAAATCAGAACAGAATTATTCTTTTAAAAATATTTAAAATGATACTTGCATTTATTGAATAAACTACAATAAAACACAAATTATAACTGCTGTTGCATGTAATAACCAATGCTAAGCCTTTTTTCTTATACAACTATTCAAATGGTGTTTTAAAATCATCTCATGTTTTTATGCTTTTGTGATAGAATAGGGGGCAGGTTTTTCTCTCTGGCTCTGAGGTATGGCTCCTGTCTAGGGTCTCCTCAAAATGTGGGCAACAGGGTCTTTCCTAAAAAAGGTATTCAATGCACAACATGAAACACCATGAATATCAGGTATAAGATAGCAGTTTATTTCTTCCACCATAAATAATGCTTAAGACACCAAAGAACTCAAAGGCATACATGAAGATTATAGCAACATAAACATCTCAAATGACTACTTATGGTCATTAGACTCCCTTAGGGGGTAACAATTACCCTGTGGGCATGCTAAATAGATATTTAGGATATTTTGGACTCACCTCAGACCTATTCTGTGTATGCATCTCACAAAGTCCAGGTCTCTTGGACTGTATTTAGTTGATCAGCTGCAGAATGATTGATGTAGGGGTTATACTTTTCTCTGGAATGTCTAAGTAAATCACCATCAGAAGGGTAGCTGGGCTAAAAGGGTTTCAGAGTCAGAACTCTGGAACTTTCAATCCCCAGATTATCGATAAGGCAGAAAAAGACCTGTGTGCTAAGGTTAGAAACACAAAGACAGAAGAAGGTTCCCTGAGACAAATACGTATTCTTGCTGTCCTGCTTGTAGTCACTATTACTCTTGGGAAGAAGAGGAGAGAAATCTTTCTCTCCTCGACAGAAGTCCAAAGCAGAAAAAACACTGTGGCCAAAAAAGACTCAGTTCTTTCTATAGCCCACAAAATACGTGGTTCTTCCTGCTTCAGAGTCCAGTAATCTTCAACACGACCTTCAGGCTAGGGAACCACTAAAGGGGATGGGCTATGTCAGATCTGCAAGGGATTATGTCCTTCAGCATGGGGTTAGAGCATGTCCCAAAGAAAAGTGGCATACATTTTTCCAGTTTTCCTAGCAGTTTTTGTTAAATAGTGATTTCTTATCCCAGAAGCCAGAGTCTTTGGGTTTATCAAATAGTAGATTAGTACAATCATTGACTGTTGTGTCTTCCATACCTAGCCTATTCCACTAAGTACTAAGTAGTTTTGATGATTGCTGCTTTATAATACAATTTAAGATCAGGTACAGCTATACCAAGGTAAAGTCAAAATGGATACAAAATTTAGATATAAAGTCTGATACTATAGGCAAACTAGAAGAGCAAGCAATATCACCTTTCAGATCTATGGAGAAGGGAAGAATTTATGACCAAACAAGAGATAGAGAACATTATGAAACACAAAATGAACAATTTTGATTACATTAAATTGAAAAGTTTTTGTATAAATAAAGCCAACACATCCAAGATTAGGAGGGAAGCAGAAAACGGGGAAAGAATTTTTACAACCAGTGTCTCTGACAAAGGCCTCATTTCTAAAATACATAGAGAACTAAGTCAAATTTATAAGAATACAAGTCATTCCTCAGTTGATAAATGGTCAAAGGACATGAACAGGCAATTCTCAGAGGAAGAAACTAAAGCTATCTATAGTCATATGAAAAAATGTTCTAAATCACTATTAGAGAAATGCAAATCAAAATGACTCTGAGGTACTACATCACTCCTCTCAGATTGGCTAATATGACAAAAAAGGAATATTACAAATGTTGAAGAAGATGTGGGAAAATTGGAACACTAATGCATTGTTGGTTGAGTTGTAAACTGATCCAACCATTCTGGAGAGCAATTTGGAACTAGGCCCAAAGAGTTATAAAACTGTGCATGCACTTTGATCCAGCAATACCACTACTAGGTCTATATCCCAAAGAGATCATAAAAAAAAGGGAAAAGGACCCACATATACAAAAATATTTATAGCAGCTCATTTTGTGGTTGCAAAGAATTGGAAATTGAGGGGATAATTGACTGAACAAGTTGTGGTAAATGAATGTAATGGAATACCATTGTGCTATAAGAAATGATGAGCAGGTAGAATTCAAAAAAAAAAAAACTTGGAAGGACTTACATGAACTGATGCAGAGTAAAATGAGCCGAACCAGGAGAACATTGTACACAGTAACAGCCACATTATGGGATGACTGACTTTGATAGACTTGGCTCTTCACAGCAAGGCAAGAATCTAAGACAACTACAAAAGATTTATGATGAAAATTGCTATCCACAACCAGAGAAAGAAATATAGAGTCTGAATGCAGATGGAAGCATACTTATTGCTCTCCTTTTCATTTGTTATTTTATTTTATTGCTTCATTCTCGTGGTTCCTCCCATTAGTTCTAATTGTTCTTTCATGACTAATGGGAAAATGAGCTTAACATGAATGTATATGTAGAGCCTGTACTGGGTGGTATTTGGTCTGGGGAGGGGAGGGGAAGAAATGGGAGGGGGAGAAAATTTAAAACTCAGAATCTTATGGAAGTCAATGTTGAAAACTAAAAATAAATAAATTTAAAAAAACAAAAAGTGGCAGGAAACATAAGTTCTTTGCTATTTACATAAAGTGCTATATTTTGATGTACAGGGATTTTAAAAATGTTTAATTTTTTTTTATTGTCCTTGGGGAGGTATTTCTGGGAAGGACATGGTCAATTTAGTTACTTTTTTAAAAATCACGTTTGCTTTTTAAAATGCATACTGCAATGTTATGATTGATTTTTTTCCTTATGAGTTAGATGATTTTAATAGAAAACATACCTTTCACCCTTTTAAAGAAATACTAGAGGTTGGAGCTATAAGCAATAGTACACTGTTACCTAGGTGTCCTAGTCTACTTTTTCAATGGTAGAGAAATGGTATAAGTACTTTTTAGCCTGGGGAAAAGGTTACTTAGATTGGGATAGATGTTGGCAATTACTTTGAAGAGTGAATGTAAGGATGCTAGTCTTCCACTACATGTGACTTTTCCTGGGCTTTTCTCATGCTTCATCATAGAAAAAAAGGAGGGGGGTGTGTGGGGAAGCAGCATTCTGTGGAAGCTACCTGTTAATGTGAAATGTTTTATTTTGCAGTGGTTAAAATTAATGTTTCGTGTTATCCTTAGGGAAGAGCAACTATTACCAAGGCCATGGAGATGGCTGTAGCCAGGAAGGGAAAAGGGCATTCATCACACAGTGGTACACCATAAAGATGGCCATCCATCCAAGAAATCAGTCCTGGCTCTGCTTTTAATTTGACTCTACTGCGCGTCCAGCCAACATGAAGTGTTCAGTTACCAAATAAGATTAAATACTAAAAGAGACATCACTGCACTTTTAAAAACATTCCTCTCCAACATGAGCTCTTGGTTGGTATGTAGGAAATAAAATAGGCTTATACGTTTTGTTTAGGAAAAAAAAAAAAGATTTTGTTTAAAAAAAAAAAAACCCTACAAATTCTTCCTGGTTTTTAAGTAGATTCGTCCACGGCCTTACTAGGAAAGGTAATGGCAATGGCTTGCAAAGAAGCAGAATCTATTACGCGCCTACTCCAGCGCGCGCCAGGGTCTGTGCTAAGCCGTCCGTCCCCAAGCCCCAGCTTGCTCAGTCCGCGGCCCGGGCTCATCCGGCCCTCCGGGTTTTGGCGGCGGCCACAAAGGCTACGCAAGCACGTCCCGAATCCGGCCCAGGTTTTTCCCGGCGAGGCGGAAACGGCCTCGCACGCCCGAGACCCGGGGGAGGGGGCGAGGGGGAAGAGGAGGAGGAGAGGGGTCTTGGGCAAGGGAGCGATGGCCGCGCAACTCCCTATTGTGGCTGCTACGGCCGCCACACCTACGCCCGCGAGAAACAGCAAGAAAAGGCCTGCCAGCCCTGCGAACAACGGCAGCGGGGGTGGCTACGGCAGCAGCAAGAAGAAGAAAGTGGGGGCCGCCGGCTTCGCCCAGGTACCGGCTCTACGGAGTTCCGCGCATGCGTGGAGGTGAAGGCGCAGGGGGCGGGGGAGTCGTTCTTGGAGCGGCGTTCTACGCATGTGCGCGCGAAGTGGGGCAGCGTGTTAAAGGGGGATGGGTCTCCGCACGTTGGGGGAGTTCACCCCTTGCCCCCCCATCCCATCCCCCAAGAAACAAAACCAAACCCCAAGCCATATAGATAAATAGGGAGTTCTTTTACTTTGACCTTGGGTGTCTATTAGGGCAAGTGATGAGCTGGGCACTGGGGGGAAGGAAGGCATTTCTCTTGGTCCCCAATTAGCAGGATTGATTTTGGGAATCCAGGGCTCAGCTCTTTCACCTGTGTGACCCTGGCCGAGTTACTTAATCCCTCTGAGCTTCAAGGGGAGCTAGATTTAGAGCTGGAAGGTATCTTGGAGGCTGGTTAGGCCATCCCACTTAGTTTACAGATAAGGAAACTGAGGCCACGAAAGGTTGAGGGACCAGTTAAGTCCCCACAGGTGGTAAGTGATGCAGAACCAATGCTTGAATGCAGGTCTTCTGACTGTCAAATGAAACCACCTTTTCACCTATAAAATGGAGCTCAATTGGAGGAGAGTAAAGACATTTTTAACTGTGAGGAAAGGGATTTCAATTCAATAAACTTTTTTTTTTTTTTTGCTTTTTGGTGAGGCAATCGGGGTTAAGTGACTTGCCCAAGGTCACACAGCTAGCAAATGTAAGTGTCAAGTGTCTGAGGCCGGATTTGAACTCAGGTTCTTCTAACTCCAAGGCCAGAGCTCTATCCACTGTGCCACCTAGCTGCCCCTCAATAAACATTTATTGAGCACCTACTAGGTGCTAGGCACTCTGCTAAGCCTAATAGTACAAAAAGAGGCAAAAGATAGTCCTTGCCCTCAAGGAGCTTATGATTTAACGAGAGAGGCAATTTGCAAATACATACATCTACACACGTCTGTATATATTTGTATATACACAAAGCACGCCATATGAAGGATAAATAATAATAATTAAAAAGAGAGAAAGCACTGGAATTAAGAGGAGTTAGGGAAGGCTTCTTGTAGAATTAAATAAACATTTTAATTATTGTTATTTTTCCTTACCTGTTCCAGCTTTTAAACCCATCCAAGTTAAACAATAGAAGGCAATATGTGATCTAATAATAAAAAATGTTAAGATGATAAAAACCTAAATTTGTGAGATAACAAGTGGAATGGAAAGGAAGGGTCAGATATGAGAGTCTTTTGAAAGAAAATTGAGCAGAATTTGGTGGACTTGTTATGAAATAAATAAGGAGTTAAAGATGATCCCAAAGTTTCTAGCATGAGTGAAGTAGGCATTGCCATTCTTTCCCACCTAGGAAGCCTCCAAGTTACACTGGACATTTGTTGAAAAATGTTTGTTGAATGCCACAGAATCCACTGCTTAATATGTATTTCTACTTAAAAGCCCCGCTGGTGCCTCACACTCAGTTATGCAAAACTGAATTCCTCTTTCCTCCCTACTCCTCTCCTCACCAACTGACTTTCTCCTGATTCTCCTCCTCTGTTAATGGTACCACCAGTCTTTTTTTTCTTAATCACTCTTGATATAAACTGAGATCCCCTTTGATTCATCTATTTCATATCCAGTCCACTGAATTCTGCTCATTTTTCTTTCAAAGGACTCATTTTTTCATTCCTCTGCTGTCTCACAAATCCAGGTTTTTACCAACTTAACACTATTATTAGATCATCTGTCTCCTTCTGTTTAACTTTTCCTTGTTGTGTGTATTATCCTCATAAGTAAATTGACAGCACCTAAAAGTCCAAGACCCTGATTTAAATTTCCCTGTTTCTGTTTCTTAAGTGCCTAATATAATGCTATAGATATAGCAGTAGTCACTCCCAGTATTTTGTAGTTCATTGGGTCTTCTGTGTAGAATTTAGAAGAAGGAAGATTCTTTTTGGATTGGTCCAATGGAATTTATTATTAAAACTACGGATGATCATAGTTTTAAAGTTGGAAATTATTTTAGAAGTCATCTAGTCCAATCTCCTTTTTGACACGTGAGGAAATTAAGGCCCAAAGAGATTAAACTATTTACCTGATGTCACAGTGAAGATTCAGAGCTAGAAGGGATGTCAGAGAGCACAAACCCTGAATTTTACAGATAAGGAAATTGAGGCCCAGGAATGTTATATTTAGGTCCTGTGACTACAACTTCATCACTCTTTCCACCAGAACAAACTACCCTAAAAGTACCATCGCATGATATTTTAACATATGATATGATATAGTGTAGCAGTTCTTCCCTCCTCATGCTTTTGTAAGGCACCAGTGCATGTTTTTCTTCCTTCCTTGCCTTCTTAACGTGTACTAGTAATAGCTGGCACTTATATATTTATTTAAATTACCTATAAATTAAGATCTGCAAAGCATTTTATATAATTATCCCATCTGATCCTCACAGGAAGCCTCTGACTTAGGTACTGATGTTATTATTCTCATTTTATTTTATTTTTTTTTAAGGTAATTGGGGTTAAGTGACTTGCCCAGGGTTTCACAGCTAGTGAGTGTTATGTGTCTAAGGCCGGATTTGAACTCAGGTCCTCTTGACTTCAGGGCCAGTGCTCTATCCACTGCGCCATCTAGCTGCCCCTATTATTCTCATTTTAAAGAGAAGCAAACTGAGGCTCAGAGACATTAAGTGTCTTGTTTATTGTTACATAGTTAGTGTCAGTGGGATTCAAATCTAGTTCCTAGATCTAAATCCTAGGCCTAATGTTCTTTTTTTTTTAATTAAAATTGATTATTATGAACTTAGTAATCATCAGCAAACATGAACATTTCAGTATAAAAATAGTGAATTTCAGTTTTATATTTTGGGTTTTTTAAAGTATATGTTGCATTTTAAATGGTAGTTATGAAATGATCCTCATATCCCCTTCTGAATTTTTTTCTTTGTATTTTTTCTTTGTTTTGTTTTGTTTTTTGCTAGGCAGTGGGGTTAAGTGACTTGCCCAGGGTCACACAGCTAGTAAGTGTTTTGTGTCTGAGGTCGGATTTGAACTCAGGTCCTCCTGAGTCCAGGGCCAGTGCTCTATCCACTGTGCCACTTATCTGACCATCTTTGTATTTTTTAATCTGGTAATTGTGGTGTTTTTTTCTTTCTTTTTGCATCTATTCTAACACCCTTTCCATTACATGATGCTTTTTTACGAATTGGTTTATCACAAGTTGAGTCATTCATTCATCCAACAAATATTTATTGAGCATCTCTTATGTACAGGCTCCTGTTTTGAGTACTGCAGGGGATATTAAAAATCCATGAGCTATGGTCATTGTCATCCACGAGCTTTCAAACTAGTAGGGGAGGAGATACTTATGAGGATAACTACAATATTAGACAGTATATATTAAATGCCATATGAGTGGTACAGGCAAGTATGAAATTCCATAAGAATTTACAGGTGAGAGAAAACATTTCTGGTTGGAGCAATTGGTAGACTTTGGAGGAGGTTGGATTTGTCAGTCAGAAAGTGTTTTTGTGAGTTAACAAGTATTTATTAAGCACCAACTTAAGCACTCCACAGTGTACCGGACTCTGCCATGGCTGTGGATACAAAGAAAGGTAAAAGACAATTCCTGATCCCAAGGAGCTCACCGGTTAACCGGGGAGATGACATGAAAACAACTACGTACAGATGAGATGTGCCCAGGATCAGTTGGAGATTGTCAGCAGAGGAAAGGCACTAATATTAAGGGGGATCCAGAAAGTTTGTCGCAGAAAGTGGGATTTTAGCTGGAACTTGAAAGAAACTGGGGAAGATAGGAGATGTAGATTTGGATAAGCTTTGAAAAGTAGGTGTGATTCTAGTGGGCAAAGATGGTGGGAGAAAGGATTTCCAGGTCTCCAGAAACTGAAGGTAAGTTCATAGCAAGAAAGAGGGGTTTATATGGGAAAATAATTCAAAATAAGACTGAAAAAGTTGGTAGGTCCATGTAATGAAATCTTTTCATGCTTAACTCTGGTAAGTTTACCAGAACCAATTTCAGTAACTTCCCGTTGTTCTTTTCATCCTTTCTATGTTTAAGATATTGCTCTGAATTGGGTATAAAAGACAGACACATTTATGTTTGTCCATTTGCCCATGTTGGACTGTAACTGAATTGCCCTGTAGGACCAAATCTGGTGTTTACTGTGAGTGATAATCTTCCTATGATTACTGCTTCTTGTGTGCTACCTAGTGTGGTAGTTAGAGTACTAAGCATATATGTTTCATGAATATTTGTTGAGTAAATGAATGATGCATAGTTTTGAGTTAAAGGTAATATAAATCAAATCCCATAATAAATTTAAGAGTATATACAGATTCCTTCATTGTGCTGAAAGACTTTTGTAATAAATACTGTTAGAAATTACAATTTCATGAAGCTTGGAAAGATCAGTGAGTAACATAGCAACCTTATACCCAGGCAAAGGTAGAACCTTGTATATACTTCAATAACTTCAGTGAAATTTTCAGGACAGGCATATGCTGTAGGGAGGACTGGCCAGATGTATGGACATCTATTTATACCTTCTTTCCTGATCTGAAGTGAACAAATAAAAAAAAAAGTGGGTTGTGTTGGGATTTGGAAAAGGTGTAATGGAATTTCCTCTCTAGTATCTCTGGGAGAAAAAGAAACTTTACTCTCGTATTAGGAAAAGTTTGTTAACCTTTTTCTCCTGGCTCAAGTAGCTGTCCACCATAGCTTCCTGTTTTGGAATATCTGCAGGTGTCTGGCACGTACTGTCCTGGAAAACAACTCAGAAGTTCCTTGAAATGACCCTTTCTGACCTAACTTCCTAAGCATTCCTGCTTTTCTTTCTCTTAGTCTTTATCATTCAATTCCAATTCTGTGGAATCAAAAAGTCTTCACTGTTCTCTTTTGAATCCAACATGCTATTAGGCACTATGGGGGATACCGAAGAGTCATATAATGAGGTCTATGTACCCAAATAGTCTAAAATATAAACTGCAGGGAAGTGTGAGAAAAGAAGAAATAAGAAAACAGGAAGAATCCAATTGGGAAATTAAAAGGTTGGAAACTAGTTCAGGGCAATTGTAAGTGTGGTCTTGTTTTATGCTTGATGTCAAGTAGAAACAGCAGTCAGTAGAATTTGGGAAAGTGAAGAGTGTTGAGGGGTAGAAAGGAAAAATGAACCTTATTCTAAAGATGGAAAAAAAATAACGCATTTACGTGGTATATGTAAGAATTACAAAGCACTTTATAAGAGCTCTGTAGGGAGTAGAAGTATTATCCCCTGTTTTACAGATGATGAAACTGAGATTCTGAGAGGTTAAGTGACTTGCTCATGGCCATATAGCTAATGTCAGAGTCAAGTCAACTAGCATTTATTAAGTACCTACTATGTGCTAGGCACTGTACTAAAGGCTGAGGATTCAAAGAAAGGAAGAAACGGTCTCTACTCTCCAGGAGCTCACAGCTATAAGGAAGAGACAATTTGCAAACAAGATATATCCAGGATAAATTGGAGATAACTTTTGAAAGTAAAGGAGGCCCAGGAAAGGCTTCTTGAAGAAGGTGGGATTTTACTTGAGACTTGAAAGAAGCCAGGAGGAGGAGCTGAGATCTGAGAGAGGAGTCCCAGGCGTGGGGGACAGCCAGTGAAGATGCCCAGGGGAACAGCAAGGAGAACAGTATCACGGGGCCACAGAGTCCATTGAGGAGAGCAAGGTGTAAGAAGACTAGAAAAGTAGAAAAGGGTTAGGTTCCAAGACTTTAAGAGCTGAACAGAGGATTTTACATTTGATCCTGGTGGTAATAAAGAGCCGCTGGAATTTATCGAATCAGTGAGTAACATGGTCAGACATGTATTGTAGGAAGCTCATTTTGACAACTGAGAGGAGGATGAATGGAGTGAAGAGAGACCACCCAGAAAGCTTCTGCTGATGTCCAGGGCTGAGATGATGAGGGCCTGAACCAGGGTGGAGGCAGTGTCAGAGGAAATAAATGTGACATATGCAAGAGTTATTATAAAGATAGAAATGATAGGACTTGACAAATGATTGGATCTGGGAGGTGGGAGAGAGTAAAGTGTTGAGGATGACACCTAGGTTCTAAGCCTGAGTGACAGGGAGGTTGGTGTTACCCTTGACAGTAACAAGGGAGTTAGGAAGATGGGAGGGTTAGGAGAGAAAGATAATGAGTTCAGTTTGGACATGTAAAGTTTAAGATGTCTGTGAGACATCCAGTTTAAGATGTTCTCTAGGCAGCTACAGATGGCAGTCAGGAAAGATGTTTTGGGCTGGACAAGTATCTCTGACAATCATTGGCCTGGAAATGATCATTGAATCTATGGGAGCTGATGAGATCACTAAGCAAAATTAGAGCTTGTTATATGACTCCAGGAACAGTGTTTTTACCATACTCTCTAAAAGAAAGTCCAGAGGGAGTGATAGACAGTAAAATTCATTATTTGGGGATGGTGGTATAAATAGACAACATAGATTTCAAATGAAGAGAAGTAGAGAAAATAGGGTGATGGTTCTTTTCCTTTGAAGTTGATGCTATTTTCATGTAAAGCCCATTTGTAATCTTTGTAGCTGCCATCTACTGACCTCTAATATAGTGGTTCCCAAGCTCTGGACCCCTCAAGAGAACAATTATTTGAAGTGATCTCTTTGCTCACCAAGTTTTGATCTTTAGCATCAGAAAAATATACAGCATGAATAATAGGTTTTGTGTCATTTATTTATACCAAGTAGGAAACATTTTTCTGGCCTTTCAGAATGAAATATGACCTTTACTGCTGCTCCTTTTGGAATAGGTCATCTGAATTGTTTATTGTTGAATTTCATAAGGTGTTAAACTTGTTTACTTATCAATCACAGACCACTTAAAAGTGTTCCTTAATTCATTGTAGCTTTTTGTTATGAGGTATGTCTCTCTAGCCATTCTTTGACACAATTGGGTAGGAGTTTTCTACTACTGAGGCATAGTTGACTCGGAGACCTGCCAGTAGTCAGTGGCTTATGGATCTAAGCAGTCAAGTAGAGGGGAGTTGCCTGTTGCTGAGGCTCATGGTCCAGGCCCTGACAAGGGCCCTAGTCACAGCCTTGGTCAGTACTCATGGATTTAAAAGGAAGGAATGAGCTCCTTGTCTTTGAGGCACAGGATTAAGACCCTCAGTCCTTGAATTAGAATCCTAAATCACAGTACCATGCTCATCAGGGTATTGGTAGGGCTGCAGACAATCTTAGTCCCAACCTCAGTCAGCAACTCACGGATCTAACGGGAGAAAGGAGACCTTCCTGTTGAAATACCAGTTCCCTAAGCTCACAGGTCATGCTTATCAGGATGTCTGTGTGGCTGCCTATCAGGATTTCCTTGTATCTGACTGGCTGAGTTGTCCCAGGTTTGGACAGTGATTTGTGAGCTAAGAGAGGGGTATGGGTGAGGGATTTCTTCTGTTGATGAAGCATGAGGTTCAGTGACCTGGTCCTTATGGCTTCTAGGACCCCTAATCTCCACTTCGGTCAGCAGCTCATGAAAAATACCTGTGGCTCAGGCTTGACTTGTTACCCATCCACCTAGTTCATTTGGATTCTGTTAGGAAAGGACAACTTTAGGAATCCTTGCAGGAAGCTTTATTATTAGTGTTGACCCCAGCACTGTCATTTGGGGGGGGGGGAATAGGCCGAAATGGTCTAGAAGCAGGTGGCTTAATGGTATCTAAACAGGGAAGGAGAGTAGGGCAGAGCCCAGGGCAGTCCTGTGCCAGGGACTGGTACATCCCTGTGGGATGGGGGAGTGGATATCCAGGCACTGACTAGGAATAGTCCAGAGGTTGTCAGTGATTACTCCACTGTCTGGGGATTTGAGTGGAGTTTTTATAGGGATTTTTTTTATGGCATTTCCCTGACCATCTGAACAGAAATAAGGCATTTCCCCCTCATTTCTGACTGAGGAGAGGGCATTTCCTCCAGAGTATCTGAGTAGTGATAGATCTTATCTCTAAATGCAGGGTAGAAGAAGGACCACACAATGTTCCAGCTTCAGACCATTTTGCCAGTGATGACCTTATGCCAAGGAACAGGGCAAGGGATGGTTGCTTATTAGAATACACAATCAAGGGAGGCCAAGGCATAGGATATTTGAGCCAGCTGACTTAGTAAAGTTCCACAGCACATTAAAACTGTCGCAAGCCTGAGTCACAAGATGGACCCCAAGTGACAAAAGAAGTTTAAGAAACATCAAAGAATCATGTAGTTACTTACATATTCCTACTACAAGGTGTTTGGGTTTTGTTTTTTTTTTCAATTATTGGATACTCATACTGTCATTTGAAATCCAATAATTTTTTTTATTGTAAAAAGAGCTCTCAAAAAATAGGAAGCACTAACTGCTGTAGGACACTTTGTAACCTTTTGCAAGGACTTCATCACTTGATTGATTGTCATCCTATCTTTCCTGTTTCCTGTCATCATCCCTAGTTGACTTTAATATTTATGTTTTAAAACATCCTAAGATCCTCTCTGAACTCCTCACCCATCTTCTCAAGCCCAACTCAAATGCCACCGTACTCACTTCCCCCATTAATAATTACTCCTCCCCTTCTCTGATGCATTTGCATGTCTTAGTATTGAGAAGTTATTAGGATCTAGAAAGGTAGAACAACAGGAGATTGTGGTCAGAGAAGAGACTTCTAAGTTTGACATCTTATAGATTGAGCAGTTTCTATAGATGATAAAGCCTAGGATGTGACTACTTGGGGGGGAAGGTCATATAAATAAAGAAGAGATGGATGTAAAAGGAGTTGAGAAGCCTGGTGTTAGGGTGGTGATAAAACATGAATATTGAAGCAGAGGTGGGAAGAACTATTAGGAGACTGTTGGGGAGGTGGTAATGAGAGCCTGGACTAGGGTATTGGGTATGGACTTGCTACTGATAACTCACATTTAAAGAGTGCTTTGGAGACTTTGGAGTGTTTTTTTTTTTTTCTCCACAGCAACCTTATGAATGAAGTAGCTTATTATTAACTCCATTTTACAGGTGAATCTAAGGCTCAAGGAGGCTAAATGACTTGTCTATCAGTAAGCATTTATTAAGTCATTTTTATGTGCCAGACATTGCACTAGTGGCTAGGGATACAAAGACAAAGTGAAGTCCTTGCCCTTGAGGAGCTTATATTCTAATGGAGGAGACAGCACATGCACATATAGATACACACACACACATATATGTACATACACAAAGTTAATACATGCTGGTTTGGGGAAGGAGGTCACTAGTATCGAGGAGCAGGAAAGGCTTTGAGACATGAGCAGTGACACTTAAGCAGAGCATTGAAGGACACCAAGGATTCCGAGAAGCAGAGATGAGGAGGCCCTGGGTATGTTCCAGGCGTGGGCGGCAGCCGATGCAAAGGCATAAGGCAGGAGGTGGGGGTGTGTGTGTGTGTGTGTGTGTGTGTGTGTGTGTGTGTGTGTG